>NC_139995.1:52785018-53100908 GCF_964263955.1 Coregonus lavaretus
GTGAGAAGCATTGGAGTCAACATTGGCCAGCATCCCTGTGTAGGCTGTTTTGAGGGCAAAAGGGGGTGCAACTCAATATTAGGAATTTCCTAATGTTCCTAATGTTTTGTACAGTCAGTATATATACATATAATTATATATATATATATATATATATATATATATATATATATATATATATATATATATATATACTGAGTGTACAAAACATCAGGAACATTAGAAACTTCCTAATATTGAGTTGCGTATATACAGTGGGGAGAACAAGTATTTGATACACTGCCGATTTTGCAGGTTTTCCTACTTACAAAGCATGTAGAGGTCTGTAATTTTTATCAAAGGTACACTTCAACTGTGAGAGACGAAATCTAAAAAAAAATATCCAGAAAATCACATTGTATGATTTTTAAGTAATTAATTTGCATTTTATTGCATGACATAAGTATTTGATACATCAGAAAAGCAGAACTTAATATTTGGTACAGAAACCTTCGTTGCAATTACAGAGATAATACGTTTCCTGTAGGTCTTGACCAGGTTTGCACACACTGCAGCAGGGATTTTGGCCCACTCCTCCATACAGACCTTCTCCAGATCCTTCAGGTTTCGGGGCTGTCGCTGGGCAATACAGACTTTCAGCTCCCTCCAAATATGTTCTATTGGGTTCAGGTCTGGAGACTGGCTAGGCCACTCCAGGACCTTGAGATGTTTCTTTCGGCACCACTCCTTAGTTGCCCTGGCTGTGTGTTTCGGGTCGTTGTCATGCTGGAAGACCCAGCCACGACCCATCTTCAATGCTCTTACTGAGGGAAGGAGGTTGTTGGCCAAGATCTCGCGATACATGGCCCCATCCATCCTCCCCTCAATACGGTGCAGTCGTCCTGTCCCCTTTGCAGAAAAGCATCCCCAAAGAATGATGTTTCCACCTCCATGCTTCACGGTTGGGATGGTGTTCTTGGGGTTGTACTCATCCTTCTTCTTCCTCCAAACATGGCGAGTGGAGTTTAGACCAAAAAGCTCTATTTTTGTCTCATCAGACCACATGACCTTCTCCCATTCCTCCTCTGGATCATCCAGATGGTCATTGGCAAACTTCAGACGGGCCTGGACATGCGCTGGCTTGAGCAGGGGGACCTTGCGTGCGCTGCAGGATTTTTATCCATGACGGCGTAGTGTGTTACTAATGGTTTTCTTTGAGACTGTGGTCCCAGCTCTCTTCAGGTCATTGACCAGGTCCTGCCGTGTAGTTCTGGGCTGATCCCTCACCTTCCTCATGATCATTGATGCCCCACGAGGTGAGATCTTGCATGGAGCCCCAGACCGAGAGTGATTGACCGTCATCTTGAACTTCTTCCGTTTTCTAATAATTGCGCCAACAGTTGTTGCCTTCTCACCAAGCTGCTTGCCTATTGTACTGTAGCCCATCCCAGCCTTGTGCAGGTCTACAATTTTATCACTGATGTCCTTACACAGCTCTCTGGTCTTGGCCATTGTGGAGAGGTTGGAGTCTGTTTGATTGAGTGTGTGGACAGGTGTCTTTTATACAGGTAACGAGTTCAAACAGGTGCAGTTAATACAGGTAATGAGTGGAGAACAGGAGGGCTTCTTAAAGAAAAACTAACAGGTCTGTGAGAGCCGGAATTCTTACTGGTTGGTAGGTGATCAAATACTTATGTCATGCAATAAAATGCAAATTAATTACTTTGGTTTCAAAGTAGATTTGTTTAAGATTACCAAGAAACACTGTGTGTGACTCTGATTTAGCACATTGCAGTAAAAGGTTAAGATATATACTCAAGTTCCCTAAAGGTTCTTATTGGCATATAACTTTATTTTTACAATAATATTTTCAGATATTTTTACTGTATTTTCATCCTTTTATGTTTGTGGAGAATTAACTGTTCAATGGACCTCAACACGATCTGGGACCCCATTTGTTTTCCAAAATATCTGTGTAATTTCCGACTAAATATCTGTGTAACGTCAGACTAAATATCTGTGTAACATCAGACTAAATATCTGTGTAAGGTCAGACTAAATATCTGTGTAAGGTCAGACTCTAATGTTTTCCATATTTTCCTTATGCATATTGCGAAACCTGGTTAACATCAAAACTGACACAGTGGGCTTTGTGAATTCACAAACAAATGCAGCCTTTCTTGCTACATAGAAAATATGGCTTTCAATCTTGCAAACACATTAAATTATATATATATAATAATAAACACAGAAATATGATTAATTAGCAATGTTGAGTTTTCTTGTTAAAAAATTCCACACATTATGCTTTACTGACATTTTAAAACAATTACCATAATAACAGACAACAACTTAATAGGAGGAACTGTGACAGAGTGAAAATTCTCAAATTTGTTTCAGTGTGACTGAGAAAGAAAGGTCAGTGGGTGTGTCAGGGGCGGGAGCGCAGGGGGGGCCAGGTGGGGGGCGTCTCCCCCACACATCTGAGAAGGCTAAAGAACCCTGCTTGTCCTTAATTACTGGCTCCATAACCTGGCCTATTGTCATGCATAGACGACTGGGCAGGACTCACGGTGTGCAGACAGCATGCCACAGTAAGTGTCGGGTGTGGTGGGTTGAAGGGGTCACCGAGGTCAGCATCTCCTGTAATTAACCTGTGTACTGGCCCCTTCCCAGAAAACTGGTAAAAGTCTACCCAAGAGAACGCAATCCAACAACCAACAAACACCCAATGGGTAAAGTTAATGAGTCCTCTTACCTAATCCTTTCTCCTTTTGGCAGCTGAGGCCAGCTTGAGTTGAGACAAGTTATTTGTTTTTAAGTGCAGCTAATGGAATTAAATTAGTATCTGGTCTGAATGGTTGACAATGTAGCGGGGTGATGTTGTCTTTGGTAACAGAAAACATTGAAATGGCTCTGTTTTTTTAAATGAAAGGTGTATAGTGCCTTGCAAAAGTATTCATCCCCCTTGGAGTTTTTTTCTATTTTGTTGCATTACAACCTGTAATTTAAATTGATTTTTATTTGGATTTCATGTAATGGACTTACACAAAATCGTCAAAATTGGTGAAGTGAAATGAAAACAATAACTTGTTTCAAAAAATTCTAAAAAATAAATAACGGAAAAGTGGTGTGTGCATATGTACTCACTCCCTTTGCTATGAAGCCCCTAAATAAGATCTGGTGCAACCAATTACCATCAGAAGTCACATAATTAGTTAAATAAAGTCCACCTGTGTGCAATCTAAGTGTCACATGATTTCAGTATATATACACCTGTTCTGAAAGGCCCCAGAGTCTGCAACACCACTTAGCAAGGGGCACCACCAAGCAAGCGGCACCATGAAGACCAATGAGCTCTCCAAACAGGTCAGGAACAAAGTTGTGGAGAAGTACATATCAGGGTTGGGTTATAAAAAAATATCAGAAACTTTGAACATCCCACGGAGCACCATTCAATCCAATATTAAAAAATTGAAAGAATATGGCACCACAACAAACCTGCCAAGAGAGGGCCGCCCACCAAAACACACGGACCAGGCAAGGAGGGCATTAATCAGAGAGGCAACAAAGAGACCAAAGATAACCCTGAAGGAGCTGCAAAGCTCCACTATGGAGATTGGAGTATCTGTCCACAGAGCTGGGCTTTACGAAAGAGTGGCCAGAAAAAAGCCATTGCTTAAAGAAAAAAATAAGCAAACATGTTTGGTGTTCGCCAAAAGGCACGTGGGAGACTCCTCAAACATATGTAAGAAGGTAATTTGGTCAGATGAGACTAAAATTTAGATTTTTGGCCATCAAGGAAAACGTTATGTCTGGCACAAACCCAACACCTCTCATCACCCCGAGAACGCCATCCCTGAACTTTCTATTTTCCTCAGTTGTAAAACTAACACGTGCAGTCTCTTTTTTACTCACGTATAAAACCCTGATATTGAATGTGTTGGGCTGAAATTTACAATGAGCTCAGTGTCATTTTATTACATAAGACATTTACAACCCGCATAAACCCAAGGGTAGCGCCTCTAAAAAAGTGCTCTGTTATTAGGTTAGTGGCAGTAATGAATGCAGAGTAGAAATGCCATTAAAATACACCTGTGATCTTCATCAGCTCCTTGGATGATGTTGGATATTCTTTGGGACTGAACTCTTTCTGAAACTCAACTAAGCTCAGATAGATATGCAAGGGAAGAAATCTGTCTTAAATCAACCTAAAGGCTTGCAATATGCCCCCCCCCCACTCCCACCATCCCACCCCAAAAAATGTAATAGAAACAGAACACATTGAAATCACATTGCTTTGTATTCATGTGAGGCTTCTCATGCAAGATCTCTCATCTGGTTGGGAGTGCCTTTGAAAAGCTCAATACATAATTCAACAAAAAAACTGTAGAATAAAACAATGGGTTCCTTTAAGAAGTTAAAATCTGTGGATGTGCCCTTGAGCAAGGCACTTAACCCTAATTGCTCCTGTAAGTCGCTATGGATAAGAGCGTCTGCTAATATATAAACAAAGACATTTGTTTTGAATATGAGGGTATTTCCCAGATAAAAGGAGAGCAACTCACCAGAATATTTAGAGGTGGTGAGTTTAGGGCTAATGCAGGATTTGTGCAGTTTAGTGACTACACTAGCTGCACGGGCAGTGAGTGACAGTTCCAATCTCTTGTTGTTCTGAGGAGGCAGGAAAACTGCCATAGGTTTTGTGAGAATCAGATCAGCGTGGACGCTCTTATCTCTCTAAGTATGTGACAGGCAGGGCCTCGGGGCTAACTGGGGCTGGAGCTTGATATTCTTCACAGCTAAAACAGCCATCCAGGCAGGCAGCAGGTTGGAACATTCATTTACTCCTGCCTCTTCAAGAGGGCTTTTAAACGATGTGACATAACGATTGTCAATAGAGGCGATTAGACATTGCATGGATCTTAAAAGGATAGTCCAGCGAAATTACCTATTTAGATATTAAATGGGCAATCTGCTGTTGAAACAATAACAAAGCATTCACCCCAACACATTTTTTAAATAAAAAGCTGGGGATGGGGTGGAGAAATGTAAACACTCAAATTCATAGACAGAGCTATGGATGCAAAAACTGACCATCCATCATATAAAAATGATAGTTTTAACCATGTTTGGAGGCATTTATATGTTTACATTTATATTGTTAACAAACATTGGAGTAAAACAAGGTTATATTGTGGGTTCTGATGGGGTATGACAGTTGAACTAAGCTCATGAGGCATTTATGAGTTATATTCTTCAAGAAACGACACATTTGCAAAAATGTCTTAAAGCCTGTTTTTGCTTTGTCATTATGGGGTATTGTGTGTAGATTGATGAGGGGAAAAAACAATTTAATCCATTTTAGAATAAGGCTGTAACGTAAAAAAAATGTGGAAAAAATCAAGGGGTCTGAATACTTTCCGAATGCACTGTATCATTCATTTATAAGTCCAAAAATGTATGCAACTGCATATTGCCCCTTTAAGTTAGTCCTTACCTTGATATTATCCCTTTTATAATGGAGGACAAGCATATACGCGTACATGGACAGATAAAACAATGCTAAAAAGACATGGCTATAATCAGAATGTTATGTACTGGATACCTACCACACTAAAGTGAACTCTCATACCACAAATCAATCTAACAACAATATGATGTAAATCAGTCTCTGTCTCTGTGCTACCCATCATCAATATAATAACCATTCAGCATGTACTGACTCTCAGATCCACCTCTACGCAGACGACACCATTTTGTATACATCTGGCCCTTCATTGGACACTGTGTTAACAAACCTCCAAACGAGCTTCAATGCCATACAACACTCCTTCAGTAGCCTCCAACTGCTCTTAAACACTAGTAAAACTAAATGCATGCTCTTCAATCGAACGCTGCTGGCACCCGCCCACCCGACTAGAATCACTACTCTCGACGGGTCTGACCTAGAGTATGTGGACAACTACAAATACCTAGGTGTCTGGTTACACTGTAAACTCTCCTTCCAGACTCACATTAAGAATCTCCAATCCAAAGTTAAATCTAGAATCGGCTTCCTATTTCGCAACAAAGCCTCCTTCACTCATGCTGCCAAAAATGCCCTCGTAAAACTGACTATCCTACCGATCCTCGACTTCGGCGATGTCATTTACAAAATAGCCTCCAACACTCTACTCAGCAAATTGGATGTAGTCTATCACAGTGCCATCCGTTTTGTCTCCAAAGCCCCATACGCTACCCACCACAGTGACCTGTACGCTCTTGTTGGCTGGTCCTAACTACATGTTCGTCGCCAAAGCCACTGGCTCCAGGTCATCTATAAATCACTGCTAGGCAAATCCCAGCCTTATCTTAGCTCATTGGTCACCTTAGCAACACCCACCCGTAGTATGCGCTCCAGCAGGTATATCTCGCTGGTCATCCCCAAAGCCAACACCTCCTTTGGCCACCATTCCTTCCAGTTCTCTGCTAACAATGACTGGAACGAATTGCAAAAATCTCTGAAGCTGGAGACTCTTATCTCCCTCACTAACTTTAAGCATCAGTTATCAGAGCACCTTACCGATCACTGCACCTGTACACAGCCCATCTGAAATTAGCCCACCCAACTACCTCATCCCTATATTGTTATTTATTTTGCTCATTTGCAAGTCAGTATCTCTATTTGCACATCATCTCTTGCACATCTATCATTCCAGTGTTAATACTAATTGTAATTATTTTGCACTATAGCCTATTTATTGCCTTACCTCCATAACTTGCTTCATTTGCACACACTGTATATATATTTTCTGTTGTATTTTTGACTTTATGTTTTGTTTTACCCCATATGTAACTCTGTGTTGTTGTTTTTATCGCACTGCTTTGCTTTATCTTGGCCAGGTCGCAGTTGTAAATGAGAACTTGTTCTCAACTGGCTTACCTGGTTAAATAAAGGTGAAATGAAAAAATAAAAGATAAAAATAATAATAATAATAATAATAATAATATATATATATATATATATATATATATATATATATATATATATATATATATATATATATATATATATATATAATAACCATACAGCATGTACAGTATGAGTTCCAGTGCCATGCTTTAACCAAGTCACAATTGAGACACATGATATAATCTTCATACCAACCAGTCCACAAAGCACAGTTGTCTCTATGCATATAGGGAGGCTTGTGAATGATGACTTTTTCAGTAGGACGAGACTTGGTAGGGGGCTTCAACACCAGAATGTCCCTTGGAATGCTCCAATACCAGAATGCTCAAACACCAGAATGCCAAAAAACATTTATTCACAGGTAAGACATTTAAACTTGTTTAGCATAGTCCATTTGTAACTCCACTCACTACTTGTAGCTGTATAGTCCATTGGTTTGTGCTGTTGGTCTTGGCTAGCATAACCAGTCGGTGGCTAGCTAGCACTCAGTCACGTGGCTGCTAGCACGGTCATGAAAAGGGGCCTGAGGGAAGCCCTACAATATTACGTTTTCTAAGCAGTGAGAACGCTCGGGTGGAAAAATGTGTCTAAATGTGATGATTGGAGTATTACTGTGGTAATTAAAGAGGCCATAGATAAAGAGGCCTTCACCTGACATTACAGCTTGGCAGGTGAGCACTGAGCCCCCTAACCTCTCTGATGATGAGTCGCGGTTCAAAAACCTGAGCAGGATGCAGGTGATCCGCTCAGGCCCGTTGCCCACTATGATGCACTCAGGGGCAATTAAGCAACCCTGGATGCAACAGCATGAGTCAAATTATTTGAAATTATTTGAAGATCCACCCAATAAGAGTAGGAGAGCCATCCAAGCCATCCCACAAAGCATTAAAAACATGTAAAAACTGAAGGTCAAGAAGGGGTTGAAAGAAGAAGAAATCCCCTTTTCAGATTTTTCAGATATTCTCATCAAAAGGTCTCGAGGGAGATGAGTTGACTTCCTCCAAGGCAGGACGTGTAGCTGTAGGCGGCATTCATTTATTCAAACTTGAGAACATTTTACTATTTAACTGTACTTAGAAATAACAAACTAAGAAACTAATTTAGTACAATCGGGATATTAGTGCGATGGTAAGTATGAGAAGCAATTTTCTTTTTTGTGCTATATCCCTTGAAGCCTTATATAAATGAAACCACAATAGTTGGCGCCTAGAGGATTTGGCCCTAACCATTCATGGTTGGTGAAATTAAAATGAAATAAGCCCTGTTATTTAAACATAAGCCTTCTCACACTTCATGTGAAGGACGCCTGTAGCTCAGTTGGTAGTGCATGGCGCATGCAACGCCAGGGTTGTGGGTTCAATTCCCACAGGGGCCAGTATGAAAAATGTATGTACTCACTCTGGATAAGAGCGTCTGCTAAATGACTTGTAAAAAATAAAAAAAAGGACTCCCAATCCATCCACCCCCCCATCTGTCTCACACATTGCTGCATTGCTTGACAAGAACGAGATTCTTACCCTTGAGGCAGACGGGCAAAAAAAAAACATTATCTTGGTGTCAGAAGGGACCAAACAGTGCAGGTGAGAATGTGATGATTATTACATTTTAATATCGCTATTTAACCATAAATCAAATGGCCTGTCAAAACCACTGTGTGGCTGCATAGTCTGGGAGTTCTAATGCAGTGGGTATAGTTCTCTACCTCCCTCACTTTCACAGCTGCTTTCCACTGATTGATAAGCATTTTCAGTTTAGAGTACATTTACATTTTAGTCATTTAGCAGACACTCTTATCCAGAGCGACTTCCAGTTAGTGAGTGCATACATTTTTCATACTAGCCCCCAATGGGAATCGAACCCACAACCCTGGCGTTGCAAGCGACATGCTCTACCAACTGAGCTACAGGAGTACTAGTTATAACATTGTATATATGTTACAACACATATATGTTACAAATAGTATATATAATGACATTTCCAGGTGACTACCTCATGAAGCTGGTTGAGAGAATGCCAAGAATGTGCAAAGCTGTCTTCAAGGTAAAGGGTGGCTACTTTGAAGAATCTCAAATATAAAATATATGTTGATTTGTTTAACACTTTTTTGGTTACTACATGATTCTATATGTGTTATTTCATAGTTTTGATGTCTTCACTATTATTCTACAATGTAGAAAATAGTAAAAATAAAGAAAAACCCTTGAATGAGTAGGTGTGTCCAAACTTTTGACTGGTACTGCATTCTCCATCAAACAGAAAAAAATCATTATTTAATTATTTCAAGTATTTAATCAAAATAATTTGACCAGAGATGGGTAGAGTACTGAAATCTGTACGTAAGTACAGTTTAGATTGTAATTAACTCAAGTAAAAGTAAAAGTAGCCATCTTAAGAAACTACTCAAGTAAGAGTAAAAAAGTATACGGTCAGACTACTTAAGTACTATTTACAAATTTTGTTAGGTCGTTTTTTTACACCTTATGGTAAATTGTGACAGCAAACAAAAATTACAACAACTTAGTGCAATTGATTTGACATTCATTTATTATTTAAGCCTGCCAGCACCATCTTGCAGATGTCCTCCAGCACAGGTAGGCTGTAAAGTTTCAATTACAGTCTTGTTAAAATATCTATCAATGTGCTCAATTTCATAAAAAGGTAAACGGTACACGAGATATTGGAATACTTTCACAATTTCAATAGAATTAATGAACATTTATTTCACAATATAATTTCAACTACCTGTGATGGTAAATGCGTACTAAAAAGATTGTGATGTTACATTTTTTATCAAGGAGGATCAGGTAAGTATTACAACAGTCAAACAACAATCAATATTGAAATGTCACTATCAATCATGTTACTAGTATGCAAATCGGACACATTTCAGCATGGAATTAAACATGAAGGTAGGTATTAAAGTAAGAATCATGTAGTAATAAATAATCAAACAGTGCAGATATCAATTGCCATAGTCAACTCAATCATCTTTTTCCTGCCAAGGTAGGATTCACCCGCCATCCATCTCTTCCGAACCTCTCCTTTCCACTTTGAAAAGTATTTTCTTGGCTGGCACATTCTCCCTCGGTTGTGCCGCAACAAGCTGTGAACACATAAAAATATATATTTCTGGTAGCTACAGTGCATTTGGAAAGTATTCAGACCCCTTGACCTTTTCCACATTTTGTTACGTTACAGCCTTATTATAAAATGGATTAAATGTTTTCCCCTCTTCAATCTACACACAATACCCCATAATGACAAAACAAAAACAGGTTTTTAGAAATGTTTGCACATTTATGAAATATAAAAAACTGATATCAAATTTACATAAGTATTCAGACCTTTTACTCAGTACTTTGTTGAAGGACCTTTGGCAGCGATTACAGCCTCAAACCCTTTTGGGTATGACGCTACAAGTTTGGCACACCTGTATTTGGGGAGTTTCTCCCATTCTTCTCTGCAGATCCTCTCAAGCTCAGTCAGGTTGGATGGGGAGAGACGCTGAACAGCTATTTTCAGGTCTCTCGAGAGATGTTCGATCGGGTTCAAGTCCGGGCTCTAGCTGGGCCACGCAAGGACATTCAGAGACTTGTCCCGAAGCCACTCCTGCATTGTCTTGGCTGTGTGCTTAGGGTCATTGTCCTGTTGGAAGGTGAACCTTCGCCCCCAGTCTGAGGTCCTGAGTGCTCTGGAGCAGGTTTTCATCAAGGATCTCTCTGTACTTTGCTCCGTTCATCTTTGCCTAGATCCTGACTAGTCTCCTAGTCCCTGCCGCTGAAAAACATCCCCACAGCATGATGCTGACACCACCTTGCTTCACTGAAGGGATAGTGCCAGGTTTCTTTCAGACGTGATGCTTGGCATTCTGGCCAAAGTGTTCAATCTTGGTTTCATCAGACCAGAGAATCTTGTTTCTCATGGTCTGAGAGTCCGTTAGGTGCCTTTTGGTAAACTCCAAGAAGCCTGTCATGTACCTTCTACTGAGGAGTTGCTCAAGTCTGGCCACTCTACCATAAAGGCCTGATTGGTGGAGTGCTGCAGAGATGGTTGTCCTTCTGGAAGGTTCTCCCATTTTCACAGAGGAACTCTGGAGCTCTGTCAGAGTGACCATCAGGTTCTTGGTCACCTCCCTGACCAAGGCCCTTCTCCCCCGATTGCTCAGTTTGGCCAGGCGGCCAGCTCTAGGAAGAGTTGCGGTGGTTGCAAACTTCTTCCATTTAAGAATGATGGAGACCTTCAATGCTGCAGACATTTGTTGGTACCCTTCATCAGATCTGTGCCTCGACACAATCCTGTCTCGGACCTCTACGGACAATTCCTTCGACCTCATGGCTTGGTTTTTGCTCTGACATGCACTGTCAACTGTGGGACCTTATATAGACAGGTGTGTGCCTTTCCAAATCATTTCCAATCAATTGAATTTACCACAGGTGGACTCCAATCAAGTTGTCAAAACATCTCAAGGATTATCAATGGAAACAAGATGCACCTGAGCTCAATTTCGAGTCTCATAGCAAAGGGTCTGAATACTTATGTAAATAAGGTATTTCTGTTTGTTTTTTTCAACACATTTGCAAAGATTTGTAAAAAAAACATGTTTCGTTTTGCCATTATGGGGTATTGTGTGTAGATTGGTGAGGAAAACAATGTATTTAATCCATTTTAGAATAAGGCTGTTACTTAACAACATTTTGAAAAAGACAAGGGGTCTGAATACTTTCCGAATGCTCTATATATCACAAAAAGCTTACTGAGATGTATGACAGATGTGCTTATAGGCCTTGTCATAAAAACAGATTGACATTTAGACAGACACACACGCACACACACATACACACACACAGTGCGAGAGCTCAATGGAGTAGGAGGATTCTGCGCTGCGCGGACCGGTTGATCTAGTTAAGGTTAATTGTTGTTTACCTGACTTTTTTCTTGTATTTTCACGTGATGCACAATATGTAAATAATAGCCGAATGCAACCGAACGTTGTCGATCAAAGCGCATTCCCTCGCAATCAGCTGGAAGTGCTTATGATCACCTCCTACATAAGGACAAAATCAGCGGACAACAGGTAAAGTATGTTTAAATGAAGTTTATTCAACAGTCTGACTTGTGATGGGACTGTTCACAAAAAGTGAGCCTACATGTTAGAGACGAGAGAGGAGTCTTCTACTCTTGGATTCGTAGAGGCTAGTTTCAACCTAAAGTGATAGCTAGCTAGTTAGCCATTGCCACAAACATCTGATTAATCTGTTCACTCATTATGCCAATGCCAACGACAAGGTGGCTAGTTAATTTAGCCAACAAGCAGAGATCATATGGGGAGCTAGAAATGGGAGATTAAACATTCTGTCAGTTTCTGGGTTAGCCAAAGCAAACTGGCTAACTAGTTAGTTCGCTACCTAGCCATTTCATTTGCCCTCAAAACACAATTTCAACATTGGAATTATATCTGAGAAATACTTAAATTACTCCAGAAATATATAATATTACAAAGGCAGAAGGTAATTAAAGTCCAATTTATCTCTGATTGCGTTAGGCTAAGAACACACAAACAAAAATATCTTTAGGAGTGAAGATGTACGCTTCACTTCAAGAGCCGTGGTGGAGATACGGGGTTTGACTGAAAACTTTGAGAGCCAATGGACTTAAGAGTTTTGATGACAATATATTTTTTAATATATTTAATTGGTCAAGGGGTCGTGAAACGTTCTTACAGATATAAAGGGAAACCAATAGTATCAATTCATGTAAAATAAAATGAAAATCACAACATTTGGAGTGACAACGTTTTTTTCATTTGACAGCAACTATACAGTGTAATAATATAAATCTATAAATCTAACTGAAGTGATTTGGTAAAATGTAACAGAGTAAAAAGTAAGTTACTTCCTTCAGAAATTACTTGAGTACTAGAACAGTACTAGTTCCTCCAGACAGTACAGCCCACAGAGAGTAACTAGAACAGTACTATTTCCTCCAGACAGTACAGACCACAGAGAGTAACTAGAACAGTACTAGTTCCTCCAGACAGATCGGCCCACAGATAGTAACTAGAACAGTACTAGTTCCTCCAGACAGTACAGCCCACAGAGAGTAACTAGAACAGTACTAGTTCCTCCAGACAGTACGGCCCACAGATAGTAACTAGAACAGTACTAGTTCCTCCAGACAGTACAGCCCACAGAGAGTAACTAGAACAGTACTAGTTCCTCCAGACAGTACAGCCCACAGAGTGTAACTAGAACAGTACTATTTCCTCCAGACAGTACAGCCCACAGATAGTAACTAGAACAGTACTATTTCCTCCAGACAGTACAGACCACAGAGAGTAACTAGAACAGTACTAGTTCCTCCAGACAGTACAGACCACAGAGAGTAACTAGAACAGTACTATTTCCTCCAGACAGTACAGACCACAAAGAGTAACTAGAACAGTACTAGTTCCTCCAGACAGTACAGACCACAGAGAGTAACTAGAACAGTACTAGTTCCTCCAGACAGAATGGCCCACAGATAGTAACTAGAACAGTACTAGTTCCTCCAGACAGTACAGCCCACAGAGAGTAACTAGAACAGTACTAGTTCCTCCAGACAGTACGGCCCACAGAGAGTAACTAGAACAGTACTAGTTCCTCCAGACAGTACAGCCCACAGAGAGTAACTAGAACAGTACTAGTTCCTCCAGACAGTACAGCCCACAGAGTGTAACTAGAACAGTACTATTTCCTCCAGACAGTACATGCCCACAGAGAGTAACTAGAACAATACTATTTCCTCCAGACAGTACAGCCCACAGATAGTAACTAGAACAGTACTATTTCCTCTGGACAGTACAGCCCACAGAGAGTAACTAGAACAGTACTAGTTCCTCCAGACAGTACGTCCCACAGATAGTAACTACAACAGTACTAGTTCCTCCAGACAGTACAGCCCACAGAGTGTAACTAGAACAGTACTATTTCCTCCAGACAGTACATGCCCACATAGAACAACTAGAACAGTACTATTTCCTCCAGACAGTACAGCCCACAGAGAGTAACTAGAACAGTACTATTTCCTCTGGACAGTGCAGCCCACAGATAGTAACTAGAACGGTACTAGTTCCTCCAGACAGTACAGCCCACATAGAACAACTAGAACAGTACTATTTCCTCCAGACAGTACAGCCCACAGAGAGTAACTAGAACAGTACTAGTTCCTCCAAAAATGTTCTTAAGTACATGTAATGCATTTTTACTGTGTGTATATTTCAAGTGAAGTAATGTCAAAAAGGTCACAACGTAAATTTTTTAAAAGAGTACTTTCTAATTAGAAATGAAATATCTCTGTGTTGACATGATTAGCTGGCTTCTGTTTCGTTCAAAGCCTTCATCTGAGCTCCAGAGTGTTGACATTGATGAATTTACAATTGGAGCACCTCAGGGTATGCAGTGAAATGCGAAATGTCACTTCAAGAGGAATAGCTGGCATGCCTCTTCTTTTCTTAATGCCCTATTTCTCCTCTTGTAACAACAGCGATAAGGTTGAAAAGTGAACGACGGGGAAATGTTTGGTGGGAAAAATATGCCATTTATTTTATTTTGTGGTACATTAGTTCCAATTGAATAAGTATGGCAGCCTTGTAGAGTTGACACAGAAATACATAATCCACTATAAATCTAAAATACACCTGGTGTACTTAGCGGTCAAGCACCGATAATTATTAAATTAAATGTAGAAGATATAATAAATCATGCATACGTGAGTGTCACTAAGCATTGTGAAAGAAATAGTTTGCCTTTACAAAGGTACTGTACAGTTCACTCTATATTACACGGGGAGAGATGAGCGACATTTGCATGGCACTGAATATAATTACGAGCGACTTTAATTACTGGGATTATGCTAATTTGGTAATTTCAGAAAGCCTCTAATTTGAACAAACCCTGAAGTATGAATATGTGATTGTGTCAGGACTTGAAGAAAGAGAAAGTGACAGTTTGTTTGTTCATCCCCTCACATGTTTGTTTTCAATGGTGGTCTCTCATATTTGGGCAAGACTTACTTTCGTGCCGAAAAAACAAACAAACACTACCCGCACTGTTCAGTTATTTTTATCCTTTGGACACTTCATAGCCAGTTTCTCTGTTTACGAGTGGGACCATACGCCGCTCCAAACAAATCAATTTTTCCATCTCTACAACACATCACTACTCACAGACCCAACTCACATTGAACAATGGAATCGCTTGGTCATGTTATTTGGCCCGTGGCCAAGAGACACGTGGAAGAGAATAAGTGAAGGACCAAGCGAGTCCGACATCATAATATTAGCACTCCACCTCAAGTAGAAGCATCGCCATAGGAACGGAAGTCTTCTGTAATTACCTAGGCAGGTGGAATGGGTGGATCGAGGCCACGAGTTGAAGGAAACGTGGCCCTCGGAGATCTTTAAATAGTCGCAGCCTGTTGTTGATGTTCATGTTGTTGTCAGGTCAGGGACTCTCGCTAGAAGTTTGCCCCCCCAGCGTGGGGTGCCAGGGTGATGTAATCCTGCCCTCTCTGAAACTCTAATTCCACTGTGGGGCCAGGATCTTTCTCTATGGGCCCCCGGGGACCTCCGGGCTTCAGGGGCTAACATCCAGCTAATCAGAGTGAACAGGGATGGCCTGTAGAGTCCTCTGCTAATGTAAAGCCAATCCAGCCAGACAGGAGGGTGGCCCAGTGTGGGATGGGAGGCCAATCTCTCCATATATCACATATACTGTAGCTACACTGTATAAACCCCATCAGCATATTGTCTATTCCCTCCCTATTCCATAGCCTGATATGTGTGTTGCTGTCATTGC
Organism: Coregonus lavaretus; assembly: GCF_964263955.1. Classification (NCBI taxonomy): domain Eukaryota; kingdom Metazoa; phylum Chordata; class Actinopteri; order Salmoniformes; family Salmonidae; genus Coregonus; species Coregonus lavaretus. Next base: position 52,800,787 of record NC_139995.1, read on the forward strand.
TTCTCATTCAATGAAGTTGAAGCAGCCCTTCATCAAAATAGGAAAAGCACACCTATTTTACTGTACTCCCATGGCTGTGGCAACTCTATATGTATTTTCAATTGGAAAAATACAATGAATTAATTAATTCATTAATTCATTCATCGCACATCCAAATGTACTTGTTGCAGGTGCGTGGGAAATATTAGCTTATGGCTTTAAAGTAGTCCTGCATGACATGTTACAGTACCATTAAAGTCAGTAAAGATATACGTAGGGTGGCATTCTGACTTTAGATCTGTGCACCTAACTACGACATTCGCGTAATTCATGCCTTGATGTCAATGAGAGACTTGCACGAAAATTCTGAATACCTGCCATAAAGCATTATCATTTGAAACCATAATATTGTATTAGGACAAATTGTAGTGATCAAATATATTCTTTTTTTTTATGTCAATATTATACTGAACAAAAATAGAAACGCAACATGTAAAGTTTTGGTCCAATGTTTCATGAGCTGAAATAAAATAACCCAGAAATGTTCCATATGCATAAAAAGCTTATTTCTCTCTTATTTTGTGCACAAATGTGTTTACATCCCTGTTATTGAGTGTTTCTCCTTTGCCAAGATAATCCATCCACCTGACATGTGTGGGGCATCAAAAAGCTGATTAAACAGCATGATCATTACACAGGTGCACCTTATGCTGGGGACAATAAAAGGCCACCCTAAAATGTGCAGTTTTGTCACACAACACAATGCCGCAGATGTCTCAAGTTTTGAGGGAGCTTTCAATTTGCATGCTGACTGCAGGAATGTCCATCAGAGCTGTTGCCAGATAATTTTATGTTAATTTCTCTACCATAAGCCGCCTCCAACGTTATTTTAGAGAATTTGGCAGTACGTCCAACCGGCCTCACAACCGCAGACCACGTGTAACCACGCCAGCTGGCACGCTGGAGATGTGTGCTCTTCACAGATGAATCCAGGTTTCAACTGAACAGGGCAGATGGTAGACAGCGTGTATGGTGTCGTGTTTGGGAGCGGTTTGCTGATGTCAGCATTGTGAACAGTGCCCCATGGTGGCGGTGTGGTTATGGTATGGGCAGGCATAAGCTATGGACAATGAACACAATTGCATTTTATTGATGGTAATTTGAATGCACAGAGACACTGTGACGAGATCCTGAGGCCCATTGTCGTGACATTCATCCACCGCCATCACCTCATGTTTCAACGTGATAATTTACAGCCCCATGTCGCAAGGATCTGTACACAATTCCTGGATGCTGAAAATGTCCCATTTCTTCCATAGCTTGCATACTCACCAGACATGTCACCCATTGAGCATGTTTGGGATGCTCTGCATCGACGTGTACAACAGCATGTTCCAGTTCCCGCCAACATCCAGCAACTTCGCACAGCCATTGAAGAGGAGTGGGACAACATTCCACAGGCCACAATCAACAGCCTGACCAACTATATGCTAAGGAGATGTGTAGCGCTGCATGAGGCAAATGGTGGTCACACCAGATACTGACTGGTTTTCTGATCCATTACCATTTTTTTAAGGTATCTGTGACCAACAGATGCATATCTGTATTCCCAGTCATGTGAAATCCATATATTAGGACCTAATGAATTTATTTCAATTGAATGATTTCCTTGTATGAGCTGTAACTCAGTAACATCTTTGAAATTGTGGCATGTTGCATTTATATTTTTTTTCAGTGTAGATCCAGTTACAGATAGATTATATGACCAGCAGGGGAGTCCAGCTATATTTCAAGTCTAATAATGAACATCCATAGTAGTGTTACATGTGTAGGCAGGCAAAGCCTCAACTAAAAACCTAACAGAAACACACGTGATGCTAACTCCTATAACTTTAAAGCCCATTCTCCATATTTCTATATCCCTCAAACCTGCACAACCCTCAAAGCTGTCACCATGCTCTGCAACCTTTAGAAAACAAGAAAGTTTCCTTCTGAAACTATATGGTGAAGGATGTGGTTCAAATTCAAGCGATAGTGAACGCTCTCCCAAAAATGCCAACCGACAAACCAATCTTGGAATCTGTGTTAATTAAATGTGTGAGACTAGGATGTTCTGTACTCATGCTGTCAGTGTTGACAGGTAATTGGAGCACAATTATCCAGGCACTTGGACACTTGAGAAGAGCGGCATTGAACGCAACTCATTAACATGCCGCCCTAATAAGGATTCTTTAAGTGGCGTTCAGGCGCTGCTCAGACTAGTTCTGGGGTTGGAGGCTGTCACTCTCGTCTCTTATATCTTACACAGAGGTGTGTTTACGTGTGGTTGTGTGTGGGAGAGAGGGCGAGGGAGTGATGGAGTAGAGAGGGGGAGAGATTTGCATGTATGTTGCATAGTAAAAGGTGAACTGTCAGCAAATATATCAGTGATTATCGTGCCAACACAGCTGTGAAAAGAGATGTGTGTGTGTGTGTGTGGATTGTGGAGAAGAGAGTTGTATGGGTGTTTCGTAGATCCATAAAAAATATATCCACATTTACAGCACTAAATGTTTTTGCGTTGCTTTCCTTCTAGTTAAGTTTAGTTTGTCATCATACACTGGGGCAGACATGTTCCCAGAGCCACAGCTATTCATAATGATGGAGGATGCTCATACAGCAAACCATTGCCAGTCTGGTGCGAATACCCCAATACATTTAGAGCTTCCTCATATCTGTCCCATAGGTTGCGTCCCAAATGGCACCCTATTCCCTATTGTGCACTACTTTTGACCAGTGCCCTTATGGACTAGGGTGCCATTTGGGGTGCAGACTTTGTTGCACTTCAATTGTCTTCACGGCCTCTGAAACACAGCTGCTGTGTCACTTTCAATCTCACCCTGCCACTTACAGCCAGTCTCGACACGCATGACGCATGACGCAACCACATGCCCGTGCTAACTCATTGTTTCGACACCCGAAATCATAGGCTGCCTGGCTAGTTCCTCCCTCCATTTACAAGACCAGCTAAGAGTAGCACACTCTTACCTTATGGCTTAGTTCAGTGGTTCCCAAACTGGGGGTCACTTTGTGTCATGAACAGTGCTTGTGCCCATAGAAATAGATGTGACTTTTGTGCGCAGGGGATGTTCCCAAATGCTGGAAGGGGGGCCCTGAGTGAAAACGTTTGGGAACCCCTGGCTTAGTTCACACTCGGATTGAACAAATGATGTACAATACATTTGACACAATGGTTGTGATACAACAGAGTTTTTCTACACAACATTTGACAAACTGTAATACAACTTGATGTGCCAAATACATTGTACCGCCTGAATGTGAACTAGGACATATAGAGCATCGTACCACCTGAATATCAAAAATATACTGTATATATTTTTTTATTGTCACATACACTGGCTAGGTGCAGTGAATTGTGTTGTTTTGCAGGGTCAGCCATAGTAGTAATGCGCCCCTGGAGCAAATTAGGGTCAAGTGCCTTGCTCAATGGCACATCAACAGATTTTTCACCTTATCGGCTTGGGTATTGAACCAGCGACCTTTCAGTTACTGGCCCAACACTCTAATCGCTAGGCTACTTGCCAGCCATATAGAGCATTGTACTGCCTGAATGTGAACTAGGACATACAAGGCTCCTTTGGCCTCCTATATTCACTGATTTCACTGTTAGCCTCCTCCACTCTCCATTCAGAGCCTATAACAACTACCCCTTGACCAAAAGTGGTCCTCTGTAGCTCAACTGGTCGAGCACGGCGCTTGTAACGCCAAGGTAGTGGGTTCGATCCCCGGGACCACCCATACACAAAAATGTATGCACGCATGACTGTAAGTCGCTTTGGATAAAAGGGTCTGCTAAATGGCATATTATTATTATAGAACGGAACGGTACACTCATAGCATACTTCTGTTCTCTAATTAATGAGTCACTTTAAGTATTCAAGATCACAGAGACATTTTTATTTTATATTGTTGTCTAAACGCACATTGATTTTAGTTTGTTGTGACTGCTATGTGAGCGTAATAAAAGTTGAACAAACTTTGAGGGAGTTTCTATAGGGTTAAGATTACAGCACATTCTTCCCACGCTGTGGTGGAAGTACTAGAATTCAAATGAGCGTCTTTTTCACACTGTAAAACTGTATTTTATTGATAACATAAAATCCAAAACAAGAACCTGTGCATTCTCTCTGCATAACAAGCTTGTTGTTTAACATTAACCTCAGAAACTCCTGTTATTGAATCAAAACTCACTTTTGATTGAATAGCAGTCTATGGCAGGAATTAATCAACTACAACGACGTCAACCTACGACTTGGATCAACTACTACTAAGCAGTGAACCCCTGGACCCCCCCCCCCCCCCCCCCTTCCCCGGTTATTTGCCCCCTGTTACCCCTGCCACCTTACACAAACCCCCCCTCCTTTGCCCTCAGGCTTCTTCCATTTCTCTTGAGTATGAAAATGTGGCTTGTGTGTCTCCAATAAATCCCTCAGACTAATGATCCCTTTTCAGGGTTGATTCATGGCCATACTGACAGGTCAAATTGCTGGTGTGAATCCTTGGCACGGCATGAAGCCACAGAGAGCCCTCAGGCCATAGAGCAGGAGAAAAGGGGAGGAGCTTTTTCACCCTCTTCACCGACCAACCGGCTGTGCAGCATTTTGAGTGTGTGGACAGAGTTTGAATTTGAAAATGTTATTGTCCACGATGTTGCAAAGATTTAGTACATGGGCAGAGGAGTTAGATTTTAGTGAGTTAAAATTAGAAGGAACTTTGTTGTCCACACAATGTAGTCTACAGAGTGACAGGTTGAGTGATGTGAAGGAATGATGTGTGGAGGGTCCATAGTGATTTCAGTGTACCCGTGTTGAAAGTCTAACTATATATATTGGCATGGTTTTCAGATATGTTCCTGGCTATTCAGTAAATAAAGTAAATATGATCATGCCTTTTATCAGCTGTTGAGTAATATGTGGTTCATGACGCTTCTAGCAGGTCATTGCTCTTCACCAAAAAAAATCTGTTTACGCACATATCTGTTTACACACACACACACACACACACACACACACACACACAAACACACACACACACACACACACACACACACACACACACACACACACACACACACACACACACACAGTGACTCTTATTTGTTTCCTGGTTGGCTCAATGAGCCAACGGCGTGCCTACAATTATCCCTTCCATGTTCTCCCTGGCAGTTCCATCAGTTGAACTTTCCCCTCCTGCGTCTGATGTTAGAGGAAGTTTTAACGATAGGGGGAAGCCTTAACAATAGGGGGTTTCACACTTGGTTGAAGAGGCCGCTTGTTTATATGCAATGAATTGATGTGAAAATCACATTCAGACAAACCGGGCCATTTGGAAGCCATTACAAGGGGGGGAGAACACATGATGAAGTGGCTCTAGAAACTCATAAGGCCTCTCTTCTGGTTGGATTTAAATGAACCCTGGTGTGTAAATGTGTAAATCAGTGTTAATATCGCTAGGCAACGTATTTGTGGTGAAGGGTGGTGGGTGGTAGTGGTTTAGCAAAATAGTACTGTACGGGGAGGGAAGACTGAGTGGGGTGCAGGGGTGCTGGTCTCAACAAAAGACAATTTCTCAACTATGTACCTATATACAATTTTTCTGTTTATTGAACATTGTGTTCTTCTCCAACAAATAAATAATAAAATACTGTAATAATGTAATAATTGTGTTATAAGCAAGCAGCTATACCAGGCCGGTACAGAACTTAATCACCAAATTTGCTTTATGATCCCTAGAATGCATTAACCTCACAGTCAAAACTCATTCAGTAAATGTAAGTCCAGGAATGCATCGGCAATAGAATAAATATGTTAATTGTTAAATCCAGCATTTCCCCTTCAGATTATACCGCTTGTTCTGTCAGAGTCATGCTCGGAAACATGTTTCCACTCAAATTTACTTCATACTCTCTCTCTCTCTCGCTCTCTTTCTTTCTCTCTCGGCCTAAATGCACTCCTTTCTGGCTTACACAGACAACAGCTTCTAGAACTGTGATCCCCTAGGGCCTTGTGGTACGTTTTCCCAAAGAGAAAAATATTCTTCCAGTGACAAATAACAGGGACTCACTCACTCAAGGGCACTGTGCTATGCAGATCGGTGCAGATCAAGGTTCTGGTCAAGGTTTGGGAAACTGAGCATCTCAGGACAAAGAATAGGTGGTACTGGCCAAAAACTGGAGTGCATTGTATTTAGTTTTTAATTTTATATGCAAAGTAGTCGCATAATGCTGCTTATATTGTGATACTGATGTGGAAATGTATCGAATCGCTTACATTGAAGTTGAAATATGCAACAAGCTGGTATTTTTGGGCATATTTTTCAGTCTTTTTTTCAGTAAACAAGGTGCATTTCAACATGTGACCAAAAGTCAGTCACACACTGTAAGAATTCTTGACCGATACGTAATATCAATCTGTCACATCAGACAACATGTCCTATAAGCCATACATGACAGTTGGACATAGCCCTATATTTTTTCAGTCACATACACTTATGTGGCCGTATCTGTCATTGATTTTGACTACATGATGGCATAATCAAACCTAATAAATAACCTCCTAAATGGTCACACGCTGAACTCGCTGTGTGTTCAGACCCGGTCCTCCTTCTACTCATTTAGTCTGGAGGATCTTCAGGAGCACTTACCGCTGCCTGAGACATTTAGGGACAAGGCCTAGGAGAGACAAGAACCACAAGCTGTCAGAGAACAGACCCTGGCATCCCGCTGACGTCCCGTAACGTCCCATATTCCCGTCAACGCCAAGTCTCCCACTAAATGGGGTGACGGTTCAAAAGCAAGTCGGGAAGGAGAATACTGAAGCAAAGAAGGCATAGCTCTTTGGTTCAACCTCTAAAGATTCTAACTTACATATGAAGATACTTTTCTTCTCTGGTTTTTAGAAAGAAAATTAAGTCTGTCAGCATTTGGGAGGTTGAGGCTAAAATACTAAATAAGTTACATATTTCGCTATGGAGACAATTATGAATTTTATTGTGGAATCTCTCAGGAGTTCTTTGGTGCTTGCTTTGCCCACAACTGCTGAAAGAAGATGAATTGATGAACATTTTGGTAGAATGAGGGCAAAGTTGAGTTTTGACGGTTGTGAAATAAATCTGATTTATAGAAACCGCACAGACATAAAGGGATGATGTAACACATATGTATACTACATAAGAAAGATGGCTGATTGTTTTGTTTTAGCACTGCCAATATTTCTTGACTAGGGCAATTCATATCAGCCATTTTTTAAATATCCATTCAGGCAAATATATATATATATTTAATCATATAAAGTTCATGAAGAGGGACATAAGTAAATTGCAGTTGGCCCAGAACAGAGCAGCACGGCTGGCCCTTAAATGTACACAGAGAGCTAACATCAATGACATGCATGTCAATCTCTCCTGGCTCAAAGTAGAGGAGAGATTGACTGCATCACTACTTGTCTTTGTGAGATGTATTGACATGTTGAAAGCACCGAGCTGTCTGTTCAAACGACTAGCACACAGCTCAGACACTCATGCATACCCCACAAGACATGCCACCAGGGGTCTCTTCACAAATTTAAAAACAGATAAAACTACTTTGGAACAATGCAGTCTGTGAAGAGACACAGACACAGACACACACACACGCATACTCCCACAAGCTAGCAAAACACCAGTCTCAACGTCAACAGTAAAGAGGCGACTCCGGGATGCTGACCTTCTAGGCAGAGTTGCAAAGAAAAATGCATATCTTAGACTGGCCAATAAAAATAAAAGATTAAGATGGGCAGTCTGAGATATGGCTTTTTCTTTGCAACTCTGCATAGAAGGTCAACATCCCGGAGTCGCCTCTTCACTGTTGACGTTGAGACTGGTGTTTTGCGGGTACTATTTATTGAAGGTGCCAGTTGAGGACCTGTGAGGCGTCTGTTTCTTAAACTAGACACTCTAATGTATTTGTCCTCTTGCTCAGTTGTGCACTGGGGCCTCCCACTCCTCTTTCTATTCTGGTTAGAGCCAGTTTGCACTGTAATGTGAAGGGAGTAGTACACAGCGTTGTACGAGATCTTCAGTTTCTTGGCAATTTCTCGCATGGAATAGCCTTAATATCTCAGAACAAGACTTTCACTTTTACTTGAGTCATTTTCTATTAAGGTATCTTTACTTTTAGTCAAGTATGACAATTTAGTGCTTTTTCCACCACTGCTTGTGAGTGGGAGGGGACTGGGAAAGGTTGAGGTCAAAAGAGGCAAAGATGGGAAAGAGAGAGTTATTAATTGAAGGCAGACATTGGGATGTTGACAAGCCCTTGCAAAACCCAAGCCCACTTGATGGTAATAGCGCTCACTGTTGTCCCTAACGGACGGTTTTGAAGGCATTTCCCAATGTCCACAAGACATGGATAGACATCCAATTTCAAAGTCACTCTTGAGCGATCTGCCTGCATATAGGGCTATAGTTGGTTTGACATCCTCCCCAATAGAGCGCTGGTACAGTATGTCCCATTAACACATTTACATTCTCTAGGAGAAAATCACTCTGGATGGATTGATTGAAGCTCAATGTTAAATTCAAATTTCCCTATCATCATACTAAGCCAATATGACACCAATGTCGATGAAACTTCGCAAATCAACTTGCTTGGAGGTACACAACACACACACCCCGCCTCTCCTCATGAGCTGTCCAGACGTTACTGAGAACCACATACCATATTTTTAACAGGGTTGTTAGCATTAGGAGAAACTACAAATTCTTCCCCCGACCTAGCTTAATATTTAGGTGTTGGTTAAGAAATAGACTACAGCATTCATAAAGTGACCATTAGACTTGCCACCTTTCGGACTGAATAAGTTTGTAGGGGCAATTGTTTTGAATAAATCTATACGTTTTCTCTCTCACGTGCTAATGGAAAACCAACGATGTGCTACCTTTTTGTAGTATTTCTGACAATGCTAATATCTTTTCAGCTGAAACTCAGAGTTCTAAAACTAGGACCAGCAACTAGCTAGTAGCAGGCTAGCAGCTACCTAGCTAACACCAGTCAGATGAGAGGCAAGCTACAAGCAAAGGAAACTAGCTAGCTAGGTATATTTTGCTATGGAAGGTTTTCATATGGCTGAAGTCATCTGTGTAAACTAAATCAGAGCACAAACAAATAAGCAAGAAAACATCCTTGGCTGTTATTATAGCCAGTTAACTAGCCAACTAGCCACTGCTACAAGCCAACGAGACTGTAACATAGCTGTATAGACTGTAGACCACAACTCAATGTTGACAATATATCCTAGCTAGCTACATTCTTCCCTAAAACCTTGGGAAACTGCCACACTGCTAACTTATAATACATGCAATGGGCATTGCTCCTTTAGCTACTCCGACATACAAAAAAATCTGTCTGCACATGTAGCTAGCTAGCCATACAAACTGGCTAGCTAGCTACATGTGCAGACAGATTTTTTTGAAAATGCTTATTTTACGGCTGTTGACAGTACGTTTTTTCCGGATGTTGAAAATACATATTTTGCAGACGTTGAAAATACTTATTTCTGGATGTTGAAATTAGGTTCATTTTTAGGCTTCTGAATGAATGTTGAAAATACTTTATCTATCTATAATTTTTTGTACTGTAATATACTGCACTCTGCTGTGCTTTACTGCAGTGTTTCTCAAACCTCTACTTGGTGACACCCAGATGTTTCACCATTTTGCTGTAGCTCTGAACTACCAATTCATTTTTTACATTTTTTAATTTTTAGTCATTTGTGAGACGTTTCAGGAAACTAGGCGTATGTCGCACATCACTACTTCACAGGAGAGGCATTTGAACGTAAACATACATTTTTTATTTAAATGTTTTTTTGGGCAGAAATGCCTTCTGAAACATGTGAACTTTAATGTGCCTTAATAACAAACTTGTATGCCACCTGTAAATACAAATAAAATGGTTAACTTACGAGCCCAGTTGGTTTAGCCACAGAAAAGACAGGAACCTTCCCACTAGCTATGATTGCTTGAGATAATGGATGGGCTGGACATACCGAGAGATGAGTACGGATTGGTCTGCCATGTAGCATGCTTCTGTCTATAACATGAGCTGCTCAATACGTGTAGGTAATCCTTTTCTAGCACTTTTTTTAAAGATACCATGAAGAACTGTAAAAGTGTTGCTCTCCACTTTCTGAAGGACTGAGTTTTGAAATCAGTGGAATGCCCGGTGGAAGCAGATTGTGATAGCTAAGGAGATGGAGAAAATTCTGCCGTTTGATTGCAAATACGCGTAGGGAGGCGAAAAGAAAACAAACTGAAGGTTGTTGTATAAAACACCTGTCTCCGGATTACATCTTCAAACTAAGGGCAACCATGGCATCCGTAACAGAGAGGGAGAAGTGTTCATCCATGTATACGGGTAAGAGAGTCTAGCTAGCTACATTTTCTAATATTCTACGTTTCTAATTTTGTCAGATTTTTTTTTAACAAGTTAAAGTGTACTGTTAGCTAGCTAACGTTACATGTATGATCTGTGTAGTAATATTATTTGTATCTAATAGTCGCGGCCCACTACCAAGGACTGTGGTCTCTCCATCTCCGTAGCCGACGTGAGTAAGACATTTAAGCATGCTAACCCCCGCAAGGCTGCCGGCCCAGACGGCATCCCTAGCAGCGTCCTCAGAGCATGTTTATGGACATATTCAATCTCTCCCTATCCCATCTTACGCTGTCCCCACATGCTTCAAGATGGCCACCATTGTTCCTGTACCCAAGAAAGCAAAGGTAACTGAACTAAATGACTATCGCCCCGTATCACTCACCTCTGTCATCATGAAGTGCTTTGAGAGACTAGTCAAGGATCATATCACCTCTACCTTACCTGTCACCCTTGACCCACTTCAATTTGCTTACCGCCCCAATATATCCACAGATGACGCAATCGTCATCACACTGCACACAGCCCTATCCCATTTGGACAAGAGGAATACCTATGTACGAATGGTGTTCATTGACTATAGCTCAGCATTCAACACCATAGTACCCTCCAAGCTCATCATTAAGCTTGAGGCCCTGGGTCTGAACACCGCCCTGTGCAACTGGGTCCTGGACTTCCTGACGTGCCGCCTCCAGGTGGTGAAGTTAGGAAACAACTTCTCCACTTTGCTGATCCTCAACACTGGGGTTGGTGCTCAGCCCCCTCCTGTACACCCTGTTCACCCATGACTGCGTGGCCAAGCACGCCTCCAACTCAATCATCAAGTTTGCAGACGACACAACAGTAGTAGGCTTGATTACCAACAATGACGAGACCGCCTACAGGGAGGAGGTGAGGGCTCTGGGAGTGTGGTGCTAGGAAAATAACCTCTCACTCAACGTCAACAAAACAAAGGAGATGATCGTGGACTTCAGGAAACAGCAGAGGGTGCACCCCCCCTATCCACATCGACGGGACCGCAGTGGAGAAGGTGGAAAGCTTCAAGCTCTTTGGCGTACACATCACTGACAAACTGAAATGGTCCACCCACGCAGACAGTGTTGTGAAGAAGGCGCAACAGAGCCTGCTTGGCACCTAAAACCCTCACAAACTTTTACAGATGCACAATTGAGAGCATCCTGTCGGGCTGTATTACTGCCTGGTACGGCAACTGCACCGCCCGCAACCGCAGGACTCTCCAGAGGGTGGTGCGGTCTCCCGAACGCATTACTGGGGGCAAACTACCCGACCTCCAGGACACCTACAGCACCCGATGTCACAGGAAGATCATCATGGACATCAACCACCCGAGCCACTGCCTGTTCACTCCGCTATCATCCAGAAGGTGAGGTCAGTACAGGTGTGACAAAGCTGGGACCAAGAGAATGAAAAAGAACTTCTATCTCAAGGCCATCAGACTGTTAAATAGCCATCACTAGCACATTAGAGGCTGCTGCTGCCTATTGAAATCACTGGCCACTTTAATAATGTTTACATATCTTGCATTACTCATCTCATATGTATATATTTTATTCTATAATATTCTACTGTCTCTTAGTCCATGCCGCTCTGTCATTGCTTGTCCATATACAGTGGGGAGAACAAGTATTTGATACACTGTCGATTTTGCAGGTTTTCCTACTTACAAAGCATGTAGAGGTCTGTAATTTTTATCATAGGTACACTTCAACTGTGAGAGACGGAATCTAAAACAAAAATCCAGAAAATCACTTTGTATGATTTTTAAGTAATTAATTTGCATTTTATTGCATGACAGAAGTATTTGATCACCTACCAACCAGTAAGAATTCCAGCTCTCACATACCTGTTAGTTTTTCTTTAAGAAGCCCTCCTGTTCTCCACTCATTACCTGTATTAACTGCACCTGTTTGAACTCGTTACCTGTATAAAAGACACCTGTCCACACACTCAATCAAACAGACTCCAACCTCTCCACAATGGCCAAGACCAGAGAGGTGTGTAAGGACATCGGGGATAAAATTGTAGACCTGCACAAGGCTGGGATGGGCTACAGGACAATAGGCAAGCAGCTTGGTTAGAAGGCAACAACTGTTGGCGCAATTATTAGAAAATGGAAGAAGTTCAAGATGACGGTCAATCACCCTCGGTCTGGGGCTCCATGCAAGATCTCACCTCGTGGGGCATCAATGATCATGAGGAAGGTGAGGGATCAGCCCAGAACTACACGGCAGGACCTGGTCAATGACCTGAAGAGAGCTGGGACCACAGTCTCAAAGAAAACCATTAGTAACACACTACGCCGTCATGGATTAAAATCCTGCAGCGCACGCAAGGTCCCCCTGCTCAAGCCAGCGCATGTCCAGGCCCGTCTGAAGTTTGCCAATAACCATCTGGATGATCCAGAGGAGGAATGGGAGAAGGTCATGTGGTCTGATGAGACAAAAATTGAGCTTTTTGGTCTAAACTCCACTCGCCGTGTTTGGAGGAAGAAGAAGGATGAGTACAACCCCAAGAACACCATCCCAACCGTGAAGCATGGAGGTGGAAACATCATTCTTTGGGGATGCTTTTCTGCAAAGGGGACAGGACGACTGCACCGTATTCAATCAATTTTATTTTATATAGCCCTTCTTACATCAGCTAATATCTCGAAGTGCTGTACAGAAACCCAGCCTAAAACCCCAAACAGCTAGTAATGCAGGTGTAGAAGCACGGTGGCTAGGAAAAACTCCCTAGAAAGGCGAAAACCTAGGAAGAAACCTAGAGAGGAACCAGGCTATGAGGGGTGGCCAGTCCTCTTCTGGCTGTGCCGGGTGGAGATTATAACAGAACCATGCCAAGATGTTCAAAAATGTTCATAAGTGACAAGCATGGTCAAATAATAATCAGGAATAAATCTCAGTTGGCTTTTCATAGCCGATCATTAAGAGTTGAAAACAGCAGGTCTGGGACAGGTAGGGGTTCCATAACCGCAGGCAGAACAGTTGAAACTGGAATAGCAGCAAGGCCAGGCGGACTGGGGACAGCAAGGAGTCACCACGGCCGGTAGTCCCGACGTATGGTCCTAGGGCTCAGGTCTCTCAGTTGGCTTTTCATAGCCGATCATTAAGAGTTGAAAACAGCAGGTCTGGGACAGGTAGGGGTTTCGTAGCCGCAGGCAGAACAGTTGAAACTGGAATAGCAGCAAGGCCAGGCGGACTGGGGACAGCAAGGTGTCATCATGCCCGGTAGTCCTGACGTATGGTCCTAGGGCTCAGGTTCTCAGAGAGAAAGAGAGAACGAGAGAATTAGAGAGAGCATACTTAAATTCACACAGGACACTGGATAAGACAGGAGAAGTACTCCAGGTATAACCAACTAACCCCAGCCCCCCGACACATAAACTACTGCAGCATAAATACTGGAGGCTGAGACAGGAGCGGTCCGGAGACACTGTGGCCCCATCTGAAGAAACCCCCGGACAGGGCCAAACAGGAAGGATATAACCCCACCCACTCCGCCAAAGCACAGCCCCCGCACCACTAGAGGGATATCCCCAACCACCAACTTACAATCCTGAGACAAGGCCGAGTATAGCCCACAGAGGTCTCCACCACAGCACAAACCAAGGGGGGGGGCGCCAACCCAGACAGGAAGATCACGTCAGTAACTCAACCCACTCAAGTGACGCACCCCTCCCAGGGACGGCATGAAAGAGCACCAGCAAGCCAGTGACTCAGCCCCTGCAACAGGGTTAGAGGCAGAGAACCCCAGTGGAGAGGGGAACCGGCCTGGCAGAGACAGCAAGGGCTGTTCGTTGCTCCAGCCTTTCCGTTCACCTTCACACTCCTGGGCCAGACTACACTCAATCATATGACCTACTGAAGAGATAAGTCTTCAGTAAAGACTTAAAGGTTGAGACCGAGTCTGCGTCTCTCACATGGGTAGGCAGACTGTTCCATAAAAATGGAGATCTATAGGAGAAAGCCCTGCCTCCCGCTGTTTGCTTAGAAATTCTAGGGACAATTAGGAGGCCTGCGTCTTGTGACCGTAGCGTACGTATTGGTATGTACGGCAGGACCAACTCGGAAAGATAGGTAGGAGCAAGCCCATGTAACGCTTTATAGGTTAACAGTAAAACCTTGAAATCAGCCCTTGCCTTAACAGGAAGCCAGTGTAGGGAAGCTAGCACTGGAGTAATATGATCAAATTTCTTGGTTCTAGTCAGGATTCTAGCAGCCGTATTTAGCACTAACTGAAGTTTATTTAGTGCTTTATCCGGGTAGCCGGAAAATAGAGCATTGCAGTAGTCTAACCTAGAAGTAACAAATGCATGGATTAATTTTTCTGCATCATTTTTGGACAGAACATTTCTGATTTTTGCAATGTTACGTAGATGGAAAAAAGCTGTCCTTGAAACAGTCTTGATATGTTCGTCAAAAGAGAGATCAGGGTCAAGAGTAACGCCGAGGTCCTTCACAGTTTTATTTGAGACGACTTTACAACCATCAAGATGAATTGTCAGATTTAACAGAAGATCTCTTTGTTTCTTGGGACCTAGAACAAGCATCTCTGTTTTGTCCGAGTTTAAAAGTAAAAAGTTTTCAGCCATCCACTTTGAGGGGAGGATGGATGGGGCCATGTATCTCGAGATCTTGGCCAACAACCTCCTTCCCTCAGTAAGAGCATTGAAGATGGGTCGTGGCTGGGTCTTCCAGCATGACAACGACCCGAAACACACAGCCAGGGCAACTAAGGAGTGGCTCCGTAAGAAGCATCTCAAGGTCCTGGAGTGGCCTAGCCAGTCTCCAGACCTGAACCCAATATAAAATCTTTGGAGGGAGCTGAAAGTCCGTATTGCCCAGCGACAGCCCCAAAACCTGAAGGATCTGGAGAAGGTCTGTATGGAGGAGTGGGCCAAAATCCCTGCTGCAGTGTGTGCAAACCTGGTCAAGACCTACAGGAAACGTATGATCTCTGTAATTGCAAACAAAGGTTTCTGTACCAAATATTAAGTTTTGCTTTTCTGATGTATCAAATACTCATGTCATGCAATAAAATGCAAATGAATTACTTAAAAATCATACAATGTGATTTTCTGGATTTTTGTTTTAGATTCCATCTCTCACAGTTGAAGTGTACCTATGATAAAAATTCCAGACCTCTACATGCTTTGTAAGTAGGAAAACCTGCAAAATCGACAGTGTATCAAATACTTATTCTCCCCACTGTATGTATATATTCTTAAATTCCATTCCTTAGTTAGATTTGTGTGTATTGGGTATATGTTGTGAAATTGTTAGATATTACTTGTTAGATATTACTGCACTCTTAATTTAGGATATAACGTTAGGCCAACGAGACAGTGTCCAAGTTCTAAAATTCTCTGGTAGAATGCCCTGCTTTTATTTCATCATACTCACAACCGTATGCTATTTTCTGTAATTAGCTCGCCATTAACTTGTAAATAATTATCTTGTTGTGAGTTTATTTTCCTGTTGTCACGTTCGTTTAAGGACGGGTCAGACCAAGGCGCAGCGTGATATGCATACATGTTTATTTACTGATAAACACACGACAAAACAACAAACCAAACAAAACGTGAAGTCCTAAGGCTGAACACAAAACTAGCCTAAACACGGAACAAGATCCCACAACTAACGAGTGCCAATAGGTTGCCTAAGTATGATCCCCAATCAGAGACAACGAGCGACAGCTGCCTCTGATTGGGAACCACACCGGCCAACATAGATCTACACATACTAGACCATTCACATAGATATACACAACATAGAATATTCACACCCTGACTCAACATATAAGAGTCCCCTGAGTCAGGGCGTGACACCTGTAATAATGAATACAAATTAGCTAAAGTTAAGACATTGTCAGCTATATGATATGGTCATTGTTTGAACTGGCTAGCCAGCCAACTTAACGTTAGCTAGCTAGCTAACAACCTATAAAATAACCAAAATATTGTTTATAGAAAGTTGCTTTTAGTTGCCTGGTTTGCTAGATTAACATATACTAAATTCATTTTTAAACGGATGGGTTTATTGGTGTTAAAATACACCAGTTATGCTATTTTGGACCACCAGGCTGCTGATATTTATACTTTTTCATAACGACAACGACAAGTTTGATGTCGGATGACAATAGAATGTTCATGATGTCACTGCGACAACTGTCTACAGACATGTCGATAGACGTAGTAGAAACCAGCCTTTAGTCTTGAAATGTTTAGTTGTTCAGTACACTACCTTACTCACTGTTTAGCACATGGCCTCACATGTGAATCCTTAAAGAAATGGGTGGGGCTTAAGAGGGTGTGAACGATGCTGAATGGGTGTAGACAAGGAAGAGCTCTCCAGTAGGTGTACCAAAACATTCAAGGACCCTTTTCTCAAAAGTGGCGTTACAAGTTTATCAACTTTCAAAGCAGAATTACTTTTGCATTGTTCCTCAACTGTAGTGTATGATATACCATTTTCTATCTCTGAGTCTCTACTTTTATCCAATGTAAAAAAAAAGTTTAAAAAAAAGTTTTATACATAAGACCGAATCGAGCCGGTCGGTCACATTTTGCAGATGCTTTTATCCAGAGCGACTTACAGTTAGTGCATTAATCTTAAGATAACTAGGTGAGATTCATGAGCTTGAAGATGAGTTGGAAAGTTGAATCAGGTGTGCTAGCTCTGGAATAGATAAATTAAACATTGTTGGATTCTAGCATGAAATATACTTATTCATGTTACCATACTAGAATGTATTGATTACTTTACATGTATAACAAATGTTTGGGTCAATGGAGGGTGGATAAGAACTAGGTGTATGGAAAGTTACTGAGTGAGAAAGGGGGAGTGCAGAAAGTTTACATTCTGTCAGTACAAAGGGCAACAGTCTGGTTTCAGTCACTGACAAGGTTGGACAGCTGTGGAGTAGGGAGGAGTGAGGAACGCGGGCCGAGGTCAGGTCAGATGAAGTGGCAAGGAAGAGTTATATTACACACACACCACTTAAGTTCCTGACTAGCAACAGAGATGTATTGGATGTCTAGATGTGCAAGGAGTTGACTCCGCCTAATAGGAGTATATAAATACTTGTGCTGGTGGAAACATGTCTTTGTCTTTGCAGCTGTTTGTCACGGATTCTGCCGAGGCTGCTCCTCCTCCTTGCTCGGGCAGGCTTCGGCGTTCGTCGTCCCCGGAGTACTAGCTACTGCCGTTCGATGTTATCGGTGTTTGTTTAGTTTTGTCTGTATTGTTTACACCTGTTCGTCATTATGTTAATTATTTCCCTTATAATTACCCCTGTCTCTCATCTGTACTTTGTGTGTGATTGTTTTCCCCTTCACGGTTGTCTATTTTGTGAGCGGGTTATTTCCTCCCTGCGTGGAGTTATTTTCTGTGTCCTTTTGGATCCTTTTCGTATTAAAAGTACGTATCCGAGAGTTCTGTGTCCTGCGCCTGACTTCGTTTACCGCATCTCACAGACAGTCATGACACTGTTTGACCAATTGGGTGAATAAACTTGGTTTGAACTTTACTAGTCGTCCGTGAGTTTTACTCTGTTTATTTAGAACCTAACAACATTATCATCACATCTCAGTCAGATTTAGCTAATAACAATCAGTGGTGTAAAGAACTGAAGTAAAAATACTTTAAAGTACTACTTAAGTCGTTTTTGGGGGTATCTGTACTTTACTTTACTATTTAAACTGTTGAGAGTGAAAAACCCAGCACAGTTCAAAGGAACTTACAGTGAGCTCCAAAAGGTATTGGGACAGTGACACATTTTTTTGTCGTTTTGGCGCGGTACTCCAGCACTTTGGATTTGAAATGATACAATACAGTATGTTTCTAAACACTTCTACATTAATGTGGATGCTATCATGATTACAGATAGTCCTGAATTAATCGTGAATAACGATGAGTGAAAAAGTTAGACGCACAAATATCATCCCCCCAAAAATGCTAACCTCCCCTGTTATTGTAATAGTGAGAGGTTAGCATGTCTTGGGGGTATGTTATTTGTGCGTCTGTAACTTTCTCACTCATCATTATTCACGATTCATTCAGGACTATCTGCTATCATGGTAGCATCCAAATTAATGTAGAAGTGTTTAGAAACATGTTTTATTCTTATTTACAATAAAAGTGATTCCAAAATGACACAATACATAATTTACCATTCATTTCTATTGGCCACAAAATCATCTGAAACACAACCAAAACAAACAGCAAACGCATCCAACAAGTTTGTAGAGTCACAATCTTGATGTAATCATTGCATGCTATGAATATGGAACCAAATACTAAACCTTTGACTACTTTATACACATATAAGTGAATTTGTCCCAATACTTTTGGTCCCCTAAAATTGGGGGACTATGTACAAAAAGTGCTGTAATTTCTAAACGGTTCACCCGATATGGATGAAAATACCCTTAAATTAAAGCTGACAGTCTGCACTTTAACCTCATAGTCATTGTATCATTTCAAATCCAAAGTGCTGGAGTACAGAGCCAAAACAACAAAACATGGGTCACTGTCCCAATACTTTTGGAACTCACTGTAAATATTTTGTCTTGCCCATTCACCCTATGAATGGCACACATACACAATCCATGTCTCAATTGCCTCTAGGCTTAAAAATACTTATTTAACCTGTCTCCTCCCCTTCATCTACACTGATTGACGTGAATTTAACAAATTACATCAATAAGGGATCATAGCATTCACCTGGATTCACCTGGTCAGTCTCTATCATGGAAAGAGCAGGTGTTCTCAGTGTTTTGTATACTCATATTGTTTAGCTGGAATGGAATGGAATGTTCGTGTTCTGTATATTTGACTGTGATATGTGGTTGTCTCACCTAGCTATCTTGAAGGTCCAATGCAGCCATTTTTATCTCAATATCAAATCATTTCTGGGTAACCATTAAGCACCTTACTGTGATTCGTTTTAAATTAAAATGGTCAAAGAGAAACAAAACGAGCCTCTTAGCAAAGGGCAATTTCTCTAGCAAGAATTTTGCTAGGACTGTCTGGGAGTGGTCTGAGTGGTCTGAAAATGTTCTGTTATTGGCAGAGAGGTTTGGATCTCTCTTTCTTATTGTTTTATTAACACATTTACTGAATGGTGATGTCACCATGGAAAGCCAAATCTCCATCCCACCAAAACATGTGTCTTGTCAAACAGCTCTTACACTAAAAGGGCATTATCACCATTTTCACAATATTATTCCAACATAGTGTGGAAATATATATAAAACACAGGAAAATCTAATTTTTGACTGCTCTGGGCCATTAAGATGAATGCACTAACTAGAAGTCGCTCTGGATAAGATCATCTGCTAAATGACTAAAATGTCAAACGAAAATATTTGACATACAGATCACATATTACTACTGTATTGATTCGTAATGTTTTATTTATTTATATTGATGGAGTGGGGGGGGGGGGGGGGGGGGGTATTAGAACATCTTGGTACATATGTAGAAAGATACATCAAATGTAATGTCATACAATATATCAAAAACACAGGTAAAAACAGGTAAAAATATCAGCTTTAATGTATGGAAAGTGCATCATCGTCAAATAGTCATATGCTTCAGATAAGTACAATAAATCTCTATTCTATAGCTACTCTGGTGTCTGGTAGCTATAGAGTATTACCTTCTTATTGTTTGGTCTGACAGAAGAGAGGTGTTGGATCAGGTGTTTAGTTCATTTATTACAGGATATACACATTTTAAATTCAATCAAATATATTTTATAAAGCCTTTTTTACTTCAGCAGTTGTCACAAAGTAGTTTACAGTGTTTTACAGTTACCTAGCTTAAACCCCCAAAGAGCAAGCACTGCAGAGGCAGAAGCATGGTGGCTAGGAAAAAGGAAGGAACCCTAGAAGGAAGGAACCTAGAAAGAAACTAGATTATTGATCATATTCTGCTGTCAACTTCATGCTGGGCTTTCTGCAGTACTCCTACAATATAGCGAAGTGCGACATATAGCCTTTTTCCTGGATACTCATTACCCTTTTCCTGTGAAAACAGGGACCTGTGTGGATCTATAGTATCAAGCAGTGTTGAGACTTACTAATGTAAATCTTAAGCTCTTGACTGAACTTTTTACCCCTGTAGTTATTAATGGGAAACCTAACAACCGTTACCTGCTGCCTACTGTTTGTTTCACTGTTGTAGAGTGAATCACAGGTAGATACTGTAGGTTCTGCTCAGATGGAAAGAGAGGAGCACCTTTACACACCTGGCCACAAGGAAGCAGCTATTATTTTCAAACAATAGTTAACTAATATATTGACTTGTTTATGGGGCATTCCCGTAGAAATTGATTAGTGTGTGTTTGTGTATGTGTGTGTGTGTACGTGTATGTGTATGTGTGTGAGTGTAGGTAGGTAGGTGTGTAAGTGTGTGTGTAGGTTTGTGTGGGTACGTTTGTGTGTGTGTGTGTGTGTGTGTGTGTGTGTGTGTGTGTGTGTGTGTGTGTGTGTGTGTGTGTGTGTGTGTGTGTGTGTGTGTGTGTGTGCGCATGTGGGTATGTAGGTGTGTCTGTGTCAGTGGCAGTTAGGGAGGACGCTATTTTTAATGAGCATGGCCTTATTTCTATTACAGCATATTGGATGACTGTCATTCATATTCCATTCACCCAGCTCAATGGAACATCCATAGGTTTAGGCTACTACATCATGAGGTTGCTACAACCTAGCCAGTGGTGTAAAGTACTTAAGTAAAAATACTTTAAAGTACTACTTAAGTAGTTTTTTGGGGTATCTGTACTTTACTTTACTATTTATATTTTTGGCAACTTTTACTTCACTACACCCAAAAGTACTCATTACATTTTGACAGGAAAATGGTCCAATTTACACACTTATCAAGAGAACATCCCTGGTCATCCCTACTGCCTCTGATCTGGTGGACTCACTAAACATAAATGCTTTGTTGGTTAATTATGTCTGAGTGTCGGATTGTTCCCCTGGCTATCCGTCAATAAAAATATAATAAAAATTGTGCCGTCTGGTTTGCTTAATATAAGGAATTATTTATACTTTTACTTTTACTTTTGATACTTAAGTACAAATAGTATTGTACTGGGTGACTTTCACTTTTACTTCAAATCAAATCGCGTTTTATTTGTCACATACACGTGTTTAGCAGATGTTATAGCGGGTGTAGCGAAATGCTTGTGCTTCTAGCTCCCACAGTGCAGTAATATCTAACAATTTCACAACATATACCCAATACACACAAAACTAGTAAGGAATGGGATTTAAGAAAATATACATATATGGACAAGCAATGACAGAGTGGCATGGACTAAGATACAGTAGAATATTATAGAACAGAATGCAGTATATACATATGAGATGAGTAGTGCAAGATGTGTAAACATGATTAAAGTGACTAGTGTTCCATTTCTTAAAGTGGCCAGTGATTTCAATAGGCAGCAGCCTCTAATGTGCTAGTGATGACTATTTAACAGTCTGATGGCCTTGAGATAGAAGCTGTTTTTCATTCTCTCGGTCCCAGCTTTGATGCACCTGTACTGACCTCGCCTTCTGGATGATAGCGGGGTGAACAGGCAGTGGCTCGGGGGGTTGATGTCCTTGATGATCTTTTTGGCCTTCCTGTGACATCGGGTGCTGTAGGTGTCTTGGAGGGCGGGTAGTTTGCCCCCAGTAATACGTTCGGCAGACCGCACCACCCTCTTTACTTTTACTCAAGTATGACAATTTAGTCAAAGCTCGCATCCACTACAAGACCATGGCTACGGAGCAGCAAGCGGAACTGCCCCTCCCTACCTTCAGGCTATGCTCAAACCCTACACCCCAACCCAAGCACTCAGTTCTGCCACTGCTGGTCTCTTGGCCCTCCCACCCATACAGGAGGGCAGCTCCTGCCCAGCCTAGTCTAAGCTCTTCTCTGTCCTGGAAACCCAATGGTGGAACCCGCTTCTCCCTGAAGCATCTTCTGAAAACATCTAAAACCTTACCTCTTCAAAGACTATCTTCAATAATCCCACAGAACCCCCTTCGAACCCACACACACACACACACACACACACACACACACACACACAAACACACACACACACACACACACCAACACGTATACACACACACACACACACACACATACAAACACACACATACACACACACACACACACATACATACACACACACATACACACACACACATTCAAACACACATACACACACACACACACACATACATACACACACACAAACACATACACACACACACACATATACACACACATATACACACACACATACACACACACTCACGCACATACATACACACACACACACACACACACACACACACACACACACACACACAGTGTGGACAATGTGGTTTACATTTAGAGTTTCTATTTTTCCAAGACAGTCAGAATATACACAAACCATTGTAGAGATATTCTCAGGGGCAATGTTGTTTAGTAAGAACATGAGCTTTACACACAAGCATATCTCTTCTCCCACAGACACGCAGGCACACACACAGAGTGAGAGAAAGAGCGAGAGACAGAAAGAGAAAGAGAGAGAGAGAGAGAGAGAGAGAGAGAGAGAGAGAGCGAGAGAGAGAGAGAGAGGGAGAGAGAGAGAGCGAGAGCGAGAGCATGCCAAGGTCAACCCCTGAGATTCCACAAGTGGTGTTATGATTTGACAAATAGCTCCACCTACAGCATGAATTGCCCACTCTAAAATGTGTAGTTTTGTCACACAACACAATGCCACAGATGTCTCAAGTTTTGAGGGAATGTGCAATTGGCATGCTGACTGCAGGAATGTCCACCAGAGCTGTTGCCAGAGAATGTTAATTTCTCTACCATAAGCATGGTAGCCATGACCAGCCTTAATGTGAGCCATGACTGGCCTTAACGTGGGCCATGGCCAGCCTTAATGTGGGCCATGACCGGCCTTAATGTGGGCCATGACCAGCCTTAATGTGGGCCATGACCAGCCTTAATGTGGGCTATGACCAGCCTTAATGTGGGCCACGACTGGCCTTAATGTGGGCCACGACTGGCCTTAATGTGGGCCATGACTGGCCTTAATGTGGGCCACGACTGGCCTTAATGTGGGCCACGACTGGCCTTAATGTGGGCCACGACTGGCCTTAATGTGGGCCACGACTGGCCTTAATGTGGGCCACGACTGACCTTAATGTGTGTCATGACTGGCCGTAATGTATGTCATGACTGGCCTTAATGTGTGTCATGACTGGCCTTAATGTGTGTCTTTTTTTTGGGGGGGGGGGTAGATCAGCTTAATATTGCAGATAGATTGTAACTTCCATCAATGTAATTGTCTGCATCACTTCCAATCCCTCATGTTTTTATATGTATATATATATATACACACAGTGGGGAAAAGAAGTATTTGATACACTACCGATTTTGCAGGTTTTCCTACTTACAAAGCATGTAGAGGTCTGTAATTTTTATCATACATACACTTCAACTGTGAGAGACGGAATCTAAAACAGAAATCCAGAAAATCACATTGTATGATTTTTAAGTAATTAATTTGCATTTTATTGCATGACATAAGTATTTGATACATCAGAAAAGCAGAACTTAATATTTGGTACAGAAACCTTTGTTTGCAATTACAGATATCATACGTTTCCTGTAGGTCTTGACCAGATTTGCATACACTGCAGCAGGGATTTTGGCCCACTCCTCCATACAGACCTTCTCCAGATCCTTCAGGTTTCAGGGCTGTCGCTGGGCAATACGGACTTTCAGCTCCCTCCAAATATTTTATATTGGGTTCAGGTCTGGAGACTGGCTAGGCCACTCCAGGACCTTGAGATGCTTCTTACGGAGCCACTCCTTAGTTGCCTTGGCTGTGTGTTTCGGGTCGTTGTCATGCTGGAAGACCCAGCCACGACCCATCTTCAATGCTCTTACTGAGGGAAGGAGGTTGTTGGCCAAGATCTCGCGATACATGGCCCCATCCATCCTCCCCTCAATACGGTGCCGTCGTCCTGTCCCCTTTGCAGAATAGCACCCCCAAAGAATGATGTTTCCACCTCCATGCTTCACGGTTGGGATGGTGTTCTTGGGGTTGTACTCATCCTTCTTCTTCCTCCAAACACGGCGAGTGGAGTTTAGACCAAAAAGCTCTATTTTTGTCTCATCAGACCACATGACCTTCTCCCATTCCTCCTCTGGATCATCCAGATGGTCATTGGCAAACTTCAGACGGGCCTGGACATGCGCTGGCTTGAGCAGGGGGACCTTGCGTGCGCTGCAGGATTTTAATCCATGACGGTGTAGTGTGTTACTAATGGTTTTCTTTGAGACAGTGGTCCCAGCGCTCTTCAGGTCATTGACCAGGTCCTGCCGTGTAGTTCTGGGCTGATCCCTCACCTTCCTCATGATCATTAATGCCCCACGAGGTGAGATCTTGCATGGAGCCCCAGACCGAGGGTGATTGACCGTCATCTTGAACTTCTTCCATTTTCTAATAATTGCGGCAACAGTGGTTGCCTTCTCATCAAGCTGCTTGCCTATTGTCCTGTAGCCCATCCCAGCCTTGTGCAGGTCTACAATTTTATCCCCGATGTCCTTACACAGCTCTCTGGTCTTGGCCATTGTGGAGAGGTTGGAGTCTGTTTGATTGAGTGTGTGGACAGGTGTCTTTTATACAGGTAACGAGTTCAAACAGGTGCAGTTAATACAGGTAATGAGTGGAGAACAGGAGAGCTTCTTAAAGAAAAACTAACAGGTCTGTGAGAGCCGGAATTCTTACTGGTTGGTAGGTGATCAAATACTTCTGTCATGCAATAAAATGCAAATTAATTACTTAAAACTCATACAATGTGATTTTCTGGATTTTTGTTTTAGATTCCGTCTCTCACAGTTGAAGTGTACCCATGATAAAAATTACAGACCTCTACGTGCTTTGTAAGTAGGAAAACCTGCAAAATCGGCAGTGTATCAAATACTTGTTCTCCCCACTACATATATACACACATACATACATATATATATATATACACAGTGAGGGAAAAAAGTATTTGATCCCCTGCTGATTTTGTACGTTTGCCCACTGAAAAAGAATAGATCAGTCTATAATTTTAATGGTAGGTTTATTTGAACAGTGAGTGACAGAATAACAACAACAAAAAATCCAGAAAAACGCATGTCAAAAATGTTATAAATTGATTTGCATTTTAATGAGGGAAATAAGTATTTGACCCCCTCTCATTCAGAAGGATTTCTGGCTCCCAGGTGTCTATTATACAGGTAACGAGCTGAGATTAGGAGCACACTCTTAAAGGGAGTGCTCCTAATCACAGTTTGGAATGGGCTACAAGACCATCGCCAAGCAGCTTGGTGAGAAGGTGACAACAATTGGTGCGATTATTCGCAATTGGAAGAAACACAAAATAACTGTCAATCTCCCTCGGCCTGGGGCTCCATGCAAGATCTCACCTCGTAGAGTTGCAATGATTATGAGAACGGTGAGGAATCAGCCCAGAACTACACGGGGGGATATTGTCAATGATCTCAAGGAAGCTGGGACCATAGTCACCAAGAAAACAATTGGTAACACACTACGCCGTGAAGGATTGAAATCCTGCAGCGTCCGCAAGGTCCCCCTGCTCAAGAAAGCACATATACAGGGCCGTCTGAAGTTTGCCAATGAATATCTGAATGATTCAGAGGAAAACTAGGTGAAAGTGTTGTGGTCAGATGAGACCAAAATTGAGCTATTTGGCATCAAATCAAATTTTATTGGTCACATGCGCCGAATACAACAGGTGCAGACATTACAGTGAAATGCTTACTTACAGCCCTTAACCAACAGTGCATTTATTTTTAACAAAAAAATAAAAAACAACAACAACAAAAAAAGAGCAGAAGTAAAATAAAATAACAGTGGGGAGGCTATATATACAGGGGGGTACCGGTGCAGAGTCAATGTGCGGGGGCACCGGCTAGTTGAGGTAGTTGAAGTAATATGTACATGTGGGTAGAGTTAAAGTGACTATGCATAAATAATTAACAGAGTAGCAGCAGCGTAAAAAGGATGGGGTGGGGGGGCAGTGCAAATAGTCCGGGTAGCCATGATTAGCTGTTCAGGAGTCTTATGACTTGGGGGTAGAAGCTGTTGAGAAGTCTTTTGGACCTAGACTTGGCACTCCGGTTCCGCTTGCCGTGCGGTAGCAGAGAAAACAGTCTATGACTAGGGTGGCTGGAGTCTTTGACAATTTTGAGTGCCTTCCTCTGACACCGCCTGGTATAGAGGTCCTGGATGGCAGGAAGCTTGGCCCCAGTGATGTACTGGGCCGTACGCACTACCCTCTGTAGTGCCTTGCGGTCGGAGGCCAAGCAGTTGCCATACCAGGCGATGATGCAACCAGTCAGGATGCTCTCGATGGTGCAGCTGTATAATTTTTTGAGGATCTGAGGACCCATGCCAAATCTTTTCAGTCTCCTGAGGGGGAATAGGCTTTGTCGTGCCCTCTTCACGACTGTCTTGGTGTGTTTGGACCATGATAGTTCGTTGGTGATGTGGACACCAAGGAACTTGAAGCTCTCAACCTGTTCCACTACAGCCCTGTCGATTGAGAATGGGGGCGTGCTCAGTCCTCTTTTTTTTCCTGTAGTCCACAATCATCTCCTTTGTCTTGGTCACGTTGAGGGAGAGGTTGTTGTCCTGGCACCACACGGCCAGGTCTCTGACCTCCTCCCTATAGGCTGTCTCATCGTTGTCGGTGATCAGGCCTACCACTGTTGTGTCGTCGGCAAACTTAATGATGGTGTTGGAGTCGTGCCTGGCCATGCAGTCATGGGTGAACAGAGAGTACAGGAGGGGACTGAGCACGCACCCCTGAGGGGTCCCCGTGTTGATGATCAGTGTGGCAGATGTGTTGTTAGTCCAGGATCCAGTTGCAGAGGGAGGTGTTTAGTCCCAGGATCCTTAGCTTAGTGATGAGCTTAGAGGGCACTATGGTGTTGAATGCTGAGCTGTAGTCAATGAATAGCATTCTCACGTAGGTGTTCCTCTTGTCCAGGTGGGAAAGGGCAGTGTGGAGTGCAATAGAGATTGCATCTGTTGGGCGGTATGCAAATTGGAGTGGGTCTAGGGTTTCTGGGATAATGCTGTTGATGTGAGCCATGACCAGCCTTTCAAAGCACTTCATGGCTACAGACGTCAGTGCTACGGGTCGGTAGTCATTTAGGCAGGTTATCTTAGAGTCCTTGGGCACGGGGACTATGGTGGTCTGCTTGAAACATGTTGGTATTACAGACTCAGTCAGGGACATGTTGAAAATGTCAGTGAAGACACTTGCCAGTTGGTCAGCACATGCTCGGAGTACACGTCCTGGTAATCTGTCTGGCCCTGCGGCCTTGTGAATGTTGACCTGCTTAAAAGTCTTACTCACATCGGCTACGGAGAGCGTGATCACATAGTCATCCGGAACAGCTGGTGCTCTCATGCATGCTTCAGTGTTGCTTGCCTCGAAGCGAGCATAGAAGTGGTTTAGCTCGTCTGGTAGGCTTGTGTCACTGGGCAGCTCGCGGCTGTGCTTCCCTTTGTAGTCTGTAATAGTTTTCAAGCCCTGCCACATCCGACGAGCGTCAGAGCCAGTGTAGTACGATTCAATCTTAGTCCTGTATTGACTATTTGCCTGTTTGATGGTTCGTCGGAGGGCATAGCGGGATTTCTTATAAGCGTCCGGGTTAGAGTCCCGTTCCTTGAAAGCGGCAGCTCTACCCTTTAGCTCAGTGCGGATGTTTCGTGTAATCCATGGCTTCTGGTTGGGGTATGTACGTACGGTCACTGTGGGGACGACATCATCGATACACTTATTGATGAAGCCAGTGACTGATGTGGTGTACTCCTCAATGCTGTCTGAAGAATCCCGGAACATGTTCCAGTCTGTGCTAGCAAAACAGTCCTGTAGATTAGCATCTGCGTCATCTGACCACTTTTTTATTAACCGAGTCACTGGTGCTTCCTGCTTTAGTTTTTGCTTATAAGCAGGAATCAGGAGGATAGTGTTATGGTCAGATTTGCCAAATGGAGGGCGAGGGAGAGCTTTGTATGCGTCTCTGTGTGTGGAGTTAAGGTGGTCTAGAGTTTTTTTTCCTCTGGTTGCACATTTAACATGCTGGTAGAAATGAGGTAGAACGGATTTTAGTTTCCCTGCATTAAAGTCCCCGGCCACTAGGAGCGCTGCATCTGGATGAGCGTTTTCCTGTTGATTTATGGTCTTGTACAACTCATTCAGTGCAATCTTACTGCCAGCATTGGTTTGTGGTGGTAAATAGACAGCTATGAAAAATATAGATGAAAACTCTCTTGGTAAATAGTGTGGTCTACAGCTTATCATAAGATACTCTACCTCAGGCGAGCAAAACCTCGAGACTTCCTTAGTATTTGATTTTGTGCACCAGCTGTTGTTTACAAATATACACAGACCGCCACCCCTTGTCTTACCGGAGTCAGCCGTCCTATCCTGCCGATGTAGCGTATAGCCCACTAGCTGTATGTTATCCATGTCGTCGTTCAGCCACGACTCGGTGAAACATAAGATATTACAACTTTTAATGTCCCGTTGGTAGGATAACCGTAATCTTAGGTCATCCAATTTGTTATCCAATGATTGAAGATTGGCTAATAGGATTGATGGAAGAGGCAGTTTACTCGCTCGCCGTCGGATCCTTACAAGGCACCCCGATCTACGTCCACGATATCTCCGTCTCTTCCTCACGCGAATGACGGGGATTTGGGCCTTGTCGGGTGTCTGTATGATATCCTTCGCGGCCGCCTCGTTGAAGAAAAAATCTTCGTACAATACGAGGTGAGTAATCGCTGTCCTGATATCCAGAAGCTCTTTTTGGTTATAAGAGACAATGGCAGAAACAATATGTACAAAATAAATTACAAATAACACGGAAAAACACACATAATAGTACAAATGGTTAGAGGGCTGTAAAACGGCAGCCATCAACTCAACTCGCCGTGTTTGGAGGAGGAGGAATGCTGCCTATGACCCCAAGAACACCATCCCCACCGTCAAACATGGAGGTGGAAACATTATGCTTTGGGGGTGTTTTTCTGCTAAGGGGACAGGACAACTTCACCACATCAAAGGGACGATGGACGGGGCCATGTTCCGTCAAATCTTGGGTGAGAACCTCCTTCCCTCAGCCAGGGCATTGAAAATGGGTCGTGGATGGGTATTCCAGCATGACAATGACCCAAAACACACGGCCAAGGCAACAAAGGAGTGGATCAACAAGAAGCACATTAAGGTCCTGGAGTGGCCTAGCCAGTCTCCAGACCTTAGTCCCATAGAAAATCTGTGGAGGGAGCTGAAGGTTCGAGTTGCCAAACGTCAGCCTCAAACCTTAATGACTTGGAGAAGATCTGCAAAGAGGAGTGGAACAAAATCCCTCCTGAGATGTTTGCAAACCTGGTGGCCAACTACAAGAAACATCTGACCTCTGTGATTGCCAACAAGGGTTTTGCCATCAAGTACTAAGTCATGTTTTGCTGAGGGGTCAAATACTTATTTCCCTCATAAAAATGCAAATCAATTTATAACATTTTTGACATGCGTTTTTCTGGATTTTGTTGTTGTTATTCTTTCTCTCACTGTTCAAATAAACCTACCATTAAAAGTATAGACTGATCATGTCTTTGTCAGTGGGCAAATGTACAAAATCAGCAGGGGATCAAATACTTTTTTCCCTCACTGTATATACAGTGGGGGAAAAAAGTATTTAGTCAGCCACCAATTGTGCAAGTTCTCCCACTTAAAAAGATGAGAGAGGCCTGTAATTTTCATCATTAGTACACGTCAACTATGAGAGACAAATTGAGAGAAAAAAATTCTGAAAATCACATTGTAGGATTTTTAATGAATTTATTTGCAAATTATGGTGGAAAATAAGTATTTGGTCACCTACAAGCAAGCAAGATTTCTGGCTCTCACAGACCTGTAACTTCTTCTTTAAGAGGCTCCTCTGTCCTCCACTCGTTACCTGTATTAATGGCACATGTTTGAACTTGTTATCAGTATAGAAGACACCTGTCCACAACCTCAAACAGTCACACTCCAAACTCCACTATGGCCAAGCCCAAAGAGCTGTCAAAGGACACCAGAAACAAAATTGTAGACCTGCACCAGGCTGGGAAGACTGAATCTGCAATAGGTAAGCAGCTTGGTTTGAAGAAATCAACTGTGGGAGCAATTATTAGGAAATGGAAGACATACAAGACCACTGATAATCTCCTTCGATCTGGGGCTCCACGCAAGATCTCACCCCGTGGGGTCAAAATGATCACAAGAACGGTGAGCAAAAATCCCAGAACCACACGGGGGGACCTAGTGAATGACCTGCAGAGAGCTGGGACCAAAGTAACAAAGCCTACCATCAGTAACACACTACGCCGCCAGGGACTCAAATCCTGCAGTGCCAGACGTGTCCCCCTGCTTAAGCCAGTACATGTCCAGGCCCGTCTGAAGTTTGCTAGAGTGCATTTGGATGATCCAGAAGAGGATTGGGAGAATGTCATATGGTCAGATGAAACCAAAATATAACTTTTTGGTAAAAACTCAACTCGTCGTGTTTGGAGGACAAAGAATGCTGAGTTGCATCCAAAGAACACCATACCTACTGTGAAGCATGGGGGTGGAAACATCATGCTTTGGGGCTGTTTTTCTGCAAAGGGACCAGGACGACTGATCCGTGTAAAGGAAAGAATGAATGGGGCCATGTATCGTGAGATTTTGAGTGAAAACCTCCTTCCATCAGCAAGGGCATTGAAGATGAAACGTGGCTGGGTCTTTCAGCATAACAATGATCCCAAACACACCGCCCGGGCAACGAAGGAGTGGCTTCGTAAGAAGCATTTCAAGGTCCTGGAGTGGCCTAGCCAGTCTCCAGATCTCAACCCCATAGAAAATCTTTGGAGGGAGTTGAAAGTCCGTGTTGCCCAGCGACAGCCCCAAAACATCACTGCTCTAGAGGAGATCTGGATGGAGGAATGGGCCAAAATACCAGCAACAGTGTGTGAAAACCTTGTGAAGACTTACAGAAAACGTTTGACTTGTGTCATTGCAAACAAAGGGTATATAACAAAGTATTGAGAAACTTTTGTTATTGACCAAATACTCATTTTCCACCATAATTTGCAAATAAATTCATTGCCTTTAAATTGTTTAATTTGGGTCAAACGTTTCGGGTAGCCTTCCACAAGCTTCCCACAATAAGTTGGTTCAATTTTGGCCCATTCCTTCTGACAGAGCTGTTGTAACTGAGTCAGGTTTGCAGGCCTCCTTGCTCGCACACGCTTTTTCAGTTCTGCCCACAAACGTTCTATAGGATTGAGGTCAGGGCTTTGTGATGGCCACTCCAATACCTTCACCTTGTTGTCCTTAAGCCATTTTGCCACAAATTTGGAAGGATGCTTGGGGTCATTGTCCATTTGGAAGACCCATTTGCGACCAAGCTTTAACTTCCTGACTGATGTCTTGAGATATTGCTTCAATATATCCACATAATATTCCTTCCTCATGATGCTATCTATTTTGTGAAGTGCACCAGTCCCTCCTGCAGCAAAGCACCCCCACAGCATGATGCTGCCACCCCCGTGCTTCACGGTTGGGATGGTGTTCTTCGGCTTGCAAGCCACCCCCTTTTTCCTCCAAACAAAATAATGGTTATTATGGCCAAACAGTACTATTTTTGTTTCATCAGACCAGAGGACATTTCTCCAAAAAGTACGATCTTTGTCCCCATTTGCAGTTGCAAACCGTAGTCTGGCTTTTTTATAGCAGTTTTGGAGCAGTGGCTTATTCCTTGCTGAGCGGACTTTCAGGTTTTGTCGATATAGGACTTGTTTTACTGTGGATATAGATAATTTTCCTCCAGCATCTTCACAAGGTCCTTTGCTGTTGTTCTGGGATTGATTTGCACTTTTCACACCAAAGTACGTTCATCTCTAGGAGACAGAACGCATCTCCTTCCTGAGCGGTATGACGGCTGCGTGGTCCCATGGTGTTTATACTTGCATACTATTGTTTGTACAGATGAACGTGTTACCTTCAGGCTTTTGGAAATTGCTCCCAAGAATGAACCAGACTTGTGGAGGTCTACAAACATTTTTCTGAGGTCTTGGCTGATTTATTTTGATTTTCCATGATGTCAAGCAAAGAGGCACTGAGTTTGAAGGTAGGCCTTGAAATACATCCACAGGTACACCTCCAATTGACTCAAATTATGTCAATTAGCCTATCAGAACATTCTAAAGCCATGACATCCTTTTCTGGAATTTTCCAAGCTGTTTAAAGGCACAGTCAACTTAGTGTATGTAAACTTCTGACCCACTGGAATTGTGATACAGTGAATTATAAGTGTAATTATTGTCTGTATAAGAATTGTTTGAAAAATTACTTGTGTCATGCACAAAGTAGATGTCCTAACCGACTTGCCAAAACTATAGTTTGTTAACAAGAAATTTGTGGAGTGGTTGAAAAACAAGTTTTAATGACTCCAACCTAAGTGTATGTAAACTTCTGACTTCAACTGTATCTCCCTGGCATATTACATCATTTATGCAGCAGCATTCAATAAATTTTTGGATTCACCTTGTTGTGCTGTGCTCACTTGAACAGGAAGGTGGCACGGCAGTCCTTCGTGGGCAACATTTGTAATCAAACTTTGTGATCAAAGTCTGGCATTCTCTAGATTTATGGTGCTTTCAAGACAACTGGGAACTCGGAAAAAAACAATGTTGAATCATGACGTCAGTGATTTTCAGGTCGGAGTTCTAGAAAGAGGCCCGAGTTCCCGACTTGGAATTCCGAGTTGGATGACCATTCAAATCGTATTTTCCCAGTTGGAGCTAATTTTTTTTCTTCAGATTTCCCAGTTCTCTTGAACTCACTGAAGTCTGAGATTTCCCAGTTCCGAGTTTCTAGTTGTTTTGAATGCCGCATAAATCATACTGGATTGACAGCATGGCCAATGTTGAATGTTTCTCCTTTTAAAAACTCCACTGGTTTCTTTGCAAAGCTTGCAGTTAGCCACTGATTCCTTCCAAACCACTCATTGTTGAATTTGTAATTTCCAACTTCTGTGTAATATTCATGTGCAATGGCCGATGAGCACCGATACCTTTTATCTGTAATTTCTCTTCATATGACAATGATTGAAAAGGATTTACCAGTAGATTGTCAACTTGATTCATGATGATGACTGCTAGCTAAGATTTTGAAAGTATGATGTTGACATGATCAGTCCAATCAAAGCTACTGTAGATATTACGTGATTTGACATCGTTTTATCTGTGGCCAATGACCTTGAGCCTTCTTAGATGGGCACTTCTAATGTAACTCCATGGCAGCACCCAAGGGACTTGAATTTTTGAGCTCTCCCCGTACATTTTGCGGTAACGTAGTGTCCCAATGAGTGACAGAACACTGAGCCAATCACGGCGCAACTAGAGAACATTACCAACCCCTACGATCTGTATTTTCCGCTGGCTGCCCCACCACCACAGCAAACACTGAGCTAGGCTGAAACACCTGCATTTTGGAGCTGCCTTACTCAAGAAAGCACAAAAAGATACCATGTTTGCAATTTTACATTGTTTGCAAACTGATATGTGACATGTATTAATGCCAAAATAACATGCAAAACAGGCAACAACATAATATATGTATATATTTATATATAGTTCTATTTTATTAATTTTTTAGCCCTGAATGACGGGTCGCCACTGGCCTCGACACAATTCTGTCTCAGAGGTCTGCGGACAATTCCTTCGACCTCATGGCTAGGTTTTTGCTCTGACATGCACTGTCAACTGTGGGACCTTATAAAGACAGGTGTGTGCCTTTCCAAATCATGTCCAATCAATTGAATTTACCAACGGTGGACTCCAATCAAGTTGTAGGATAATGTCAAGGATGATCAATGGAAACAGGATGCACCGGAGCTCAATTTCGTTTCTCATAGCAAAGGGTCTGAAAAAGTTTGTAAATAAGGTATTTCTGTTTTTAATTTTATATACATTTGGAAAAAAATCTACAAACCTGTTTTCGCTTCGTCATTATTGTGTGTAGATATTTAATCATTATTATTTTAATTTGAGAATAAGCATGTAATGTAACAAAATGTGGAAAAGTGAAGGGGTCTGAATACTTTCCGAATGCACTGTATGTATATAAAAAAGTAGCTAGACATCAGTCAGAGTGCATTCTGCTGATAGAATGCCCGTTTGTGAATTGTCATCCGAGTGGAGAAGAGCAACTGAAGCACAACATTAGTCTGATGCCGAGCAGAAATTACAGCAGAGCAGGCAGGCCTGTTGCGCTAGCGACTCCAGACTCCATACAGACAAAGTGTGTACACGCTTCAGAGCAAGTACTGTTCTTCCTTCAGACAAGCATATGTCAAAACTTTTTTAATTTGTCAATGTCTCTTGTTCACATTCGCTTGTAAATGTCCAAGCTCCTACCTATTTAAAGTGAGGGAAAAAAGTATTTGATCCCCTGCTGATTTTGTACGTTTGCCCACTGACAAATAAATGATCAGTCAATAAATTTTAATGGTAGGTTTATTTGAACAGTGAGAGACAGAATAACAACAAATAAATCCAGAAAAACGCATGTCAAAAATGTTATAAATTGATTTGCATTTTAATGAGGGAAATAAGTATTTGACCCCCTCTCAATCAGAAAGATTTCTGGCTCCCAGGTGTCTTTTATACAGGTAACGAGCTGAGATTAGGAGCACACTCTTAAAGGGAGTGCTCCTAATCTCAGCTTGTTACCTGTATAAAAGACACCTGTCCACAGAGGCAATCAATCAATCAGATTCCAAACTCTCCACCATGGCCAAGACCAAAGAGCTCTCCAAGGATGTCAGGGACAAGATTGTAGACCTACACAAGGCTGGAATGGGCTACAAGACCATCGTCAAGCAGCTTGGTGAGAAGGTGACAACAGTTGGTGCGATTATTCGCAAATGGAAGAAACACAAAAGAACTGTCAATCTCCCTCGGCCTGGGGCTCCATGCAAGATCTCACCTTGTGGAGTTGCAATGATCATGAGAACGGTGAGGAATCAGCCCAGAACTACACGGGAAGATCTTGTCAATGATCTCAAGGCAGCTGGGACCATAGTCACCAAGAAAACAATTGGTAACACACTACGCCGTGAAGGACTGAAATCCTGCAGCGCCCGCAAGGTCCCCCTGCTCAAGAAAGCACATATACAGGGCCGTCTGAAGTTTGCCAATGAACATCTGAATGATTCAGAGGAGAACTGGGTGAAAGTGTTGTGGTCAGATGAGACCAAAATCGAGCTCTTTGCATCAACTCAACTCGCCATGTTTGGAGGAGGAGGAATGCTGCCTATGACCCCAAGAACACCATCCCCACCGTCAAACATGGAGGTGGAAACATTATGCTTTGGGGGTGTTTTTCTGCTAAGGGGCAGGACAACTTCACCGCATCAAAGGGACGATGGACAGGGCCATGTACTGTCAAATCTTGGGTGAGAACCTCAGCCAGGGCATTGAAAATGGGTCGTGGATGGGTATTCCAGCATGACAATGACCCAAAACACACGGCCAAGGCAACAAAGGAGTGGCTCAAGAAGAAGCACATTAAGGTCCTGGAGTGGCCTAGCCAGTCTCCAGACCTTAGTCCCATAGAAAATCTGTGGAGGGAGCTGAAGGTTCGAATTGCCAAACGTCAGGCTTGAAACCTTAATGACTTGGAGAAGATCTGCAAAGAAGAGTGGGACAAAATCCCTCCTGAGATTTGTGCAAACCTGGTGGCCAACTAAAAGAAACGTCTGACCTCTGTGATTGCCAACAAGGGTTTTGCCCCTTGTACTAAGTAATGTTTTGCAGAGGGGACAAATATTTATTTCCCTCCATCGTCCCTTTGATGAGGGGAAGTTGTCCTGTCCCCTTAGCAGAAAAACACCCCCAAGGCAAAATGTTTTCACCTCCATGTTTGACGGTGGGGATGGTGTTCTTGGAGTCATAGGCAGCATTCCTCCTCTTCCAAACACGGCGAGTTGAGTTGATGCCACAGAGCTCCATTTTAGTCTCATCTGACCACAACACTTTCACCCAGTTCTCCTCTGAATCATTCAGATGTTCATTGGCAAACTTCAGACGGGCATGTATATGTGCTTTCTTGAGCAGGGGGACCTTGCGGGCGCTGCAGGATTTCAGTCCTTAACGGCGTAGTGTGTTACCAATTGTTTTCTTGGTGACCATGGTCCCAGCTGGCTTGAGATCATTGACAAGATCCTCCCGTGTAGTTCTGGGCTGATTCCTCACCGTTCTCATGATCATTGCAACTCCACGAGGTGATATCATGCATGGAGCCCCAGTGTCACGATTTAACTAGATATGAACCCAAATGCAGACAACTACACCGAGCCAGAGAAGGTTTAACAGGTTTATTTACAAAAGTTCAATTTGTCCAGGTTTCCAATAATAGGGGAAGAGCAAGTCCAGGTTAACAGGGAGGGTAACAGATCCAGGTTCAGAGCAGGAGTGGTACCGTAACGTCCTAGTGTCCGTGGTGAGTCCAAAAGGAAGGTCCGGTAGTGGTAAGCAGGATGGTGGTGGCAGGAGTGAAGCGGAGGCAGGAGTCAGGTTCCAATAATCTGTGGCACAGGAGAAAAGTAACTAGAACAGGCCAAAAACACAAAGGGCGAAAACAAGCAGGTTGAGTCAACAGCGAAACTAACATGGTAGTCTTGACTATGATCTGACGATGAGTGGCAAGTTTGACCGGGTCTTAAAGGCTGAGGTGATCATGGTGAATGAGCTACAGCTGGAACCCTGACTCCCGCACACCAGACTTCACTCCTGCAATCAAGGACAGACAGAGGGGAGGGAGAGAGCTACCTAGCAGCAGTAGGCCTAACAGTACCCCCCCCCCCTCTCTACGGACGCCACCTGGCGGCCGACAGGGTTTATCGGGATGTAACCTATGAAATTCATGGACCAGAGCAGGATTCACAATGAAGCTCCTGGGCACCCAGGAACGTTCCTCAGGACCATAACCCTCCCAATCCACCAGGTACTGGAAACCACGACCCTGGCGGCGAACATCCAGAAGTCGCCGGACAGTGTAGACAGGACCCCCACCCACGATCCTGGGCGGAGGAGGGGGACGAGAGGGCGGGCACAGAGGGCTAACAGACACAGGCTTAATCTGTGAAACATGAAAAGTGGAATGAACCCGTAGGGAGGCCGGAAGCTGTAGCTTAACTGCGCAGGGGTTAACAATAGACAGTATCTTGAACGGTCCTATAAAACGCGGCGCCATCTTCTTAGACTCCACTTTCAATGGAAGATCACGTGACTTAAGCCATACCTCTTGACCAGGAGAGTAACCGGGAGCCTGGGACCGGTGACGGTTGGCTTGCCTCTGCATGTATGATGAAGCTCGGGACAGAGCTACCCTGGCCTTCCTCCAGACCTTGAAGCAGCGGCGCATGTGGGACTGCACCGAGGGTACCGCCAGTTCCCTCTCTTGAGAAGGGAACAGGGGAGGTTGATAACCCAGAGCACACAGAAAGGGAGACAAACCAGAGGAAGCGTTAGTCAAGGTGTTATGAGCATATTCCACCCAGGGGAGCATGGAGCTCCATGACCCAGGGTTAGACCCTGTGACACAGCGGAGAGCGGTCTCCATCTCCTGGTTCGCTCTCTCGGCTTGCCCGTTGGTCTGGGGATGATATCCCGAGGACAGGCTGGATGTGATGCCCAAAGCTTTACAGAACGCCTTCCATCCCTGGGAGACAAACTGGGGACCCCTGTCAGAGACAATATCAGAGGGTAAACCATGAGAGCGGAACACATGTTCAACCAAAATATCAGCCGTCTCTCTGGCCGTGGGCAGTTTAGGTAGAGCCAAAAAATGAGCGAACTTAGAAAAACGATCAATCACAGTAAAAATGACAGTCTTTCCGGACGAGGGGGGAAGTCCAGTGACAAAATCCATGGCAATGTGCGACCAGGGCCGGCTGGGTATTGGCAGAGGTCGTAGATGACCAGTGCTGGCCTGGGTGGAGTTTTTACTTCGTGCACATACCGTACAAGCAGCAATGAAGGCTCGAGTGTCCGCCTCCATCCTGGGCCACCAGAACTTCCGTCGCACAAAGTCAAGGGTCCGCGCAACTCCAGGGTGACAGGTAAGGGGAGACGAGTGAGCCCACTGAAGTACCTGGGAGCGAACAGCCTCAGGGACAAACAACCGGTTAGGAGGACCCCTCCCAGGGTCAGCTTGATGATGTTGAGCCTGTCTAACAATCCCCTCGATGTCACATGTGATGGCCGCAATATTGCAGGTAGGAGGCAAGATGGGTTCAGGGTTACTACCAGTATCAACAGCCGAATGAACACGAGACAGGGCGTCAGGCTTGACGTTGCGTGACCCAGGACGGTAAGACAGAGAAAAATTGAATCTCCCAAAAAATAGTGCCCACCTGGCTTGACGGGGGTTGAGCTGCTTCGCTGACTGGATGTATGCCAGATTCTTATGATCCGTCCAAACGATGAAGGGTTGTTCCGCCCCCTCCAACCAATGGCGCCACTCCTCGAGAGCCAGCTTAACGGCGAGCAGTTCACGATTGCCAACATCATAATTCCTCTCTGCCTGAGAAAGTTTCCTTGAAAGAAAAGCACAGGGATGCAGTTTGTTATCTTCAGGAGAACGTTGTGAAAACACCGCACCTACCCCAGTGTCGGATGCATCCACCTCGACGACAAACTGGCGGTCGGGGTCCGGCTGCATCAGAATGGGAGCCGAGGCGAAGCGATGTTTCAGTTCTTCGAACGCTGATTCGGCCCCTTCATTCCAAGTGAACGGTCGTGAGATGGAGGTGAGAGCGGTGAGTGGTGCCGCAATGCGGCTGTAGTCCTTGATGAACCTCCTGTAGAAGTTCGCAAACCCCAGGAATCGTTGAAGTTGTTTGCGGGTGGAGGGGGCTGGCCAGTCCGTGACAGCAGAGATCTTAGCTGGGTCCATCCGCAACTCCCCCTGAGCTATTATGTAACCCAAAAAAGAGGTCTCAGACACATGAAACTCACATTTCTCCATCTTCACAAATAGCTTGTTCTCCAACAACCTTTGCAACACCTGGCGCACATGCAGTTCATGTTCCTGGGAGGACTCAGAGAAAATCAGGATATCATCCAGATAGACAAAAACAAAACGATTCAACATGTCCCGAAGGACATCGTTCACTAGTGCCTGAAAAACTGCAGGGGCATTAGACAACCCAAAAGGCATGACCAGATACTCAAAATGTCCCAAGGGTGTGTTGAAGGCAGTCTTCCATTCATCACCTTTACGAATGCGCACCAGGTGATACGCATTTCGTAGATCCAGTTTGGTAAAGATATTTGCACCATGTAGGAGGGGAAAAGCAGAATTAATTAAAGGCAGAGAATATTTGTTCTTAATGGTGATGTTGTTAAGTCCACGGAAATCAATACAGGGTCTGAGGGTCTTATCCTTCTTTCCAACAAAAAAGAATCCTGCTCCTACAAGTGACGAGGAAGGACGAATAATACCTGCCGCCAAGGAGTCCCGAATGTAGTTCTCCATAGCCTCCGTCTCCGGGCGGGAGAGATTGTACAGGCGACTGCTGGGGAGAGGGGCTCCTGGCTGGAGGTCAATGGCGCAGTCGTAAGGCCGGTGAGGAGGAAGAGAAGTAGCTCTGTGTTTGCAGAAAACGGATGCCAGGTCATGATACACGTCAGGGACAGCAGAGAGATCCATGGACTCCAGTGGAGGTTGAGGCACAGTGCTGGCAGGGGTCTGAGCAGAACACAAACAATTCACATGACAAAATGTGCTCCATGAAACAATTCTACCTGTCACCCAATCAATGTGTGGATTGTGTCTTATGAGCCAGGGGATACCAAGGACCAGGGGAGTCTGAGGGCAGTCAATGATGTGAAACGGAATGTTCTCCTGATGATTACCCGACACTCTGAGACAAACAGGCACAGTCTGATGAGTAATACGGGTCAACAATTGTCCATTTAGACCCTTAGCCTGCAGCGGATGTTCCATAGGTACAGTCTCTAAATCCATTTGTTGAGCCAACTCTCGATCCAAAAAGCTTTCATCGGCACCAGAGTCAACCAGCGCACTAACAGGGAAAACCTGGGACTGCCACTGGAGGGATGCCTGGAGCAGAATGCGGGGAGAAGAGGAAGAATCCGCTGCTCGGCTCACCAAAACTTCTCCCATTAATGATGAGCCGGCCCTTTTCCCGGACGAACTGGGCAGGAAGGAACGAAATGACCAGCTTCTCCACAATACAGGCAGACCCGAGCCTGAATACGACGTGCCCGCTCCTCTGAGGACAACCGTGCACGACCCACCTCCATGGCTTCGGATTCAGTGCTCCTAGTATCGACTCGGGAAGACTCGGCCCTCTCCTTAGGGAAGAGGCGGGGAGGAGTTGGTTGACGACAGACAGGTTGCTTGGAACTACCACTCCTCTCCCGGCGGCGCTCCCGAATCCGATTATCCAACCTGATGGTGAGTGAAATAAGATTATCCAGCGTAGGCGATTCATCATATGACACCAATTCATCCTTCAAGGTCTCAGCCAAAGCATTAATGAACACTCCTTGTAATGCCTCGTCATTCCAACCACTCACTGCCGCTAAAGTTCGGAACTCCACTGCCATCTCCGCCACACTGCGAGACCCCTGCCGAAGAGACAACAAACGTTTAGCAGCCTCCTTGCCCCGTACGGGGTGGTCGAAAACCTTCCTCATCTCAGTGGTGAAGGCAACGTAAGCGTTGCAAATGTCCGACTGGCTCTCCCAGACCGCGGATCCCCAGGAACGAGCGGAACCGCTAGTAGAGTTGATAAGGTAGGCAATACGGGCTCTTTCGGAGGCATAGGTGAGGGGCTGTTGTTCAAACACCAACGAGCACTGAGTCAAAAAATCACCACAGGTTCCCATGTTCCCGTCATAGCGCTCTGGAGCAGGAACAAAAGGCTCTCTGATCTGGGCTGGAGGGGCAAGAAAAACAGGCGGAGCAGGAGAAGGAGCAGTTTGTATGCCATGCACGAGGGGTGCATTATTAACTTGAGTAGTAAGGGCAGACACTTGATCGGTGAGTAATTGAACCTGATTAAGCAGCACCTGACTGTTCTCAGAAATAGTCTTAAACAAGGTATCATGTTGGCCAAGTAAAATGCCCTGATTGGCTATGGCAGTCCGAATCTGAGTGCCCTCTGGGGTGGTATCCGAGCTACTGTCTGCTGGGTTCATGTTGGTCAGATCATACTGTCACGATTTAACTAGATATGAACCCAAATGCAGACAACTACACCGAGCCAGAGAAGGTTTAACAGGTTTATTTACAAAAGTTAAATTTGTCCAGGTTTCCAATAATAGGGGAAGAGCAAGTCCAGGTTAACAGGGAGGGTAACAGATCCAGGTTCAGAGTAGGAGTGGTACCGTAACGTCCTAGTGTCCGTGGTGAGTCCAAAAGGAAGGTCCGGTAGTGGTAAGCAGGATGGTGGTGGCAGGAGTGAAGCGGAGGCAGGAGTCAGGTTCCAATAATCTGTGGCACAGGAGAAAAGTAACTAGAACAGGCCAAAAACACAAAGGGCGAAAACAAGCAGGTTGAGTCAACAGCGAAACTAACATGGTAGTCTTGACTATGATCTGACGATGAGTGGCAAGTTTGACCGGGTCTTAAAGGCTGAGGTGATTATGGTGAATGAGCTGCAGCTGGAACCCTGACTCCCGCACACCAGACTTCACTCCTGCAATCAAGGACAGACAGAGGGGAGGGAGAGAGCAGAGAGAGAGCTACCTAGCAGCAGTAGGCCTAACACCCAGGCCGAGGGAGATTGACAGTTCTTTTGTGTTTCTTCCATTTGCTAATAATCGCACCAACTGTTGTCACCTTCTCACCAAGCTGCTTGGCGATGGTCTTGTAGCCCATTCCAGCCTTGTGTAGGTCTACAATCTTGTCCCTGACATCCTTGGAGAGCTCTTTGGTCTTGGCCATGGTGGAGAGTTTCGAATCTGATTGATTGATTGCTTCTGTGGACAGGTGTCTTTTATACAGGTAACAAACTGAGATTAGGAGCACTCCCTTTAAGAGTGTGCTCCTAATCTCAGCTCGTTACCTGTATAAAAGACACCTGGGAGCCAGGAATCTTTCTGATTGAGAGGGGGTCAAATACTTATTTCCCTCATTAAAATGCAAATCAATTTATA
Source organism: Coregonus lavaretus (assembly GCF_964263955.1). Taxonomy (NCBI): domain Eukaryota; kingdom Metazoa; phylum Chordata; class Actinopteri; order Salmoniformes; family Salmonidae; genus Coregonus; species Coregonus lavaretus. Next base: position 52,843,559 of record NC_139995.1, read on the forward strand.
ACATTTTTGACATGCGCTTTTCTGGATTTTGTTGTTGTTATTCTGTCTCTCACTGTTCAAATAAACCTACCATTAAAATTATAGACTGATCATGTCTTTGTCAGTGGGCAAACGTACAAAATCAGCAGGGGATCAAATACTTTTTTCCCTCACTGTACATGTATTATGAACTGAAATGTAAGAATAATATTTCCAGATATTCCTTTACTGGCACCCAAATGGTTCACAGCTAGAGCTTGGCAGGACAGAATGTTTGTCAGTTAGAACAAGGTTCTCAGTAATACTGTAACTACGCTCTGATAGAGGAGAGAAAGTCTGTTTACTGTTTCTTTTCCTGAAGAATGTTACGTTTCATTTCTTGATTTTATTTTGAATTGAATCGGACCAATGACTGTGGAGCTCATGGGCGGGAACAGACAGCTGACTCGACTCGTCCAATGAAGAGGAGCAGAAACAGAGACACACTCAGACATTGGATCAACCCAATCCCGCATCAGCTCCTCCCCCCACACACACCCCACCACCCCCCTTCTTGCCTCAACACATTATGAAGTCAGATGCTGTAGAGAGAAGCTACACAACATTTCTCCTGACTGATAAGCAACAGTTTGATATTCTTCCTGACTGGAAAAACATAAAGACTTAATAAACTGTATTGATCTTCATTCAGTTCCTTCCAGTCGCTAGATTAACATTAAGACTTGATGTTCAGCGATCTGTAGAAGAGAAGCTTCACTGTGTTTCTACAGCCTGAGAAGCTACTGAAGAACATCTAACTGTTATATTATTACAGCAGGAGACTCGTCACAGGTACGTCTTCAATTTGAGGGACTATACTACTGATTTACTGTTTATACTGTGTTCTATTGTATTCTAGTAGAATCACAGATGTCTATGCTGTCTATCCACAGCAACTGCTCCCCGGCCCCATAGTATGGCAGCCCCCTGCTCCAACCTCTGTTTGTGCATGTGTGTCTGTCGGAGGGGTTGAGATAAACGGAAGTCGTATTTCCGTTGGACGTTGTGTACAATTGGACAATAAAGGGGGGGAGAAGGAGGGGGGGGGGAGAGAATGGGGGGGGGGGGGGGGGAGAAGGAGCGGAAGAGGAAAGGGGGGAGAAGGAGGGGAAGAGGAGGGGAAGAGGACGGGGGGGAGAAGGAGGGGAAGAGGAGGGGAAGAGGACGGGGGGAGAAGGAGGGGGGAAGAGGAGGGGGGAGAGAAGGAGGGGAGAAGGAGGGGGGGAAGAGGAGGGGGGAGAGAAGGAGGGGAAGAGGACAGGGGGGGAGAAGGAGCGGAAGAGGAGGGAGAAAAGGAGGGGAAGAGGTGGAGCTTTCCCACCCGGTCCTGATATGCATAAAACATTTTGTTTAATATAGAGACCTGTTCCAAACAGACCCGAGGACAACTAGACCCGTTCCTATAGACATGGGTGGATCCAGACCCAGTCTGATCCGAGTGAGGGAAGAAAGCAGAAAAGTCATTTTTAAGCTACTTAATTAACCAGAGCTGATAAAGCTGGAATTAAAATGGATTTTGGGGGGGTTTGTATCTTTAATTTACACAACATTCCTACCACTTTGAAGATGCAAAATATTTTTTGGGGTGAAACAAACAAGAAATAAGACAAAAAAAACAGAACTTGAGCGTACTTTGTAGAGCCACCTTTTGCAGCAATTACAGCTGCAAGTCTCTTGGGGAATGTCTCTATAATCTTGGCACATCTAGCCACTGGGATTTCTGCCCATTCTTCAAGGCAAAACTGCTTCAGCTCCTTCAAGTTGGATGGGTTCCGCTGGTGTACAGCAATCTTTAAGTCACACCACTGATTCTCAATTGGATTGAGGTCTGGGCTTTGACTAGGCCATTCCAAGACATTTAAATGTTTCCCCTTAAACGTGGTCCTCTGTAGCTCAGCTGGTAGAGCACGGTGCTTGTAACGCGAAGGTAGTGGGTTCGATCCCCGGGACCACCCATACACAAAAAATGTATGCACGCATGACTGTAAGTCGCTTTGGATAAAAGCATCTGCTAAATGGCATATTATTATATTATATTATATTATTAAACCACTTGTGTGTTGGGTGTTGCTTTAGCAGTATGCTTAGGGTCATTGTCCTGCTGGAAGGTGAACCTCCGTCCCAGTCTCAAATTTCTGGAAGACTGAAACAGGTTTCCCTGAAGACTTTCCCTGTATTTAGCAGTATACATAATTCCTTCAATTCTGACCAGTTTCCCAGTCCCTGCCAATGAAAAACATCCCCACAGCATGATGCTGCCACCACCATGCTTCACTGTGGGGATGGTGTTCTCGGGGTGATGAGAGGTGTTGGGTTTGCACCAGACGTAGCATTTTCCTTGATGGCCAAAAAAGCTAAATTTTAGTCTCATCTGACCAGAGTACCTTCTTCCATATGTTTGGGGAGTCTCTCACATGCCTTTTGGCGAACACCAAACGTGTTTGCTTATTTTTTTCTTTAAGCAATGGCTTTTTTCTGGCCCCTCTTCTGTAAAGCCCAGCTCTGTGGAGTGTACGGCTTAAAGTGGTCCTATGGACAGATACTCCAATCTCCGCTGTGGAGCTTTGCAGCTCCTTCAGGGTTATCTTTGGTCTCTTTGTTGCCTCTCTGATTAATGCCCTCCTTGGCTGGTCCGTGAGTTTTGGTGGGCGACCTTCTCTTGGCAGGTTTGTTGTGGTGCCATATTCTTTCCATTTTTTATAATGGATTTAATGGTGCTCCGTGGAATGTTCAAAGTTTCTGTTTGTTTTTTATAACCCAACCCTGATCTGTACTTCTCCACAACTTTGTCCCTGACCTGTTTGGAGAGCTCCTTGGTCTTCATGGTGCCGCTTGCTTGGTGGGGCCCCTTGCTTAGTGGTGTTGCAGACTCTGGGGCCTTTCAGAACAGGTGTATATATACTGAGATCATGTGACAGATCATGTGACACTTAGATTGCACACAAGTGGACTTTATCCAACTAATTATTTGATTTCTGAAGATAATTAGTTGCACCAGATCTTATTTAGGGGCTTCATAGCAAAGGGGGTGAATACATATGCACGCACCACTTTTCAATTATTTATCTTTTAGAATTTTTTGAAACAAGTTATTTTTTTCATTTCACTTCACCAATTTGGACACTTTTGTGTATGTCCATTACATGAAATCGAAATAAAAATCCATTTAAATTACAGGTTGTAATGCAACAAAATAGGAAAAACTCCAAGGGGGATGAATACTTTTGCAAGGCACTGTATGTGACATACAAATACGCTCACTCACTCACACCAACAGATGTACACACAAACATGCTGTTGAGCTGTATAATTACTGTCACTTTGTGCATCTCTCTTTCAGATCTGCCATGCTCTCCACAACTGCCTGACAGCCTCACCCAGAAGAGCATACCTGGGTCTATCAAGACTGACAAGCAGAGATGGGTGGCTGAAAAGGAAAAACACAACTCTCTCTCTCTCTCTCTCTCTCTCTCTCTCTCTCTCTCTCTCTCTCTCTCTCTCACACACACACACACACACACAGTCTGTAAATATGTAAATACATTCTAAGATATCTAGGCCTACATCTCTCTAGAGTGCAGTAAATTTTTTTTATCATTAATATTATCATCAACAACTGACTCAATTCAGAAACACACACAAACACACACGTATGCACACCCTCTCTCTTTCTCTCCTTTTCTGTAGTCTCTGGTAGCCAAGGCGTTGGGTGGTGGTCAGAGTGAAGAGGATGGGGGGAGGATTCAGAGGAAAGGAGAGCAGGTCCACCACCCTGTCCAGTGTGGTGTCTGTGGCCGCTCAAAAGTAAGAAGACACGCATGCAAGCGCGCACACACACACACACACAAACACACACACACACACACACATTCTACTGAAACCGTCTTTATGTGTGTGTGGGTGGGTATATGAGTTTGTGTGTGTGTGTGTTATGTCAGGTTGAAGAGGCCAGTGAAGGGCTCTATTCTCATATAATCTGATCAAAGCAACAGCTGCGCTAATGCTGTTTAGCAAACTTCAGGCGTTTACATTTGTTGGATGACATGAAAATACATTGTAAAAAGTAATTAGTTGTGCTAAGTAATTTTTTTTGTGGGAAACCTGTTGCCTAACACCATTTTAGTAACCCAACTCAAAGTATGTCAGTGCCAATACTTACAGTTGAAGTCGGAAGTTTACATACACCTTAGCCAAATACATTTAAACTCCGTTTTTTACAATTCCTGACATTTAATCCTAGTAAAAATTCCCTGTCTTAGGTCAGTTAGGATCACTACTTTATTTTAAGAATGTGAAATGTCAGAATAATAGTAGAGAGAATGATTTATTTAAGCTTTTATTTCTTTCATCACGTTCCCAGTGGGTCAGACATTTACATACACCCAATTAAGATTTGGTAGCATTGCCTTTAAATTGTTTAACTTGGATCAAACGTTTCGGGTAGCCTTCCACAAGCTTCCCACAATAAGTTGGGTGAATTTTGGCCTATTCCTCCTGACATAGCTGTTGTAACTGAGTCAGGTTTGTAGGCCTCCTTGCTCGCACACGCTTTTTCAGATCTGCCCACAAATGTTCTATAGGATTGAGGTCAGGGCTTTGCAATGGCCACTCCAATACCTTGACTTTGTCGTCCTTAAGCCATTTTGCCACAACTTTGGAAGGATGCTTGGGGTCATTGTTAATTTGGAAGACCCATTTGCGACCAAGCTTTAACTTCCTGACTGATGTCTTGAGATGTTGGTTCAATATATCCACATAATTTTCCTTCCTCATGATGCCATCTATTTTGTGAAGTGCACCAGTCCCTCCTGCAGCAAAGCACCCCCACAGCATGATGCTGCCACCCCCGTGCTTCACGGTTGGGATGGTGTTCTTCGGCTTGCCCCTTTTCCTCCAAACATAAAGATGGTCATTATGGCCAAACAGTTCTATTTTTGTTTAATCAGACCAGAGGACAGTTCACCAAAAAGTATGATCTCTGTCCCCATGTGCAATTGCCAACCATAGTCTGGCTTTTTTATGGCGGTTTTGGAGCAGTGGCTTCTTCCTTGCTGAGCGGCCTTTCAGGTTATGTCGATATAGGACTCGTTTTACTGTGGATATTGACACTTTTGTACCTGTTCCCTCTAGCATCTTCACAAGGTCCTTTGCTGTTGTTCTGGGATTGATTTGCACTTTTCGCACCAAAGTACGTTTATCTCTAGGAGACAGAACGCGTCTCCTTCCTGAGCGGTATGACGGCTGTGTGGTCCCACAGTGTTTATACTTGCGTGCTATTGTTTGTACAGATGAACGTGTTACCTTCAGGCTTTTGTAAATTGCCTATCACAAGCTTCTAAAGCCATGACATCATTTTCTGGAATTTCCCAAGCTGTTTAAAGGCACAGTCATCTTAGTGTATGTAAATATCTGACCCACTGGAATTGTGATACAGTGAATTATAAGTGAAATAATCTGTCTGTAGATGTCCTAACCGACTTGCCAAAACTATAGTTTGTTAACAAGAAATTTGTGGAGTGGTTGAAAAACTAGTTTTAATGACGCCAACCTAAGTGTATGTAAACTTCCGACTTCAACTGTATGTTAATAAAGTGACATCACTGCCCATATGGTTGTCTTTCTAAGTTGCAAATATTTAACTGTTCTGTGTTTATTAACTTTTTGACACTAAATTGCATGTATTCTGAAATATAACGATTTGTATTTGTATTTATTATGGATCCCCATTAGCTGTTGCCAAGGCAGCAGCTACTCTTCCTGGGGTCCAGCAAAATTAAGGCAGTTCATACAATTTTAAAAACATTACAATACATTCACAGATTTCACAACACACTGTGTGCCCTTAGGCCCCTTCTCCACCACTACCACATATCTACAGTACAAAATCCATGTGTACATGTGTGTATAGTGCGTATGTTATCGTGTATGTGCATGTGTCTGTGCCTATGTTTGTGTTGCTTCACAGTCCCCGCTCTTCCATAAGGTGTTTTTTAATCTGTTTTTTAAATCTAATTTTACTACTTGCATCAGTTACTTGATGTGGAATAGAGTTCTATGTAGTCATGGCTCTATGTAGTACTGTGCGCCTCCCATAGTCTGTTCTGGACTTGGGGACTGTGAAGAGACCTCTGATGACATGTCTTGTGGGGTATGCATGGGTGTCCGAAGTCATCGGTGATGAAGTCAATCTCTCCTCCACTTTGAGCCAGGAGAGATTGACAAGCATATTGATTGAAGTTACTTGAATACGAATATTTGTTGTATTGAACATAAAAATGTAGGGCCCCTTCTACTTAAATTATTAAACTTAATCGCTAATTATTTTCAAGTGTAAGTAGTAAGTAGTTTGATCAGTGGTCGTGTCTTAATGTTTAACATTGTTTTATGTGTTTGACAATTTGTTATTTTAACCCAACTTAGCAGTCATTGTTGATCTCAGTGCTCATTCCCCTAGCAGTAACTGGAGGTAGAGATGTAAGCATTACAGGAAGCTGCATTAGCCTCTGTCATTGAGTGGTGCACATAACCTTTTTGATTGTGGGAATGACTTGTCTCATTATTGAATGTCAATTTGCCTGATGGTTTTGATATCCATTCATCATGATCAATTACACCTCATAGCACAACAAACTGCTTAATATTATTTTAGAAAAACACTTCAAATATGCAAAGAACATTGTGTAAAAGTATCATAAAGTCAAACAATTCTGAATTACCCCAATCCTCGAAAACAGAGCCACATGCCACTATTACATATTCATAACTTGCAAAAACTGAATAATTCTATATCAGCACAACACAAATAAATCAAGTGTTTTTTACAAAAATATCAATGTCTCACTACCACTTTATTTTGGTAAGTAAAACATAATAGAGTCAAGTAAGACCAACTTATTTCATAAATTGAACGCTCTGCACCTTACAGTGACATTTTATTGATAATGATCTATACTGACATATCAACTGACTGCTTTCACTTACCTCTTCTCAGAAATCACTGCTGGGTTTTACTGTGTTATTGTAACAGTGAGTTCAAAGTTTCATACTGAGTTAATTATTCTCCTGCCCTTCTCTAAAAAAAACATATACTCTCGTTGGTCAGTTCAACTTTATGGGTTACTTATGATAGAAAATGTGAACTATATATGTTTGAACAGCAAAAATCAGTAAGACATGACATTTAACTTCAAGATTTCATTCCTGAGAACACCTAGTAGACTGACCTGAAAAGTAATTATGAAACTAAACTACTCAGAACAAACTTTTAGTGTCACTGCACTTAGACTACAGTATGTGGACATGTACAGTGCCTTGCAAAAGTATTCATCCCCCTTGGAGTTTTTCCTATTTTGTTGCATTACAACCTGTAATTTAAATTGATTTTTACTTGGATTTCATGTAATGGACATACACAGAATCGTCAAAATTGGTGAAGTGAAATTAAAAATATTACTTGTTTAAAAATATTCTAAAAAAGAAATAACGGAAAAGTGGTGTGTGCACATGTATTCACCCCCTTTGCTATGAAGCCCCTAAATAAGATCTGGTGCAACCAATTACCTTCAAAAGTCACATAATTAGTTAAATAAAGTCCACCTTTGTGCAATCTAAGTGTCACATGATCTCAGTATATATACACCTGTTCTGAAAGGCCCCAGAGTCTGCAACACCACTAAGCAAGGGGTACCACCAAGCAAGCGGCACCATGAAGACCAAGGAGCTCTCCAAACAGGTCAGGGACAAAGTTGTGGAGAAGTACAGATCAGGGTTGGGTTATAAAAAAATATCCGAAACTTTGAACATCCCACGGAGCACCATTAAATCCATTAATAAAAAATTGAAAGAATATGGCACCACAACAAACCTGCCAAGAGAGGGCCGCCCACCAAAACTCACGGACCAGCCAAGGAGGGCATTAATCAGAGAGGCAACAAAGAGACCAAAGATAACCCTGAAGGAGCTGAAAAGCTCCACAGCGGAGATTGGAGTATCTGTTCATAGGACCACTTTAAGACATACACTCCACAGAGCTGGGCTTTACGGAAGAGGGGCCAGAAAAAAGCCATTGCTTAAAGAAAAAAATAAGCAAACACGTTTGGTGTTCGCCAAAAGGCATGTGGGAGACTCCCCAAACATATGGAAGAAGGTACTCTGGTCAGATGAGACTAAAATTGAGCTTTTTGGCCATCAAGGAAAATGCTATGTCTGGGGCAAACCCAACACCTCTCATCACCCCGAGAACACCATCCCCACAGTGAAGCACGGTGGTGGCAGCATTATGCTGTGGGGATGTTTTTCTTCGGCAGGGACTGGGAAACTGGTCAGTATTGAAGAAATGGTGGATGGCGCTAAATACAGGGAAATTCTTGAGGGAAACCTGTTTCAGTCCTCCTAAAGATTTGAGACTGGGACGGAGGTTCACCTTCCAGCCGGACAATGACCCTTTTATTTCATAGATTTTTTTTATTTAACCTTTATTTAACCAGGTAAGCCAGTTGAGATCAAGTTCTCATTTACAACTGCGACCTGGCCAAGATAAAGCAAAGCAGTGCGATAAAAACAACAACACAGAGTTACATATGGAATAAACAAAACGTCCCCTCAACGTGACCAAGACAAAGGAGATGATTGTGGACTACAGGTAAAAAAAGAGGACTGAGCACGCCCCCATTCTCATCGACGGGGCTGTAGTGGAACAGGTTGAGAGCTTCAAGTTCCTTGGTGTCCACATCACCAACGAACTATCATGGTCCAAACACACCAAGACAGTCGTGAAGAGGGCACGACAAAGCCTATTCCCCCTCAGGAGACTGAAAAGATTTGGCATGGGTCCTCAGATCCTCAAAAAATTCTACAGCTGCACCATTGAGAGCATCCTGACTGGTTGCATCACCGCCTGGTATGGCAACTGCTTGGCCTCCGACCGCAAGGCAATACAGAGGGTAGTGCGTATGGCCCAGTACATCACTGGGGCCAAGCTTCCTGCCATCCAGGACCTCTATACCAGGCGGTGTCAGAGGAAGGCCCTCAACATTGTCAAAGACTCCAGCCACCCTAGTCATAGACTGTTCTCCCTGCTACCGCACGGCAAGCGGTACCAGAGTGCCAAGTCTAGGTCCAAAAGACTTCTCAGCAGCTTCTACCCCCAAGCCATAAGACTCCTGAACAGCTAATCATGGCTACCCGGACTATTTGCACTGCCCCCCCCACCCCATCCTTTTTACGCTGCTGCTACTCTGTTAAGTATTTATGCATAGTCACTTTAACTCTACCAACATGTACATATTACTTCAACTATCTCAACTAGCCGGTGCCCCCGCACATTGACTCTGCACCGGTACCCCCCTGTATATATAGCCTCCCTACTGTTATTTTATTTTACTTCTGCTCTTTTTTCTCAACACTTTTTTTGTTGTTGTTTTATTTTTACTTTTTTTGTTTAAAATAAATGCACTGTTGGTTAAGGGCTGTAAGTAAGCATTTCACTGTAATGTCTGCACCTGTTGTATTCGGCGCATGTGACCAATAAAATTTCATTTGATTTGATTTGATTTGATTTGATTTGCATAACCAGAGTGCATAGCGGAGAAGGTACGGTGGGATTCGAAATGGTCGGTGATCTGTTTGTTAACTTGGCAATCAAATACTTTCGAAAGGCAGGGCAGGATGGATATAGGTCTGTAACAGTTTGGATCTAGAGTGTCACCCCCTTTGAAGAGGGGGATGACCGCGGCAGCTTTCCTATCTCTGGGGATCTCAGACGATACGAAAGAGAGGGGGGGGGGGCATGGGCAAGTTGCAGCGGAAGGTGCAGAGCTGGTGGCTGGGGCAGGGTTAGCCAGGTGGAAAGCATAGCCAGCTGTAGCAAAATGCTTATTGAATGCTTATTGAACCCTAAGCATACTGCTATCATTTCATTTTCATTTCAGTCATTTAGCAGACGCTCTTATCCAGAGCGACTTGCAATTAGTGAGTGCATACATTTTTCATACTGGCCCCCCGTGCTAAAGCAACACTCGAGTGGTTTAAGGGGAAACATTTAAATGTCTTGGAATGGCCTTGTCAAAGCCCAGACCTCAATCCAATTGAGAATCTGTGGTGTGACTTAAAGATTGCTGTACACCAGCGGAACCCATCCAACTTGAAGGAGCTGGAGCAGTTTTGCCTTGAAGAATGGGCAAAAATCTCAGTGGCTAGATATAGAGACATACCCCAAGAGACTTGCAGCTGTAATTGCTGCAAAAGGTGGCTCTACAAAGTATTGACTTTGGGGGGGTGAATAGTTATGCACGCTCAAGTTTTCTGTTTTTTTGTGGAGAATTCTCATCCTTGCAATCTCCATGCAGGACCTGGGAAGCTCTATCCTGTGCCCACCTCTAAGACCTACTCCACTGGCTTGTTCCTCAGCGATGCCACAGAGCAGCAGCAGTAGTGGCAGGGGTGTGAGGAGAAGGGAGAAAAGAGCTGCAGACTCAGCCCTTGACACATCACTCACAAAGGCATTGCAAATGATTGAAGCCATATCTCAAGATCTGGGGAACGTCATGCACCGACCACCAGCTTGTCCTGGACGTAAATAAATACAAATATTTTCAGACTCTCCTCCTTTACTCTGATCCCCCTTTTCCTCTCTTCTGTTGGCCTTTCTCCACCTCTCCTCACCATGCACACTGCTCTCCAGACTCTCCTAATGTCCCCTCTCCTCTCCTCACCATGCACACTGCTCTCCAGACTCTCCTAATGTCCCCCCTCCTCTCCTCACCATGCACACTGCTCTCCAGACTCTCCTAATGTCCCCCCTCTTCACAGGGTCCTGGCACCTATAGCTGATTTCATGGATGAACTCTTGCCAAAACTCCGGGAGGAATTCGATCACCAGCTGCATGAGTTCATGCATGACTTCACGAAGAGGACATGGACCGAACGACTGGGACCACAGTGAAATTAACTTGTTCTGTTGTTGTTCAGACATCTCAGGAGTCAGACACTAGACACTTTCATTTTAGTCCATTGACACTTTTGTTATCTACATGTCTGTTCATAAGACATGGTTCTACTATTGATCAGTAATATTTATATTGCTCATAAATATTTGTATCTACACTCTTGACATTTTATTTTTGAACCTTTTGTTTACATGTCTGTTCATAGCAGACACTGTTGTACTATTGTTCAGAAATATTTGTAACTACACTCTGACACTTACATTTTATTCCATAGAAACTTGTTTACATGTCAGTTCTCAGTAGACACTTTTGTATTGTGGTTTATTTTCAGAAGCAAAAATAAAAGGTTTATTTGTGTGCTGAAAAAGCTCTGTTGGCATTTCTTCATGTCAATACAAGGTGTTTCAATGCATTCTATTTGAACATCAAGTGCTGACAATGTAGAGAAGAGCTGTGTGCCACAGACTGACAATGTAGAGAAGAGCTGTGTGCCACAGACTTTCTTCTACTGGTGGTGTACGTAGTTCAGTCTAATCTAAATTACTGCACACTGAGACGTCGCAGAATCAGGTTTTATTTTATTAACAACATTAAAACTCTACTGGTTCACAGTGCACAAAGAACTGAGTCTTTGCGTCCATCAATAATTCTCATCCTTGCAGCCATGAGGCTGAATGCATTCTCTGACAATGAGAGAGGCAGTTCCAAGTACGCCCAGGTTTATTGAGATGGACCCCTGTGAATGAGAGGTAACAAGAGAATTCCAGATACACACACACATATATATAGTACCAGTCAAAAGTTTGGACACCTACTCATTCAAGGGTTTTTATTTGTACTATTTTCTACGTTGTAGAATAATAGTGAAGACATCAAAACTATGAAATAACACATATGCAATCATGTAGTTACCAAAGTAGTGTTAAACAAATCAAATATATTTTAGACTTTAAATTCTTCAAAGCAGCCACCCTTTGCCTTTTACATTTTAGTCATTTAGCAGATGCTCTTATCCAGAGCGACTTACAATTAGTGAGTGTATACATTTTCATACTTTTACATAAGTAATCAGACCTTTTACTCAGTACTTTGTTGAAGCACCTATGGCAGGTTGTGGTTGTCCTTCTGGAAGGTTCTCCCATCTCCACAGAGGAACTGTGGAGCTCTGTCAGAGTGACCATCGGGTTCTTGGTCACCTCCCTGACCAAGGCCCTTCTCCACCGATTCTCAGTTTGGCCGGGTGGCCACCTCTAGGAAGAGTCTTGGTGGTTCCAAACGTCTTCCATTTAAGAATGATGGAAGCCACTGTGTTCTTGGGGACCTTCAACGCTGCAGAAATGTTTTGGTACCCTTTCCCAGATCTGTGCCTCGACACAATCCTGTCTCTGAGCTCTATGGACAATTCCTTCGACCTCATGGCTTGGTTTTTGCTCTGACATGCACTGTCAACTGTGGGACCTTATATAGACAGGTGTGTGCCTTTCCAAATAATGTCCAATCAATTGAATGTACCACAGGTGGACTCCAATCAAGTTGTAGAAACATCTCAAGGAGGATCAATGGAAACATGATGCACCTGAGCTCAATTTCGAGTCTCATAGCAAAGGCTCTGAATAACAGTTCACAATATTATATTTCTAGCAACCACAGCTAAAAAAACCTTAGAGGTAATGTGCTGAAACGCGTTGGTTTTAAAGCTACAAATCTCAAATGAAACAATAACAAAGCGGTCACCCCACCTCTGTTTTGGTAAAAAGCTGATGGATGGGCCTGGAGAAATGTAACCACTCTCAAATTCATAGACAGAGCTATGGATGCAAGGACTGACCATGTATGATATCAAAATGATAGTTTTAACCATGTTTTGTGGCTATACAATGTTTGTTTGTTCTGATGGGGTACGACAGTTGAACTAAGCTCATGAGGCATTTATACATTTAAGTCCAAAAATGGGATGTAGCAACTAAGGATTCCAGCTTTAATAAAAATAAAAATGCATTTCTGATATCTACTTCCGTTGTCTTCTAAGAGTGTCTGAATAAGCTCATGTCTGCAGCTTGCTCCTCTATTCATGCACCTTGGATGGAGAGCGAGGTCATGACAGTCTTTTTCCTAGGCACTGCAGCCAGTTTTGTAAAATACGTAGGTTTTCTTTTGTGCAGCATTTCAATCAATGTAGAGGTATCTGGCAGAGTGAGCTCTCTTTCTTTTACTCTTTAGTGACACAGACTGTCATAAGATGAACTTGCCACTTGGTGGGAGCATTGGCACAGCAAATAGGCTTTTAAGAGTTCCAACAGAGAGTTCCACAAGCAGAGTCAGTACAAAAAAAAGTATGACTATTGGAAAGTTCCTTCATATGAAATTACTCTTTATTTACAACATTTTCAGATAATGACCCAATGTCCATTGAATACAGGATATTCATACTTACATGAAACAGGTATTGGAAAATTCAGGAGTGGGTTTAATTAATTATGGCAGGGAAACTAGAGTGAAAGAGGGGAAAAGAGCTAGGGTTAGCATCAGAAAGATAGGTTTAGCATCAGAGAGATAGGGTTAGCATCAGAGAGATAGGGTTAGCATTAGAGAGATAGGGTTAGCATCAGAGAGATAGGGTTAGCATCAGAGAGATAGGGTTAGCATCAGAGAGATAGAGTTAGCATCAGAGAGATAGGGTTAGCATCAGAGAGATAGGGTTAGCATCAGAGAGATAGGGTTAGCATCAGAGAGATAAGGTTAGCATCAGAGAGATAGGGTTAGCATCAGAGAGATAGGGTTAGCATCAGAGAGATAGGGTTAGCATCAGAGAGCTAGGGTTAGCATCAGAGAGATAGGGTTAGCATCAGAGAGATAGAGTTAGCATCAGAGAGATAGGGTTAGCATCAGAGAGATAGGCTTAGCATCAGAGAGATAGAGTTAGCATCAGAGAGATAGGGTTAGCATCAGAGAGCTAGAGTTAGCATCAGAGAGATAAGGATACTATCAGAGAGATAGGGTTAGCTTCTGAGGTTTTTGTGATATAGCTAGAATGTTTGACTAAAGATACATAGGTCATAGGCTAATGCGATGGTTAAGGCCATAGTCACATCTCTGTCTAAGATTTATGGTTGGCTTAAGGGTTGTATTGAACCTTTATAACAGGCTTAAGGATAAGCATTATGCTACGCGTTACGGTTCACACTAAACAAACAACAGCTTTTTAGGCTGTATCAAACCTTCATGAAATCTTTCGTAAAGCTTATGCTTATCTTATGCTCATTTTCTTGTCAAATGTTTTATGAAGGCCTATCTGGTTCAGAAAACATTAATAATAAATGTCATTTTATTTATTTATTGAACTTTTCTTTTTACACACATCAAAATATAAATACAAAATGCAAGCAGAAAGAAAGAAAAACACAGTCATAAAAAACAAACACATTCATCAGTAATAAGATCCTCAATCAGCTTTCTGAATTACCCTAGAGGCACCAGAACATCACATGTAAGAACATTTTGAAGATTGTTCCACAAATAAGGTGCAAGAAAACAAAAAGCTGATTTACCTAACTCAGTAGAGACCGTTCATATAGATGATGTCGCCATAGTCTATGACCGATAGGAACATCGACTGAATAATCTGCTTTCTACTATTTAGCAAGAGGCAGAAGAAACCCATGTTTATTCTCAGGTTCTGAACTGACTCATCAATATGCTTTTTAAAAGACAGATTTGTATAAATGCAGATGCCCAGATATTTGTAAGCAGGGACACGATCAATATTGACACCATCCAAAGTACATATGTTTAAATCATCAGTTATTTGTATGCGCTGTAGAGAACAACATATACTTAGTTTTACCTGCATTCAATACTAATTTCAGGTCAATCAAGTTTTTCTGTAACACCATGAAGGCAGACTGTAGTTCAGATAGAGCCTGGCCAACCGTGGGGGCATTAGCATACACAACAGCATCATCGGCATATACTGCGCAGGTTCCAATTTTTTACAGACAAGTCAATATTATTAATGTAAACAGTAAAAAGTACAGGACCCAAAATCGACTCCTGCGGGACACCTTTCGCAATATCCAGGAAACCTGATTTAACACCATCAGTATATACACATTGAGTTCTATCTGTCTAGTAATTTGTAAACCAGTTACATGCAACCTGGTCTATGCCAATTGATGAAAGCCTCTGAATTGACAGGTCAATGAAGAGGGCAGCACAATGTTGCCTTTTATCCATACTGTTAACCACATCATTTATAACTAGGGATGCAGCAGAGATAGTGCTATGACTTGGTCTAAAACCCAACTGATGTACATTTACAATACATTTAAAAGATAAGAAAGATCTTAGCTGAAAATAAAGAACGATTCTAATATTTTAGCTAAGCAAGAAAGTTTAGAAATAGGGTGAGGATTATTTAGGTCAAAAGGGTCATCACCTTTGTGAAGGGGAAGTACATGGGACGCCTTCCAAACCTTGGGGATAGTACACGATATAATCATCAGGTAAAAAATATGGGTCAATCATTCAGCAATCAGGGGGGCAGAGAGATGCAGCAAAAATGGATCAAACACATCAGCCCCAGTGGATTTTTTTTTTTTTTACATCAATCAAGGTGTCTAGCACATCACAGATAGCCAATTGTTGAAATGAAAACAAAGATTCACTAAAAGTTGACGGGTTAACTGTCGAGTCAGCTAGAGGCTGGCAGAGGCAAGAGCAGTCGATTGACTGACCAGGGTCAGCTACACCACCGTTTCTCTCAAATGAAAAGCCTGCTGAGATAAATGATTATTAAAGCATCACTTATCCCATTCTTCTCAGTTATGATGCCAGAGTCAGACAGAACTTGCTTAGGCAGGGAAGAAGACGAATTAGTGCGCTTCAGTGCATTTACTGTTTTCCAAAATGTAGTCATGCTATATAAAGAATGACAAAAGGGTTATGGCACATCTTGGCAAAGCACCAGATGTAAGGACCATTACTCTTTATGTAGTATGGTATACATTATTTTAAAAGTATTTATGTAGTGTTTATGAAGATTTTATAAATGCTGTATAAAGCCTTTATAAATTGTAGTTCCGACCAAGTTCTGAATGGGATTTACACATCTGTGGGTCCTACTGATCTATTCTACCACCTCATTACATACATCTGATATGTTATTGTACTGACACACCAGCATTTGAAAATGAATCAGCACAAATATATATATATACGTGGTCCTCTGTAGCTCAGCTGGTAGAGTACGGCGCTTGTAACGCCAAGGTAGTGGGTTCGATCCCCGGGACCACCCATACACAAAAATGTATGCACGCACGACTGTAAGTCGCTTTGGATAAAAGCGTCTGCTAAATGGCATATTATTATTATTATTATTATATATTTTTTTGGGGGGGGGGCAGAACGAACTGTTTTTCATTTCTTTTAGGTCCCTTGTCAAGCTGGAGGCACATAATATGGTTGAAAGTGATGGTATTTGTAGCCAGAGGAGTTTTCTTATAACAAAGACATAAAACACTTGGATGTCTGAGTATTGCTATTTCGAGACAGGGGAAGTTAGTGAATAACTATTGTTGGTTATAGTAATGGCCAGAAAATACATCCTTCCATCACACACACACAATCTCAAACATGCATTCACACACACACACACACACTCGCGCACACACACACACACACGCACATTTCCAAGACTCTCATATGAAAGGCACTATAACATTTATTTATTTGTTCTTTCCAATTTTCAAAAAGCCACAACACCTGCGTCCAGATGGCAGTTTCTTTCCATCTGTGAGGGAAGGAGTAAAGGATGATCGATATCAGCAGCTACAACAGCACCCACTTCCAGATGGCATGATCGTTAAGTTCTGAGACGCCTGTTGTCGGGAGTCCAATCAATTCAGCTCCAAAATGAAAAGCATACTTTTCTCTGTCAGTAAATCTACATTAGAATAACCTATATAGTATTTAGATTGTATCTGCGGCGGATACAAGTCATCCCATGACGTCTCTAGCAGCCTAAACACAAAAACAGTGACGTTTCCACCTATCCCTCTGAGATTATGACTAATTAACCTCTAAAAGTCTACTACGCTAACATATGGAATTGTTTTAAGATGGTCACACCATGGATCATTTAGCTATTAGATTTTGAATTTTAGGACCCCTTTAGGTATCCCCAATTTGTTGTTTTTTAACAACTGGTTATCAATGTGGATTCTAGGAGCTGGAGCTGTCCACACCTGGTCTAAAATCAGAGAACGTAGCCTCCAATCTTAGCTAAATAATCTATGGAACTTTATGAAGTCATCTAAAATAAAAACAAAAAGTCCTCATGAGACCTCGTAGCAGTTGAATCTTGTCTACTATCTGTGACACCTAAATTGCGTATCTTCATAAATTACACATTACTTTTCCAAACTTAAAATTTGACTGGTGACAAAAAGAACTGACGAATGGTTTGATGAATAAATTATGTTTCTATTTGTTGATTTCACATGTAGTGAGATGTCATTCTGCTCCGTCTCTCTAGGTCTTCCTCCTGTCAAGCCAAGACAAATTCTCAAAGAGCCCTGTCATAATTTCCGCCATCTTGGAGACAGACAGGAAAAGCAACCAGGTGGGACGTTGTCTGCATCTCAGGGATCTGCTAAACGTTTGCTCCAATTAACAAACACTCAGCCCGTCATCTTCTCAGCGACCCTTCTCCACAGTGGTCGTTGGCTAGAGCAAAGCAGCTTACATCTGTGGCACTGTGACTGACAACACTACATTTCAGGATACACTTTTAACCAGAGAGACTTTCAGAAGCAATTAGGGTTAAGTGCCTTGCTCAAGGGCACATCAACAGATGTTTTACCTAGTTGACTCTGGGATTTGAACCAGTAACATTTCATTTACTAGCCCAACACTCTTAACCACTAGACTACCTTCCACCATTAGCTCGCTAGGTGACAAGGCGGTGTTCACCCGCCGCAATACTTATTTGGAGTCTCAGTGGATCAGTTATGAGTAGGTAAATGTTGGTGTCAGTGGATCAGTTAGGAGTAGGTAAATGTTGGGGTCTCATTTAGGATCAGTTAGGAGTAGGTAAATGTTGGTGTCTCAGTTATGATCAGTTAGGAGTAGGTAAATGTCTCAGTGGATCGGTAAGGAGTAGGTAAATGTTGCCCCCTAATCACTGATAATGGTGTCAGATATTATTTCATCTTCGTAATAGTTGAGGTTGGTTTAGAGGGAAGAATAATCTGATCCCAGATCTATGGTAGCTAAAGGGTGATTTCTACCTCAGCACATATTTACACTTGCTACTTCCAATTGAGTCAACGGTTGTTTATCTCTTGATGATATTCTGTCTCACCTTTACTTCAGGGAAAAAGACACATACTATTTGACCGAGCTGCAGACTGACGGGATCATAATCTCGATTTGAACAGACGCCTCTCCGACAAAGGATTATTTCTGTCAAATGGCACCCTGTTCTCTACCCACTGGTTAAATCAATGTTGTTTCCACGTCATTTCAATGAACGTGAACCAACGTGGAATAGATGTTGAATTCTTGTCTGTTCCCAGTAAGTATATAGTGCACTACTTTTGACCAGGGCCTATAGGACCTATAAACATAGGGCTCTGGTCAAAAGTAGTGCACTATATAATGATTAGGGAAGCATTTAGGACTTAGCCCTTGCGATTCTTTTGCACTCAGCCCTTGCTATTATTCTTATTTCTATTTTTTTTCATCTAGGCTTGTCTGGGTTTTGACATTTATCTGCAATCCTAAAAGCTTTGTTTCAGTTGCCTTTAAAATCTGGGCTCCTGTAATTGATATGCGCTGTGACAAAACTGTCAAGCTTTTCTGGATTCAAATCCTAGAATGTAACGAGATAATAGCCCTGTTTGATGTTAGATCTCTTGTCTGTTACCAGTGAGGTGTCTCAGTCCATATCTTATTCATGCAGCCTAACACCTCAGAGAGCCCTACAAGAATAACATATCTGATTCTCCCTAACTCCCAGGTATAATGTAGCTTTTCAATCACAAAGTAGGTCTTTGAGAGTGCACCGTAGGCCTTATACGTCTCCAATCCACTCAGTGGTAACGCAAATCCATTGTGTCAAGTCCTTAAGCAAGATGTTTTCCACTGCGCACCACAACCCCTAACCAGTGAGAGATTTCCCCCTCAGATTATATTCAGCGGTTCTTGCTGGGCACAGAGTCACTCAGGCAACGGTACACTCCTTCTTCTGCTGTTGTTCTGTGAACAGGAAAAGTGAACTGACATTTGTAACCGACCACCTGGATTCGGTCCTATGTAGCAACATTTGAAATTTGATAAAAGTATAGACTCAGAGCTAGAAAATTGTATATCATACACTACAGTTGAGGAACAATGGGAAAGTAATTATGCTTTGAACATTAATAAACTGGTACACCTACTGGAGAGCTCTTCTTTGTCTACACCCATTCAGCATCATTCACACCCTCTTAAGCCTCAGCCCCACCCAACTCTTTAAGGATTCACATGTGAGGCCATGTGCTAAACAACCAAAGATTTCAAGACTAAGGGCTGGTTTATACTACGTCTATTGACATGTCTGTAGACAGTTGTCACAATGACATCATGAACATTCTATTGTCGTCCGACATCAAAATTGTCGTTGTCGCTATGAAAAAGTATAAACACAAAAATGACATGCTGCATGACATCAGCAGCATGGTGGTCCAAAATAGCATAACTGGTGTATTTTAACACCAATAAACCCATCCATTTCAAAATGAATTGAGGATATGTCAATCTAGCAAACCAGGCAACTAAAAGCAACTTTCTAAACAATGTTTTGGTTTGTTTCTAGCTTGTTAGCTAGCTGGCTAACTTTAAGTTAGCTGGCTCGCCAGTTCAAATAATGACCATATCATAGCTGACAACGTCTTAACTTTAGCTAATTTTATTCATTATTACAGGAAAATAAACTCACAACAAGATAATTATTTACATTTTAATGGCGAGCTAATTACAGAAAATAGCTTACGATTATGATGAAATAAAAGCAGGGCATTCTACCGGAGAATTTTAGAACTTGGACACTGTCTCGTTGGCCTAACGTTATATCCTAATTTGACTTTGGTCATGTTGATCTTCACATTACCGGCTCTGGTAAACACAAACAATATCAAATAAAATCAATGTTTATTTGTCACATGCACAGGATACAGAAGGTGTAAACAGTACAGTGAAATGGTTACTTGCTTAGTGGAGTCTTTTGTTTAGACGTGTAGCTAGCTAGCTAGCTAATCAGCTAGATAGCTAGCTAAACAATGAACCATAATCCCAACTCAAAATGTTACTACCATGAATTAATCTGCAGATAACTAAAGTTAACCAACTAGGTTCAATGTTAGCTAGCTAGCTAACATTAGGCTATAACTAGCAATGCAAATCTCTTTCTGAGATACAAAAAAATGTTTATTACACAGATCATACATGTAACATTAGCTAGCGAGCTAGCCAGCTAATGTTCGCTAGCTAGCTAACAGTACACTTTAACTTGAAATGAAAATGACTTTCTGACTAAATTAGAAACATATAATATCTGAAAATGTAGCTAGCCAGACTCTCTTACCCGTATACATGGAGAACGCTTCTCTCTCTCTGTCACGGATGCCATGGTTGCCCTTAGTTTGAAGATGTAATCCGGAGAAAGGTGTTTTATACAACAGTTTTCTGTGTTTTCTCTTTTCGACTCCCTCTGCATTTGCAATCAAATACCAGAATTTTCTCCATCTCCTTAGCTATCATACTCTGCTTCCACCAGGCATTCCACTGATTTCAAAACTTGTCAACTTCTTCATTGCAGTTCTTCGTGATATCTTTCAAAAAAGTAGCATTAGAAAGGATTACTTACACATACTGCTCATGTTATAGACAGAAGCATGCTACATGGCAGACCAATCCGAAACTCATCTCTCGACATGTCCACCCCATATCTCAGCCAATCATGGCTAGCGGGAAGGTTCCTGTCAAAACCAACTAGGCTCGTAATTTAAAAATGTTATTCGTATTTACAAATGGCATACAAGTTCGTTATTATAGCACATGAAAGTTCACATGTTCCAGAAGGCATTTCTGCACAAAAACGAATTTTGATAAAAAATAAATTTTTATGTTCAAATGCCTCTCCTGTGAAGTAGTGACGTGCGGCATACGCCCAGTTTCCTGAAACGATTCACATTTGTCGATTCTGGTGTGGATTGTTATGTTTAAATATTGGCTAAAAGTAGTGTTGAGAATACTCCTGGAAGTCCTTTGTTATGTAAAAAGATCGTCTATCTGGATGCTTCGAGGGGTAATATGACAGGAATAGCGTTTGAAAAGGGTCCTGCACCAGCCCGTACCCAGCCCATTGCCTAGTGTGTGGAGTAATTGGATCTGTCTTTCATGGTTTATTATTTTG
Organism: Coregonus lavaretus; assembly: GCF_964263955.1. NCBI lineage: Eukaryota > Metazoa > Chordata > Actinopteri > Salmoniformes > Salmonidae > Coregonus > Coregonus lavaretus. Next base: position 52,864,976 of record NC_139995.1, read on the forward strand.
GCTGATACCACAGGAGACACCCAATGATACACGGCCCGCTGAGATTTCCAATGTTAGTCCACACGGTGGTACATGTTAAACACTATTATTGTACACAGAGTGAGTCCATGCAACTTATTATGTGACTTGTTAAGCATATTTTTACTCCTGAACTTATTTAGGCTTGCCATTAAAAAAAGGGATGAAAACTTATTGACTCAAGACATTTCAGCTTTTCATTTTCAATGAATTTGTAAAAAATTCTAAAAATAGAATTCCACTTTGACATTATGGGGTATTGTGTGTGAGATTTCCAATGTTAGTCCATGAAATAAAGAAAAATACACAATGCGAGAAAAGTCTCAGTAGAAGAAAGTCTGTGTAAATGACAAAGATAGGGCACTGACTCAATTGACAGTCAATTTGTGAAGTTAGTCTTGATGATTTTGTCACAATTGTTGTGTTTTAATTAATGTGACCTGCCAAATTCCTGATTATACTATAATTCATGGATTTCAATGTATGGTTTGTTTAAAACACTTCAAAGCTTGATACGTTAGTGAATGGAACAAATTGATTAGAAAATCCTAACAATGACTCATCTCTCTGTAACGAGATGAAATATTAAAATATCAAAAGAAAACATAAAGGGCAGGTTTCCTGGACATAGACTAAGTCTTGGACTAAAAAGCACTTTCAATGGAGATTCTCCTTTGACAGTCTATGGAGATTCTCCTTTGATAGTCTATGGAGATTCTCCTTTGATAGTCTATGGAGATTCTCCTTTGAGATTCTCCTTTGAGCACGCTTTTTAGTCCTGGAATAGGTTAAATCTGGGTGGGGGAAACTAGTCTCTCTAGACAGACGGGTTGCCACCGACAACGTACCAATGTTCCAGCTTACACATCTGTAGAAGTTACACCGTCAGTTGGGACAGAGAGGACGAGTCTGAAATGGGTTGTCTGCCTGAAGAGGACCCTCCCGGAACAATATGTTTACCCTTTCGATTTTTGACATCCTCCCCAGACCTAGTGATCTGGCTCCTAGGTCTGGGTTTCCTAGACGAGGGGGCATCCTGTTGAAACAGTCTGGTACCTGACTGACTTTGTGCCAGTCTTTGTGACAGTGTAGATGGCCTGGCTAGGTGAATAATGATCATCGCACTCTCTGCCTTGCCTCACAGTAATAGGGATCATTTGGAGAAGGATTAGACTCCATCTTGGATGGGGACATATTACCAGGAAATTTAAAAAAAGATAATCGAAGTGGATACGACCAGTAGTCTCTTTAGGTACTTTGTGAAATATTCACGAGGATGTGGAGAAGGAGAGGGAGAGAGATAGGGGAAGGAGGAGGCACGATCAGCTTCAGTGGAATAAAAAGAAAATGAAATGTGCCATGCCATTATTTCTTCAGATCGAGCATGAACTGCCAAATAATAGTGTAATATCTCAAGCAAGCATATCTTGGACACTCCTTTTCAGTGACATCAATAGATACACTAAATGACCAAAAGTATGTGGACACCACCTCGTCAAACATCTCATTCCAAAATCATGGGCATTAATATGGAGTTGGTCCCCCCTTTGCTGCTATAACTTCTGGGAAGGCTTTCCACTAGATGTTGGAACATTGCTGCGGGGACTTGCTTCCATTCAGCCACAAGAGCATTAGTGAGGTCAGGCACTGATGTTGGGAGATTAGGACTGGCTCGCAGTAGTCGTTCCAATTTATCTCGAAGGTGTTTGATCAGGTTGAGGTCAGGGCTCTGTGCAGGCCAGTCAAGTTCTTCCACACTGATATCGACAAATCATTTCTGTATGGACCTCGCTTTGTGCACGGGGGCATTGTCATGCTGAAACAGGAAAGGGCCTTCCCCAAACTGTTGCCACAAAGTTGGAAGCACAGAATCGTCTAGAATGTAATTGTATGCTGTAGCCTTAAGATTTCCCTTCACTGAAACTAAGAGGACTAGCCCAAACCATGAAAAACAGCCGCATACCATTATTCCTCCTCCACCAAACTTTACAGTTGGCACTATGCATTCGGGCAGGTAGCGTTCTCCTGGCATCCGCCAAACCCAGATTTGTCCGTCTGACTGCCAGATGGTGAAGCGGGATTCATCACTCCTGAGAAAGCGTTTCCACTGCTCCAGAGTCCAATGGCTGCGAGCTTAACACCACTCCAGCCGACTCTTGGCATTGCGTATGGTGATCTTAGGCTTGTGTGCGGCTGCTCGGCCATGAAAACCCATTTCATTAAGCTCCCAACAAACAGTTATTGTGCTGACGTTGCTTCCAGAGGCAGTCTGGAACTCGGTAGTGAATGTTGCAACCGAGGACAGACGGTTTTTACGCGCTATGCGTTTCAGAACTTGCCGGTCCCGTTCTGTGAACTTGTGTGGCCTACCACTTCGCGGCTGAGACGTTGTTGCTCTTAGACGTTTCCACTTCACAATAACAGCACTTACAGTTGACCGGGGCAGCTCTAACAGGGTGAGAAATTTGACAAACTGACTTGTTGGAAAGGTGGCATCCTATGACGGTGCCACCTTGAAAGTCACTGAGATCTTCAGTAAGGCCATTCTCCTATCAATGTTTGGCTATGGAGATTGCATGGCCATGTGCTCGATTTTATACACCTGTCAGCAACGGGTGTGGCGGAAATAGCCGAATCCACTCATTTGAAGGGGCGTCCACATACTTTTGTATATATAGTATATATTAAGGCATAAAAACTGGTGCCAGACTGTATGTCAGTATAACAGCCCCCCCTATTTGTACCTCTCTGTTGGATACCTCGTTCACCCAGAACATGAATGAAAAAACCCTCTATTGTGTATGCATAGGACCTATACACAGCAGAGATCACCTCATATCAATAATTCAACACGCTGTTGAATAAGGGAACATGCATAAGCTCTTAACAAGAAAGATATATATGAGCCTTCGCCAGGTCAACAGCACGTGTGTGCTCTGTATCACAGGAGCCTTTAGAAAATATTACAACGAATCAGGATCCTGAAGCCCCTAGTGTGTTTGATTGGAGTTTGATATGGAGGCTTTCCCTATCGTGCACCGCGACAGAGGCACGAAAACAAACACAGTTTGTGAAACCTGCTCTTTTGAACCGTCTTTGACAGTGTAGATCAATTCCTGTGATATGCAAATTTGAGACATGTTTGAGGCTTCGCTTTGAACGGTTATTGAAATATGGGACAGTGGCGCTATGGCTCACTGCACATGTAAGCAGCGTTAAATCAATCACATTTAAATTGAGTTTCTGAGGAGCATAGGGCAGAATTCTGATCAGTGTACTTCCAAGGACAGTATTGTTACATCTACAGCTAAGTAAATGCGGTACTAACAGCAAAAGGACTGATTCAATTTAGCATGAAGTACATCTTTAAAGGTGAAATTACATTCTGGTTGAGCCACTGGTATAGTGGTCGCCAGTGCTTAATTTGTAAATCGGGAGGTGCCGGAACAAAAAGTGAGCACGAGAAGGGAGCTCTGAGGTACCGGAACGCATGAGAAAGAAAATCACCTTTATAATAAAGCATTGCATGCATATCATTACATTTGTGTAGTGGCATAGAGCAGTAGAGTAGAGGCACTTACAGAAGTTGCACACATTGGAAACTGTTTGTGGTCTAGGGTTTTGGAAATGTTTGGCCTTTTATGAACGCATTTCATGCAATTCTACATCATTTTACATGACTGGAGACTTTGGCATAATCTTTTTTGATGCCGCGTTCAAACCAACTGGGAACTCAGAGCTGGGAAATCTCAGACTTCCGACTTCAATGCGTTCAAGACAACTGGGAAATCGGGAAAAAAATAGTTCCGACTGGGAAAATTCATTTTGAACGGTCATCCAATTCGGAATTCCAAGTGGGGAACTCTGGCCTCTTTCTAGAGCTCCGACCCCAGTTGTCTTGAAAGCACCATAATACCGCACAAATGATCTAAATGACAGGCTACTTTGACACTGAAAAACTGAGAATCTGAGATCAATGAAAAATACCTTGTCTTGAATCCTTCAATAGCCTAGGCCTAGGTGTGTGGAGACCTATTGTATGCTACAATATGAAGAGGAAATTATAGTCCTAAAAATGATTTCCAGTTTCACTGACTCACCCAATGATGCGCAGCTCACTCGCTGGTGATGGCATATGCGCTCGTGTCAAAAGCCTCTCTCTCTCTCTCTCTCTCTCTCTCTCTCTCTCTCTCTCTCTCTCTCTCTCTCTCTCTCTCTCGTTTTACTTTGTAAAACAATATTTGGAAGTTCATCAAATATTTGGGTAGCCTACTGCTGACAGATTAGAGTCTTCTATTTTCAGCAGGAGCCATTTGCTTTCCAACCTGTGTTAATGAAGAGGCAACTCGAATGAACTTTGATCGCGTTTATTCGAATTATTACATTGCAAATAGTGACAATTCGTTTTCATACCACGAGAGGTATCGGATCCGGCCAAATACAGTAGGTTCCGGAACGAAACAGTCCAAAACGGAGAGGTGCCGGATCCTGTTCAAAAGAAGCACAGGTGATCGCCATTAAACAGGTATCAACAACCCAGGTGGGGTTGCGTTCAGCCAAATCCTTGGTACCCTCATGGACGTAGGCATGCAAGCTAAGTGGTCCCGATGGGACCAGAGAAGCCACAGCGTGATAGTGTCTGTCTAGCTTTACACACAGGCTATGGGGCCATAGCAGAAGGGCCAGGCACAATGCAAGGCAGCCTTGGGGATCACCAGTCTCCCTGATTGATGAGTTACCAGGTGCCACCACCAGTGTTCTTTACAGCTCTACCGCTTCATAGTGTATTAATGTGTTTCCCCAACATACAGTAGTACCCAAGGACTGAACCTAAAGCAGAAACTGGATCAGGTTCCAGTGGGTTTGATGCAATATCTATGGCGAGGGAAAGGCCCAGACTTTCTTGCAGGGGGTCTTCCTTCCCCATTGGAACCAATTTCTCACTTACTTCCCAAGGAGAGAGCTCAGGGAACACATTTTCCCTTGTTAGGCTGTGCACAGTTTCACACCAAAAGGATGGGGGACTGGGGACGGGGTCATGGTCTAACTTGATGACAGCCACATCACACATTACTTACAGTCAGTGAGCTGATTCCACGTGGAAAAAGGTTTTACCCTATGTTCTTGTTTTTATTTTCTTTGTTTATTTGCATGAAAGAGCGCAGACAGACATTATTTTCCCAGTTCTGTCAGTGAACCAATCAATTAATACGTATGGACTAGCCCAGACAACACTAAGTGATGAAGACAGTCAATAACAAAAATGGTGTGGTACTGTATGAAGTCATCGTTGTTGTATTTGTATCAGGAAGCAACATACAGTAGATATGCTATATATTCTAGATACATTACGAAGCCTGAGGAGATTCCTCCTGATGCTCTCGTCTCAGATAACTTTGCAGTCTGGTCATCCTTTCCATACTTTTTGTCCTGTGGTCAATGCACAGAAGAAGAAGAAGAAGAAGAAGAAGAAGAAGAAGAAGAAGAAGAAGAAGAAGAAGAAGAAGAAGAAGAAGAAGAAGAAGAAGAAGAAGAAGAAGAAGAAGAAGAAGAAGAAGAAGAAGTTCTGTATTTGATGTCGAAATAATAACATTTGCTCACCTTGTTCACGGACTAACCTTCTTCAGTAGAGTGTAATAATATTGCGGTTGTGATAGATCTGTATTAGAGTGCAGGCAATGGAAGGTGTTGCAAATCAAGTAAGAGGTAGAATGTATATTATATGAAAAATATACTTTCCTTCAACCCAATCTCACTCTGTGCTTTTCTCCATTAATATTAGTGAAGCAGTGAAGATTGAGATGCAAATTTGGCTAACCCCTATCTAATTCCCTATATGCTCCTGGATACTAAACTACAAACGGAAAGGATTCCCCCCTGCTGCACACTCTCACATAATAGTTACAGAGTTGACGTTTTAGCTGGATGGATAACTTACAAAGGCACTTAGGAATTCATTATAAAACTAACGCTGCCTGCACACGCAGGCACTCCCACCTGTAAGGGGAGTCTATCCAGTAGAAGCAGGTATTTACAGTATCCAAAACCATTATGTAATATTATTTCACAGTTGGAAAAATAACTATCGTGTAACACAATATAACTTCAATGTGGATTTGTTTGAATTGAGTTTGAAAGGTACAGTAAATGATCAATAATTTTACACTAGTTGTACGGCAGTTTACACTGTATGACTCGGTTGTTAGAGCATGGTGCTTGCAACGCCAGGGTTCTGGGTTCGATTCCCACGGGGGACCAGTATGAAAAAGGTATAAAAATGTATGCACTCACTACTGTAAGTTGCTCTGGATAAGAGTGTCTGCTAAATTACATAAATGTAAAATATAGATATTATCTGAGATACAAAACATGTCCATATTAGGACAGTCACAAGTTCTACTCTTCTATGGACGTCCGCTTTCATGGACTTTCCTAATATGGACACCATACATGTGGCTTTTGAGGGCAAGGCTGCTTTTACTGCACCAGTAGGGAACAGTAGGGGTGCGTGGGTAAAATCACCGGGGAAGCCAAACCAGAGGAAAAAAAGCCATATTACAATCTATTTGTTGTGATAATTGCGTTGTTTGCTCTATAACCTTTTAGTTAATATGCCTTGACACCATGATACATAGGCCTAAGGCCGAGGCAATAAGAAGACACAGTGGCAGAATGAATTCAACCACACCTTTGTTTCATCACAAAACTGGAGAGCAACATCTGTCCGGTGATGTCCACAAAGCATTTTGCATGTAACAAACAGTTACATGACCTACAGTATGGTCCAGCAAGTTAATGTTTTACGACATTTTCGGAGTACTAAAGAACCATTGATTTAGAACCACAAAGAATTTCCGCAAGTGGAAAAGAAAACAAGAGCTGTCTCCACTATTCCAACACCATTTCAACTTCAACATCATCAAATCACCTATGCTTAGTTTAATACAGTGACAACTAAAAGATACCAAAAACTATTTAATCCAATCAAACAAAGCTAAATATGATGTGCCTGTACATGGTAATGATTTGTGTGTGTGTGTGTGTGTGTGTGTGTGTGTGTGTGTGTGTGTGTGTGTGTGTGTGTGTGTGTGTGTGTGTGCGTGTGCGTGTGCGTGCAAGTAGAAAAAACATGTTGACTCACCCGACTTGTAAAGAAATGTCAATGACATCCTCCTCTCTTTCATGTTGCCGAAACAGTCTATGACTCTGTCATACAGTGCACACTTTTATTTTTTGTTGTCCTACGCAACCTGGCTAAAATCCCTATCTCCATCCGAGGACAACAACACAACGAGATGCAACAATTCAAGTTTTTTCTGTAAATTTTGTTCTGCTTTTGATGTGATGCGATTGGTGTGAAGCCAAATCCAAGTTGGCTTCCCTTGACACTTTATTTTTTTGGTGTGCCAGGACCATTCACAGTTGAGCTCAATCAGTTTAGCTCAATGCTGAATGGCTTTAATTTTATAAATTTTTTTGTTCAAGGGAGGCTAAATGCTCGCTGGCTTCCCTTGCATTCAACGCTACAGGCGGCAACAATGTCATACTCTTTTTGACCAGACAGCATCAGATAGATGGGCTACACATAATGAGACAGAGGGGCGCTGTTTCCCTCACTCCGATGCTTTCTTCGGTGAGATACTGTACATTCAGCCTCTTGTGAATTTAAGGAAAATAATGAAACACAGAGAGATCGCAAAATGTTTTGCTAAATCAACAATTCCCCGCATATTATGCGACATTTATAGCATAATATATGGTTAAATCAAGCCACTCATCAACAAACCTTTTCCCTCGTCAGCGCATTTTCGTGACAAATAGGACAAAAATATTGCATATTGCAAATTCTCACAACTGACGTAGCAAAATCAAGCATTTTTGCCCGCAAACATCTAAAAAAAATCCCTGTGAAATCCTGGAGGGACTAATTATAGCAATTTTATATCTGTTTTCATATCATTTAAATTAGGTTTCTTACTTTTTAGTTGGTGTTGTGAATTGTCATGGCTTTTTATGTTCAGGCTGTATGCAACCAGGGACTGCGGTTGAAAATTAGCCGGCTGGCTAAAACCGGCACTTTTACTGAAACGTTGATTAATGTGCACTGTCCCTGTAAAAATAAACTTAAACTCAACTCAACTCAACCACATTTAAGTTGTTCCTATATTTGTGAGTGTTAAGGAGATTTATATATTTTTAATTCAAACACAGTACTGTAAGTGTCTGAGAGGACGGCAAAACAGCCTTATCCTAATAGCGAGGCTACGAGTCGACATGACTGGAAGGGAAAATGAAAATCATACTCCAAATGTCAGGAGACTCAAATTTACATCAGAAGAGGTGAATTATGCATATAAAATAAGCAGCATAACTTATTTATATGTAGATAGAGACCTTGGGGGGAAATGAATGGTTCAGTGCTATCTCTTAAGTGTTGCTCAAGTGGCTTTTTATGTAATTTAGAAATCACATTAGTTTCCTATTGCTTGTGTTTGCCGTGATGGAAACAATGTCATTCTTATGACAGTGTTATGTATGCTACAGTGCCTTGCAAAAGTATTCATCGCCCTTGGCATTTTTCCTATTTTGTTGCATTACAACCTGTAATTTCAATGGATTTTATTTGGATTTCATGTAATGGACATACATAAAATAGTCTAAATTGGTGAAGTGAAATGAAAAAAATAACTGTTAAAAAAAAAATCAAAAAAATACATCACGGAAAAGTGGTGCGTGCGTATGTATTCACCCCCTTTGCTATGAAGCCCCTAAATAAGATCTGGTGCAACCAATTACCTTCAGAAGTCACATAATTAGTTAAATAAAGTCCACCTGTGTGCAATTTAAGTGTCACATGATCTGTCACATGATCTCAGTATATATACACCTGTTCTGAAAGGCCCCAGAGTCTGCAACACCACCAAGCAAGCGGCACCATGAAGACCAAGGAGCTCTCCAAACAGGTCAGGGACAAAGTTGTGGAGAAGTACAGATCAGGGTTGGGTTATAAAAAAAGATCTGAAACTTTGAACATCCCACGGAACACCATTCAATTCATTATTATAAAATTGAAATAATATGGCACCACAACAACCCTGCCAAGAGAGGGCCGCCCACCAAAACGTACGGACCAGGCAAGGAGGGCATTAATCAGAGAGGCAACAAAGAGACCAAAGACAACCCTGAAGGAGCTGCAAAGCTCCACAGCGGAGATTGGAGTATCTGTCCATAGGACCACTTTAAGCTATACACTCCACAGATAGTTCTGCACGCTCAAGTTTTCAGTTTTTTTGTCTTATTTCTTGTTTGTTTCACAATAAAAAATATGTTGCATCTTCAAAGTGGTAGGCATGTTGTAAATAAAATAATTCAAACCCCCCCCAAAAAATCTATTTTATTTCCAGGTTGTAAGGCAACAAAATAGGAAAAATGCCAAGGTGTCACGACTTCGGCCGAGGCTGCCTCCCCTCCTTGTTTGGGCAGGCTTCGGCGTTCGTCGTCACGGGAGTACTAACCACTGCCGCCCCAATCATCATCACAATTGTCTTGTCTCGTTATCACACACACCTGTTTCTAATCCCCTAATTAGTCTGTGCATAAGTGTTCCCTCTGCCCCCTTGTCCTTGTGGGTGATTGTTTATTGTGAAGGTTAGTGAAGCTCGGTGGAGCTTGTGTATTTTGTTCGACGGGAGTATTTTCCCGTGTGCCTTGTATTTTCCAGTGCACCTGTTTTGTGCCCTGTAGTGTGTTTGACGCAGTTCTGCGTAAACCTGCATTTTGCAGATTAAAGCCTGTTTTTCTGTGATTTACCCTCCTGCGCCTGACTCCTTCAACACCACCACATCACAGAATCACCCACCCGAAATATGGAGTCAGCGGGAGAAGAGCGCATGCCTGGAGTCGTGGCACAGGTCCAGGAGCATTCCACGATGCTCCTGGACCCGTGCCATGGGGGAAGCGATGGATCGGGTTCTTCAGGTCGTGCAACGCCTGGAGAGGAGAGAACCCGATCTGTCGAGACCAGCTGGCCAACCGGATCCAGCCACCTACACCCCAGCACCCGGAGGGATCCAGATATCCCAACCACGGGCGTTTGATGGGACGACGGCGCTGTGCCAGGGATTCCTCCTTCAATTGGAGCTTTACTTCGCCAGCATCAGGCCGGAACCATCGGAGCGGGAGAAGGTGTCCGTCCTCGTTTCCTGCCTCTGTGGGAAAGCCCTGGAGTGGGCCAACGCGGTGTGGAATGAGGGAGGAGCCGCGTTGGAGGACTACAGGGAGTTCGCTCACCTCTTCCGGGCGGTCTTCGATCACCCACCCGAGGGTAGAGAGGCGGGTGAGCGACTGGTTCATCTAAGGCAGGGGACGAGGACCGCGCAGGACTTCGCGTTGGAGTTCCGGACGCTGGCAACGGGGTCTGGGTGGAACGAGCGGGCCCTGATCGACCATTTCCGGTGCCATCTGCGGGAGGACGTCCGACGGGAGCTAGCCTGCCAAGACACCATGTTGTCCTTCTACAAACTGGTGGACATGGCCATTCGTTTGGACAACCTGCTGGCAGCCAGAGAACGTCCTGGTAGGGGTCTGCCCGTTTCCACTCTGGACGACTCGGATCCCGAGCGGATGGAGCTGGGTGGAGCCGCCGGCTGAGAGAGCGGAGGAGGACAGCGACAGTGCCACTCTGGTGGCACGAAGGGACCATCCACCACACGTCGTAGTCAACGTTCTTTTGGGCCGGGAGGTGGCAGGCAGGGCATTCACGCATCACCCCAGGTATCGAACACCCACACTTGTTCAGAGCCCTCTGCTGCGCACTGTACCCTACCTATCCACTTTCCCGATCTCATGGTAGTTCCCCAGTGTAAGGCGCTAGTCGATTCAGGCACAGCTGGGAACTTTATGGACAGGGCATTTGCACGCCGTCAAGGCATAACATTGGTTCCCCTATCCATTCCACTCCCCATCAGAGCACTCGATAGTCGACCTATAGGGTCCGGGTTTGTTACGGAAGTCACGATACCAGTCACCATGATCACCCAGGAGACTCATTTTGAGCAGGAAATTTTTTCGATTATTGAATCTCCTGCTTTCCCTGTGGTATTAGGTATCCCTTGGCTAGCACTCCACAACCCCACCTTCTCATGGCCGCAGAGGGCTCTCACGGGGTGGTCGCGAGAGTGTCAGGGTAGGTGTCTAGATGTTTCCGTTGGTGCAACCACGGTGGAAAGTCCAGACAGTACCGCCACCGTGCGCATTCCCCCTGAATACCTTGATCTGGCGCAAGCGTTCTCTAAAACGCAGGTGATTAAATTACCACCTCATCGGGCGGGGGATTGCGCGATAAACCTCCGGGTAGATGCTGTACCTCCCAGGAGTCATATATACCCCCTGTCACAGGCTGAAACGGTGGCTATGGAAACCTATGTCACCGAGTCCCTGCGTCAGGGGTATATACGTCCCTCCACTTCACCCGCCTCTTCGAGTTTCTTCTTTGTGAAGAAGAAGGACGGAGGTCTGCGCCCGTGCATTGATTATCGACCACTGAACAGGGAGACGATAAGATTTAGTTATCCTCTCCCCCTCATTCCGTCGGTGATTGAATCAATGCATGGGGCGCACTTCTTCACCAAATTAGATCTCAGGAGTGCGTACAACCTGGTGCGTATCCGAGAGGGAGATGAGTGGAAGACAGCATTCAGCACAACCACGGGGCATTATGAATACCTGGTGATGCACTATGGTTTGATGAATGCTCCCTCAGTGTTCCAGTCCTTTGTGAACGAGGTGTTTCGGGACATGCTTGGTCGCGGTGTAGTGGTCTACATCGATGACATCCCAGTGTATTCCGCCACACGCGCCGAGCATGTGTCCCTGGTTCGCAAGGTGCTGGCCCGACTGTTGGAAAATGACCTTTATGCTAAGGCAGAGAAGTGTATGTTTTTCCAGCAGTCTGTCTCCTTCCTTGGATACCACATTTCCACCTCAGGTGTGGAGATGGAGGGAGATCGCATTTCAGCATTGCGTAATTGGCCGACTCCAACCACGGTTAAGGAGATGCAGCACTTCCTTGGCTTTGCCAACTACTATCGGAGGTTTATCCGGGGCTTTGGCAAGGTCGCAGCTCCCATTACCTCCCTGTTGAAGGGTGGGCTGTCCCAGCTCCGCTGGTCTGCTGAGGCTGACCTGGCCTTCAGCAAACTGCGGGGTCTGTTCACCTCAGCCCCAGTACTGGCCAACCCCGATTCATCACTACCATTCGTAGTGGAGGTGGATGCATCCAAGGTTGGGATAGGAGCTGTCCTGTCTCAACGCTCGGGTACGCCACCCAAGCTCCGCCCCTGTGCGTTCTTCTCTAAGAAGCTCAGCCCGGCGGAGCAGAACTACGACGTTGGTGATCGGGAGCTGTTGGCTGTTGTCCGAGCCTTGACCGTGTGGAGGCATTGGCTCGAAGGGGCGAAACACCCTTTCCTCGTCTGGACGGACCACCGTAACCTGGAGTACATACGGGCAGCGAGGAGGCTGAATCCTCGCCAGGCCAGGTGGGCCCTATTCTTCACTTGGTTTGATTTTACACTAGCATACATTCCGGGTACGAAGAACGTGAAGGCAGACGCACTGTCCCGGCTGTATGACACAGAGGAGAGGCCCAGAGACAACACCCCCATGCTCCCGGCCTCCAGCATTGTGGCCCCGGTAGTATGGGTGATGGACACGGATATAGAGCAGGCATTACGCACAGATCCATCTCCACCGCAGTGTCCAGCTGGGCTGAGGTACGTGCCTGCTCTTATCCGTGATCGTCTGATCTTCTGGGCTTGGCTAAGGCCGTGAGGGTGTACGTCTCCTCCTGCTCGGTTTGCGCCCAGAGTAAGGCACCTAGGCACCTCCCAACGGGTAAGCTACAACCATTACCAGTTCCACAACGACCATGGTCTCATGTTAGTATTGATTTTCTGACTGATCTTCCCCTCTCCCAAGGTAACACCAACATCCTGGTCGTTGTGGACTGCTTCTCCAAGTCCTGCCGCCTCCTCCCTCTGCCCGGTCTCCCCACCGCCCTGCAGACTGCGGAGGGCCTGTTTACTCAAGTCTTCCGGCACTACGGGGTGCCAGAGGATGTCGTGTCCGACCGAGGTCCCCAGTTCACGTCCAAGGTTTGGAAGGCGTTCATGGAACGTCTGGGGGTCTCGGTCAGCCTGACCTCTGGGTTCCACCCCGAGTCAAATGGGCAGGTGGAACGAGTAAATCAGGATGTGGGTAGGTTCCTGTGGTCCTACTGCCAGGACCAGCCGGGGTAGTGGTCGGTGTTCTTGCCATGGGAAGAATATGCCCAGAACTCTCTCCGCCACTCCTCTACTAACCTAACACCATTCCAATGTGTTTTAGGTTACCAACCGGTTCTGGCACCATGGCACCAGAGCCAGAGCGAGGCTCCTGCAGTGGATGACTGGTTTCGGCGCGCGGAGGAGACGTGGGATGCTGCCCACGTTCACCTCCAGCGCACCGTGCATCGTCAGAAGGCCAATGCTGACCGTCACCGCAGTGAAGCCCCGGTTTCCGTACCGGGGGATCGGGTCTGGCTCTCGACCCAGAATCTGCCCCTCTTTCTGCCCTGCCGGAAGCTGAGCCCGCGGTTTGTGGGGCCGTTCAAAGTCCTGAGGAGAATCAACGAGGTTACGTATGGGTTGTTACTTCCCCCTGATTACCGTATTAACCCCTCGTTTCATGTGTCTCTCCTCAGGCCGGTGGTGGTTGGTTCCTCCACCTCTTCTGGACATCGAGGGGGCCCCCCGTACTCTGTCCGGGCCATCCTGGATTCGAGGCATCGGGTGGGGGGCCTTCAGTACCTCGTGGAGTGGGAGGGGTACGGTCCGGAGGAACGGTGCTGGGTCCCGGTGAGGGATATCCTAAATCCCTCCCTGTTGCGGGATTTCCATCGTCGCCATCCGGCTCGCCCTGCTCCGCGTCCTCCTGGCCGTCCCCGAGGCCGGGGTCGGCGTGCTGCTGGAGCTGCGCGTCGGGGGGGGGGGGGGGGTGGGGGGTACTGTCACGACTTCGTCCGAGGCTGCCTCCCCTCCTTGTTCGGGCAGGCTTCGGCGTTCGTCGTCACGGGAGTACTAACCACTGCCGCCCCAATCATCATCACAATTGTCTTGTCTCGTTATCACACACACCTGGTTCTAATCCCCTAATTAGTCAGTGTATAATTGTTCCCTCTGCCCCCTTGTCCTTGTGGGTGATTGTTTATTGTGAAGGTTAGTGAAGCTCGTGTATTTTGTTCGACTGGAGTATTTTCCTGTGTGCCTTGTATTTTCCAGTGCACCTGTTTTGTGCCCTGGAGTGTGTTTGATGCAGTTCTGCGTAAACCTGTATTTTGCGGATTAAAGCCTGTTTTTCTGTGATTTACCCTCCTGTGCCTGACTCCTTCAACAACACCACATCACACAAGGGGGGTGAATACTTTCGCAAGCCACTCTATATATCAGGCGCCCAGTTAAGTGATACAAACGGTTGTTACAGCAATATACTAGAGCAATTGCTGGCATGCACTGGCACAAATCAGACAGTCAAATTAATGCTTATCCATACTGGATTACTTGATTGCAATGTGGGAGTAGTAAACGTTACTTTGATAATGGTCATATAGATATTTAATGGTAATAAGATTGTAACCAACCATACCCTTGAAAAAATGGCTTTCAACAAACTTACTACAAGGAGATCATATTGCTAGTCCTTAAAAATCTAATCAGAGCTTGGCAGTGTCGGCCCAAAATAACCTAAGAGGTAATTCATTAAAGTCACTGACCCAAATAAATTAACCACTGTCCCAGAGTAACCAAGTATGCGTGAACCTTCAAATATTTGCAAGGTTCATACTGCATTAAATGAGGAGAAAGGTAGACAACAGCATCACCGTGCTTCAGTTCATTAATCAAAAGGATACTGTTTACTTACTATGACTATGAAGTAAACTTCAGACATGATTTTACAAAATGAAACAAATAAATACTGCCAACAGAGAACCAATAGTCAGTCATCCCAATTCTGATATTCTTCTCACTAATTGGTCTTTTGACCAATCAGATAAAAAAAAAAAAAATCTGATGTGACAAGATGTGATTGGTCAAAAGACCAATTAGTGAAAATAAGATCAGGGGTGTAATCATTAGTCCAAACGGAACGTTTTGCAACTAAAACAAGAGTTTCTATTTGACAAATTCAGGTAGGTCCCTCCCCATTTCATTACACTTGCTTCCATTTAAGAAACGTTTTACAAGAGACTCGGCGTAACGAATATGCCCCAGAATTGTGCTGCCTGTCTAAACGCAGTCTTAGAGGCATATAATCAAACAGTGTTATACATCGTAAAGTAATAGTATATGAGTCTAGACCACCGCATAAATCTTCACTCAACACACATGAGGGATCAAGTAATTGTCAGTAATTTATTTATTTACATATCCAACCATTAATAATAAATACAATTCCATCAGCTCCTACATCAATATATACACAGGAGAAAATCTTGCTGAGATTGAGGATGTCCTAATGTGGACTCCATACAAGAGGGTTCCGAATAAAACTTGACATCAAGATATATACAATACCGTTCAAAAATTTGGGTCACTTAAAAATATCCTTGTTTTCGAAAGAAAAGCAATTTTTTTGTTCATTAAAATAAGATCAAATTGATCAGAAAAACAGTGTAGACATTTTTAATGTTGTAAATGGCTATTGTAACTGGAAACGGCTGATTTTTAATGGAATATCTACATAGGCGTACAGAGGCCCATTATCATCAACCATCGGTCCTGTGTTCCAATTAACTTTCTATTTGACTATTCATTGATCCCTCGTGTATTGAGTGAAGATTCATGCGGTGGTCTAGACCTAGGCAGAGTTGCAAAGAAAAAGTCCAGTGTCTGTGTTCTTTTGCATTCTTAATCTTTTATATTTATTGGCCAGTCTGAGATATGGCTTTTTCTTTGCAACTCTGCCTAGGTCAAATCAAATCAAATCAAATCAAATCAAATTTTATTGGTCACATGCGCCGAATACAACAGGTGCAGACATTACAGTGAAATGCTTACTTACAGCCCTTAACCAACAGTGCATTTATTTTAAACAAAAAAGTAAGAATAAAACAACAACAAAAAAGTGTTGAGAAAAAAAAGAGCAGAAGTAAAAAATAAAGTGACAGTAGGGAGGCTATATATACAATAGAATAAAGTGACAGTAGGGAGGCTATATATACAGGGGGGTACCGTTGCATAGTCAATGTGCGGGGGCACCGGCTAGTTGAGGTAATATGTACATGTGGGTAGAGTTAAAGTGACTATGCATAAATACTTAACAGAGTAGCAGCAGCGTAAAAAGGATGGGGTGGGGGGGCAGTGCAAATAGTCCGGGTAGCCATGATTAGCTGTTCAGGAGTCTTATGGCTTGGGGGTAGAAGCTGTTGAGAAGTCTTTTGGACCTAGACTTGGCACTCCGGTACCGCTTGCCGTGCGGTAGCAGAGAGAACAGTCTATGACTAGGGTGACTGGAGTCTTTGACAATTTTGAGGGCCTTCCTCTGACACCGCCTGGTATAGAGGTCCTGGATGGCAGGGAGCTTTGCCCCAGTGATGTACTGGGCCGTACGCACTACCCTCTGTAGTGCCTTGCGGTCAGAGGCCAAGCAGTTGCCATACCAGGCGGTGATGCAACCAGTCAGGATGCTCTCGATGGTGCAGCTGTAGAATTTTTTGAGGATCTGAGGACCCATGCCAAATCTTTTTAGTCTCCTGAGGGGGAATAGGCTTTGTCGTGCCCTCTTCACGACTGTCTTGGTGTGTTTGGACCATGATAGTTCGTTGGTGATGTGGACACCAAGGAACTTGAAGCTCTCAACCTGTTCCACTACAGCCCCGTCGATGAGAATGGGGGCGTGCTCAGTCCTCTTTTTTTTCCT
The DNA here is from genome assembly GCF_964263955.1 of Coregonus lavaretus. Taxonomy (NCBI): domain Eukaryota; kingdom Metazoa; phylum Chordata; class Actinopteri; order Salmoniformes; family Salmonidae; genus Coregonus; species Coregonus lavaretus. The sequence goes on from NC_139995.1 coordinate 52,881,950, forward strand.
GTAGTCCACAATCATCTCCTTTGTCTTGGTCACGTTGAGGGAGAGGTTGTTGTCCTGGCACCACACGGCCAGATCTCTGACCTCCTCCCTATAGGCTGTCTCATCGTTGTCGGTGATCAGGCCTACCACTGTTGTGTCGTCGGCAAACTTAATGATGGTGTTGGAGTCGTGCCTGGCCATGCAGTCATGGGTGAACAGAGAGTACAGGAGGGGACTGAGCACGCACCCCTGAGGGGCCCCCGTGTTGAGGATCAGTGTGGCAGATGTGTTGTTACCTACCCTTACCACCTGGGGGCGGCCCGTCAGGAAGTCCAGGATCCAGTTGCAGAGGGAGGTGTTTAGTCCCAGGATCCTTAGCTTAGTGATGAGCTTTGAGGGCACTATGGTGTTGAATGCTGAGCTGTAGTCAATGAATAGCATTCTCACGTAGGTGTTCCTCTTGTCCAGGTGGGAAAGGGCAGTGTGGAGTGCGATAGAGATTGCATCATCTGTGGATCTGTTGGGGCGGTATGCAAATTGGAGTGGGTCTAGGGTTTCTGGGATTATGCTGTTGATGTGAGCCATGACCAGTCTTTCAAAGCACTTCATGGCTACAGACGTCAGTGCCACGGGTCGGTAGTCATTTAGGCAGGTTATCTTAGAGTTCTTGGGCACGGGGACTATGGTGGTCTGCTTGAAACATGTTGGTATTACAGACTCAGTCAGGGACATGTTGAAAATGTCAGTGAAGACACTTGCCAGTTGGTCAGCACATGCTCGGAGTACACGTCCTGGTAATCCGTCTGGCCCTGCGGCCTTGTGAATGTTGACCTGCTTAAAAGTCTTACTCACATCGGCTACGGAGAGCGTGATCACATAGTCGTCCGGAACAGCTGGTGCTCTCATGCATGCTTCAGTGTTGCTTGCCTCGAAGCGAGCATAGAAGTGGTTTAGCTCGTCTGGTAGGCTTGTGTCACTGGGCAGCTCGCGGCTGTGCTTCCCTTTGTAGTCTGTAATAGTTTTCAAGCCCTGCCACATCCGACGAGCGTCAGAGCCAGTGTAGTATGATTCAATCTTAGACCTGTATTGACTCTTTGCCTGTTTGATGGTTCGTCGGAGGTCATAGCGGGATTTCTTATAAGCGTCCGGGTTAGAGTCCCGTTCCTTGAAAGCGGCAGCTCTACCCTTTAGCTCAGTGCGGATGTTTCCTGTAATCCATGGCTTCTGGTTGGGGTATGTACGTACGGTCACTGTGGGGACGACATCATCGATGCACTTATTGATGAAGCCAGTGACTGATGTGGTGTACTCCTCAATGCTGTCTGAAGAATCCCTGAACATGTTCCAGTCTGTGCTAGCAAAACAGTCCTGTAGCTTAGCATCTGCGTCATCTGACCACTTTTTTATTAGCCGAGTCACTGGTGCTTCCTGCTTCAGTTTTTGCTTATAAGCAGGAATCAGGAGGATAGAGTTATGGTCAGATTTGCCAAATGGAGGGCGAGGGAGAGCTTTGTATGCGTCTCTGTGTGTGGAGTAAAGGTGGTCTAGAGTTTTTTCCCCTCTGGTTGCACATTTAACATGCTGGTAGAAATGAGGTAGAACGGATTTAAGTTTCCCTGCATTAAAGTCCCCTGCTACTAGGAGCGCTGCATCTGGATGAGCGTTTTCCTGTTGATTAATGGCCTTGTACAACTCATTCAGTGCAATCTTAATGCCAGCATTGGTTTGTGGTGGTAAATAGACAGCTATGAAAAGTATAGATGAAAACTCTCTTGGTAAATAGTGTGGTCTACAGCTTATCATAAGATACTCTACCTCAGGCGAGCAAAACCTTGAGACTTCCTTAGTATTTGATTTTGTGCACCAGCTGTTGTTTACAAAAATACAGAGACCGCCACCCCTCGTCTTACCCGAGTCTGCCGTTCTGTCCTGCCGATGTAGCGTATAGCCTGCTAGCTGAATGTTGTCATTGTTGTCATTCAGCCACGACTCCGTGAAACATAAGATATTACAGTTTTTAATGTCCCGTTGGTAGGATAACCGTAATCTTAAATCGTCCATTTTATTATCCAAAGCTTGAACGTTGGCTAATAGGATTGATGGGAGAGGCAGTTTACTCGTTCGCCGTCGGATCTTTACAAGGCACCCCGACCTACGTCCACGGTATCTCCGTCTCTTCCTCACGCGAATGACGGGGATCTGGGCCTTGTCTGGAGTCTGTAGAATATCCTTCGCGAACGCCTCGTTGAAAAAAAAGTGTTCGTCCAACGCGAGGTGAGTAATCGCTGTCCTGATATCCAGAAGCTCTCTTTGGTTATAAGAGACGATGGCATAAACATTATGTACAAAATAAATTACAAATAACGCGGAAAAACACACATAATAGTACAATTGGTTAGAGGGCTGTAAAACGGCAGCCATCTTCTTCCGGCGCTGTCAGCATCCCGGAGTCGCCTCTTCACTGTTGACGTTGAGTCTGATGTTTTGCGGGTACTATTTAATGAAGCTGCCAGTTGGGGACCTGTGAGGCGTCTGTTTCTCAAACTAGACACTCTAATGTATTTGTCCTCTTGCTCAGTTGTGCACCGGGGCCTCCCACTCCTCTTTCTATTCTGGTTAGAGCCAGTTTGCGCTGTTCTGTGAAGGGGGTAGTACACAGCGTTGTACGAGATCTTCAGTTTCTTGACAATTTCTCGCGTGGAATAGCCTTCATTTCTCAGAACAAGAATAGACTGACGAGTTTCAGAAGAAAGTTATTTGTTTCTGGCCATTTTGAGCCTGTAATCGAACCCACAATTGCTGATGCTCCAGATATTCAACTAGTCTCAAGAAGGCCAGTTTTATTGCTTCTTTAATCAGCACAACAGTTTTCAACTGTGCTAACATAATTGCAAAAGGGTTTTCTAATGATCAATTAGCCTTTTAAAATGATAAACTTGGATTAGCAAACACAACGTGCCATTGTGATGGTTGCTGATAATGGGCCTCTGTACGTCTATGTAGATATTCCATAAAAAATCTGCCGTTTCCAGCTACAACAGCCATTTACAACATTAACAATGTCTACACTGTATTTCTGATCAATTCTATGTTATTTTAATGGCTTTTCTTTCGAAAACAAGGACATTTCTAAGTGACCCCAAACTTTTGAACGGTAGTGTATGGCACAGAATACTAAAACATCCTCAAATTGTGATTTCATCCAAATGAGGAGGCTCAGTCTTCACAAAATAATAATCTTGGTGTGTCTATCTCCTGAGCCCCGACTGATTTGTGTAATCTGACACGTCATTATTAGAGAGATCAGTAGCTCCTCCGTTCCTCTACCACACAATCCATCACACTGAGACTTAATTGCATTGCTAATTGATGTGTAAAGAAAAAAAGTAACTGCACTAAAAGGCACTTTCTGGTAGCTTGGCAAGGAGTTGGGAGTGAGGAGTTAGTCAGGGCACATTCAAACTGACTGGCCTTGTTCCAGACAGACTACATTGCAGACATTGCATTTGCATTGACCAATAGTTGAGTGCCACATCATCAACAGCGCAGTTGGGATTGATATATCATATGATGTGGTAAGATAATATGTTAAAAACCTATCCAAGCGTTGTGAGATCTGCCAGTCGTCTGCAATGTAATCCACCTGCAACGCAGCCACTATCAGACGTTCAAGTCGGTCAAACTTGCCCTTTTAGTAAACATGGTAAATATTGAACTCCAAAGAGAAACCTTTACATTGGCTTGGCAATGTACCTTGTGACATAGAAAGACCTTAAGAAAACATGTCTAGGCGATTTCAACTCTGCCAAACTGACTTTTTAATTTAGCCACTTTTGATAAGATGTTTCTCAATGTTTCTGTTTCAGAAAGGATTAAATGTAATGGTCACCTACGGAAAGTATTCAGACCCCTTGACTTTCTCCACATTTTGTTATGTTACAGCCTTATTCTAAAATGGATTAAATAGTTTTTCCCACATCAATCTACACACAATAACCCATAATGAAAAAGCAAAAACAGGTTTTTAGATTTTTTTGCAAATTGATAAAAAAAAATAAAAAATATATATATCACATTTACATAAGTATTCAGACCCTTTGCTATGAGACTCAAATTGAGCTCAGGTGCATCCTGTTTCCATGATAATCCTTAAGATGTTTCTACAACTTGATTGGAGTCCACCTGTGGACACATTTTTACTCCTGAACTTTAGGCTTGCCATAACAAAGGGGTTGAATATTTAATGACGCAGCTTTTAATATTTTATTAATTTGTAAAGATTTCTAAAAACATAATTCCACTTTGACATTATGGGGTATTGTTTGTAGGCCAGTGACACAAAATCTAAATTAAATGTTTTATTTATTTAGGCTGGAACACAACAAAATGTGTAAAAAGTCAATGGGTGTGAATACATTTTGAAGTCACTGTACATACTGTCTATCTGTCGTCTATCTGTCCAGTTACTGACTAGAGGTAGAGATCAGTGGCGTGTATTCATGGATGCCAAGGGAAGCCAGACTTCCCCAAAAAAATGACCAATATCTTTTTTGCAAGAGGCTGAATGTATCTCACCAGAGAAAGCATCTGAGCGAGCGAAACAGCGCCTCTCTGTCTCTCTACGTGTAGGCCATCTATCTGATGCTGTCTGGTCCAAACGAGTATGACATTGTTGCCACCCATAGCATTGAATGGAATGCAAGGGAAGCCAGCGAGCATTTGGCCTCCCTTGATTAAAAAAAGTATAAGAAATGTGCCAATCAGCGTTGAGCTAAACTGAGTGAGCTCAACTGTGAATGGTCCTCCTGGCTCACCAAATAAAAGTGTCAAGGGAAGTCAGGTTGGATTTTGGCGTCACTCCTATCACATTGCATTGAGATCATATGTCATTGACAGAAACAACTTGAATTGTTGCATCTCTTTGTGTTGTTGTCCTCCGGTGGCTAGCTATCTAGCTAAAATTGTCCCTTTCCTAAATTAGCCATGGATGGAGATAGGGATTTGGACTTGTGGTTTTACTTAATTCTCCTGTACTGGCCAATGATTATAACGGCGATTCTGATCCAACCATTAATTCATACCTTGTTGTGCCACTGGCCTGAGAGTATGTTCAATATGTAGCTAGATGTAGAAGGCTAATGTTAACTAGCTAATGTTGCCCATGAATGGAAGTTAGGCTAGCGAGCAAGTATTTTAGCCAGGTAGCCTAGGACAACAAAAAATAAAAGTGTCAACATGAAAGAGAGGAGGATGGCATTGGCATTTCTCTACAAGTAGGTTGAGTCAACATATTTTTCTACTAGCATGATTGCTCACGCACACACACACACACACACACGCACACAGAAATCAGAACCATGGACAGCCATATCATATTTAGCTTACATTGATTGGACTAAATTGTTTTTGGTATCTTTTAGTTGTCACTGTATTAGACTAAGCAGAGGTGATTTGATGATGTTGAAATGTTGAAGTTGAAATGGTGCAGGAATAGTGGAGGCAGCTCCTGATTTCTTTGTGACTTGCGGTAACTCTCGGGGGTTCTAAATCAATAATTTAGTTGTTTAGTGATCCGAAAATGTCTGAAACTGTAACTTGCTTGACCATGCTGTAGGTTATGTAACTGTTTGTTACATGCAATATGCTTTGTGGACTTCACCAGACAGATGTTGCTCTCTGGTTTTGTGACGAAACGGTGTGGTTGAGTTTATTCTGCCACTGTGTATTTTTATTGTCTCGGCCTTAGACCTATATACAGTGAGGGCATAAAGTATTTGATCCCCTGCTGATTTTGTACGTTTGCCCACTGACAAAGAAATGATCAGTCTATAATTTTAATGGTAGGTTTATTTGAACAGTGAGAGACAGAATAACAACAACAAAAAATCCAGAAAAACGCATGTAAAAAATGTTATCAATTGATTTGCATTTTAATGAGGGAAATAAGTATTTGACCCCTCTGCAAAACATGACTTAGTACTTGGTGGCAAAACCCTTGTTGGCAATCACAGAGGTCAGACGTTTCTTGTAGTTGGCCACCAGGTTTGCACACATCTCAGGAGGGATTTTGTCCCACTCCTCTTTGCAGATCTTCTCCAATTCATTAAGGTTTCGAGGCTGACGTTTGGCAACTCGAACCTTCAGCTCCCTCCACAGATTTTCTATGGGATTAAGGTCTGGAGACTGGCTAGGCCACTCCAGGACCTTAATGTGCTTCTTCTTGAGCCACTCCTTTGTTGCCTTGGCCATGTGTTTTGGGTCATTGTCATGCTGGAATACCCATCCACGACCCATTTTCAATGCCCTGGCTGAGGGAAGGAGGTTCTCACCCAAGATTTGACAGTACATGGCCCCGTCCATCGTCCCTTTGATGCGGTGAAGTTGTCCTGTCCCCTTAGCAGAAAAACACCCCCAAAGCATAATGTTTCCACCTCCATGTTTGACGGTGGGGATGGTGTTCTTGGGGTCATAGGCAGCATTCCTCCTCCTCCAAACACAGCGAGTTGAGTTGATGCCAAAGAGCTCAATTTTCGTGTCATCTGACCACAACACTTTCACCCAGTTCTCCTCTGAATCATTCAGATGTTCATTGGCAAACTTCAGACGGGCCTGTATATGTGCTTTCTTGAGCAGGGGGACCTTGTGGGCGCTGCAGGATTTCAGTCCTTCACGGCGTATTGTGTTACCAATTGTTTTCTTGGTGACTATGGTCCCAGCTGCCTTGAGATCATTGACAAGATCCTCCTGTGTAGTTCTGGGCTGATTCCTCACCGTTCTCATGATCATTGCAACTCCACGAGGGGAGATCTTGCATGGAGCCCCAGGTCGAGGGAGATTGACAGGTATTTTGTGTTTCTTCCATTTGCAAATAATCACACCAACTGTTGTCACCTTCTCACCAAGCTGCTTGGCGATGGTCTTGTAGCCTATTCCAGCCTTGTGTAGGTCTACAATCTTGTCCCTGACATCCTTGGAGAGCTCTTTGGTCTTGGCCATGGTGGAGAGTTTGGAATCTGATTGATTGATTGCTTCTGTGGACAGGTGTCTTTTATACAGGTAACAAGCTGAGATTAGGAGCACTCCCTTTAAGAATGTGCTCCTAATCTCAGCTCGTTACCTGTATGAAAGACACCTGGGAGCCAGAAATCTTTCTGATTAAGAGGGGGTCAAATACTTATTTCCCTCATTAAAATGCAAATCAATTTATAAAAATTTTGACATGCGTTTTTCTTGATTTTTTTGTTGTTATTCTGTCTCTCACTGTTCAAATAAACCTACCATTAAAATTACAGACTGATCATTTCTTTGTCAGTGGGCAAACGTACAAAATCAGCAGGGGATCAAATACTTTTTTCCCTCACCGTATCACGGTCGCAAGGCATATGAATTAACATGTTATAGAGCAAACAAATCAATTATCACAACACATAGGTTGTAATTTGGCTTTTCTTCTGGCTTCCCCAGGGATTTTACCCACTTACAGCTACTGGTAGAGATGAAGATGAATCACTGTCCTCTTCCTCAGAGTCCAGTGGAGGAGTCGCTACAATAGATTCCAATCCCCTTCATCATGCCTAAGTATGGAAAGTGACAGTGTTTGTGAATGTGTAAGTGTGTATGTGAGAGAGAGAGCTTGTGACAATGTGTGTGTGTGTGTATGCGAGAGTGAGTGAGAGTGTGTGTCAGAGTGTGGGTGTGTCAGCGTGAGTGTCATAGTATGGGTGAGTGTCAGTGTCTAGTGAGTGTCAGAGTGTGGGTGAGTGTCAGTGTCTAGTGAGTGTCAGAGTGTGGGTGTGTGTCAGTGTCTAGTGAGTGTCAGAGTGTGGGTGAGTGTCAGTGTCTAGTGAGTGTCAGAGTGTGGGTGAGTGTCAGTGTCTAGTGAGTGTCAGAGTGTGGGTGAGTGTCAGTGTCTAGTGAGTGTCAGAGTGTGGGTGAGTGTCAGTGTCTAGTGAGTGTCAGAGTGTGGGTGAGCGTCAGTGTCTAGTGAGTGTCAGAGTGTGGGTGAGTGTCAGTGTCTAGTGAGTGTCAGAGTGTGGGTGAGTGTCAGTGTCTAGTGAGTGTCAGAGTGTGGGTGAGTGTCAGTGTCTAGTGAGTGTCAGAGTGTGGGTGAGTGTCAGTGTCTAGTGAGTGTCAGAGTGTGGGTGAAAGTGTGTGTCGCTTCTGTCTCTTTGCACTTGCATGTGTACGTGTTTGCATATGTGTTTTAGCTAGGGTTGGGCAGTATACCGTATATACTATATACCGGGGTATTTGGAAATAGCCACGGGATGGTTTTTCAATACTGTCAATACCATTGAAACTATTTATTTGAAGTTTTTCAATACATTTTTATATTTGTAGCTACTTTAAGTAAATACCTGCAGTCAACTTGTGCAATACGTTAGGAGATAAAGCAGATCACGTTCTTCATGTCACCTGTCACATTATTTTCCATTATGAAGCTTACCGTAGTTCCCCAGAACAGTTGAGCCAGTCACGTGTTTGTTTGTAAATAGTACAACAGGAGAAAGCGGGAGCAGGTGAGTCCAGCTGTGTATTGACAGGGGTTGCATTTTATATTTTTTTTATTTAACTAGGCAAGTCAGTTAAGAACAATTCTTATTTACAATGACGGCCTACACCGGCCAAACCCGGACGATGCTGGTCCAATTGTGCGCTGCCCTATGGGACTCCCAATCACGGCCGGTTGTGATACAGCCTGGAATAGAACCAGGGGGTTTGTAGTGACGCCTCAAGCACTGAGATGCAGTGCCTTAGACCGCTGTGCCACTCGGGAGCCCATATTGAAAGTCAACAGTGTTTTTTTTACTTCAATAGAGTGATCAGGGATGTGCAATTATATTTTTCCTTCACAGAAAATACATTAGTCCAACTCATTCGGCAGAAAATAGCTTCATTTTCATCAGATGACAACAGAAGTGCAATGCTTTTTGGCTGGCAGCCACACAAATAAATGAGCTTACAATGAAAAAGCAAGGTCTTTTTTGCTAGAATGATGCATGACCATCATATTTCTAATGTTTATCATAGAAAGAATGTAGTCAGCTACATTTCCTAATGTTTTCCTTAAAGTTCATCTTGAATTTTACCGAGAAAAGTAATGGAGAAAAGAAGCTCCAAATCAGTCAGAGTGCTGTCTGCTGATAGATGCCCATTCGTGAATTCTCATCCGAGTGGAGAAGTGCAACTGAAGCACAAAGTTTGTCTGACGCCGACCAGAAATTACAATAACAAGCATTTTAGATCTGTGTTTATAAAACGCAGCAAGATATTTCTTATGCATTTTATCTTTGTTTACAGCATAAAAAATTACGAATTCTGTGTTAACGCGACCCCTACGTTTAATTTGCTAGTTTTCTAAGTAAGTTACTGAATTAATAAGGTTACGGGGCATCATATTGTGTAAGCTTTCTGATACGTTTGAGAATCCAAAGCACTTTGGATGAGTTATCTGTACAGCTGCCACTGCTATCTTTTGATTTCCTTGCGTTTTTTCTCCTCTCCGTTCTCAGCCCGCCTGCTCCTCCCCCATCTTCTCAGAGCAGAGCAGGCAGGCCCGTTGCCCTAGCGATTCCAGACTCCACACAGACACAGCGTGTATACATGGTGCTCCAGAGCCACTACTTTTCTTTCTTCAGACAAGCATGCATCAAAACTTTGTTAATTTGCACAATGGCTGTTGTTCATATTCGCTTGTAAATGTCCAAACTCACCAAAAATGACATTCAGTAGCTCCTACCTATATGTGTATAACTTCATGAGCTGGATTGCTGTTTTTGCGCTTGTTAACATATTTAGATAGCAGCCTTCATGGAAATTCACTATTACTTGTGCTAATTTTGTTAGCATTCTGGTAACAGATGCCAAATGGTATTTTTTGCATTTTTGGCGCCCCCTTGTGTAATAAGCTGGTAATACCGTAAATCCTGGGATGAGAGAAGGACGATATGACGATATGAAAATCAGGAAACTGCACAACCGTAGTGTTAGTACTCCATCCCGCTCTCGCTCTGTCCTATATTCCAGTACATCACTGGGCCAAGCTTCCTGCCATCCAGGACCTCTATACTAGGTGGTGTCAGAGGAAGGCCCTCAAAATTGTCAAAGACTCCAGCCACCCTAGTCATAGACTGTTCCCTCTGCTACCGCACGGCAGGCGGTACCGGAGCGCCAAGTCTAGGTCCAAAAAGCTTCTCAACAGCTTCTACCCCCAAGCCATAAGACTCCTGAACAGCTAATCATTGCTACCCAGACTATTTGCACTGCCCCTCCACCCACACCCCCCTCTTTTATGCTGCTGCTACTATGTCTATTAGTTATGCATAATCACTTTAACTCTACCCACATGTACAGTGAGGGAAAAAAGTATTTGATCCCCTGCTGATTTTGTACGTTTGCCCACTGACAAAGACATGATCAGTCTATAATTTTAATGGTAGGTTTATTTGAACAGTGAGAGACAGAATAACAACAAAAAAATCCAGAAAAACGCATGTAAAAAATGTTATAAATTGATTTGCATTTTTTGACCACTCTGCAAAACATTACTTAATACTGGGTGGCAAAACCGTTGTTGGCAATCACAGAGGTTAGACGTTTCTTGTAGTTGGCCACTAGGTTTGCACACATCTCAGGAGGGATTTTGTACGACTCCTCTTTGCAGATCTTCTCCAAGTCATTAAGGTTTCAAGGCTGACGTTTGGCAACTCGAACCTTCAGCTCCCTCCACAGATTTTCTATGGGATTAAGGTCTGAAGACTGGCTAGGCCACTCCAGGGCCTTAATGTGCTTCTTCTTGAGCCACTCCTTTGTTGCCTTGGCCGTGTGTTTTGGGTCATTGTCATGCTGGAATACCCATCCACTACCCATTTTCAATGCCCTGGCTGAGGGAAGGAGGCTCTCACCCAAGATTTGACGGTACGTGGTCACGTCCATCGTCCCTTTGATGCAGTGAAGTTGTCCTGTCCCCTTAGCAGAAAAACACCGTCAAAGCATAATGTTTCCACCTCCATGTTTGACGGTGGGGATGGTGTTCTTGGGGTCATAGGCAGCATTCCTCCTCCTCCAACCACGGCGAGTTGAGTTGATGCCAAAGAGCTCCATTTTGGTCTCATCTGACCACAACACATTCACCCAGTTCTCCTCTGAATCATTCAGATGTTCATTGGCAAACTTCAGACGGGCCTGTATATGTGCTTTCTTGAGCAGGGGGACATTGCGGGCGCTGCAGGATTTCAGTCCTTCACGGCGTATTGTGTTACCAATTGTTTTCTTGGTGACTATGGTCCCAGCTGCCTTGAGATCATTGACAAGATCCTCCCATGTAGTTATGGGCTGATTCCTCACCGTTCTCATGATCATTGCAACTCCACGAGGGGAGATCTTGCATGGAGCCCCAGGCCCGAGGGAGATTGACAGTTATTTTGTGTTTCTTCCATTTGCGAATAATCGCACCAACTGTTGTCATCTGTGGACAGGTGTCTTTTATACAGGTAACAAACTGAGATTAGGAGCACTCCCTTTAAGAGTGTGCTCCTAATCTCAGCTTGTTACCTGTATAAAAGACACCTGGGAGCCAGAAATCTTTCTGATTGAGAGGGGGTCAAATACTTATTTCCCTCATTAAAATTCAAATCAATTTATAACATTTTTGACATGCGTTTATCTGTTTTTTTGTTGTTGTTATTCTTTGTCTCACTGTTCAAATAAACCTACCATTAAAATTATAGACTGATCATTTCTTTGTCAGTGGGCAAACGTACAAAATCAGCAGGGGATCAAATACTTTTTTCCCTCACTGTACATATTACCTCAATTACCTCGACTAGCCGGTGCCCCCGCACATTGACTCTGCACCGGTACCCCCCTTTATATAGCCTCCCAATAAAAATGCATTGTTGGTTAAGGGCTTGTAAGTAAGCATTTGACTGTAATGTCTACACCTGTTGTATTCGGCACATGTGGCAAATAACATTTGATTTTATTTTATTTGATCCCCCCATTTCTCCCTGTTGTGTAAACTGTTTTCTTCCATTCAATCGCTCCCTGAGCCCTCCCTCCCTCTCTCTCTCCACCCCTCTCTCCCGCCATCCATCCCTCATTAGTAAATTCTTGACACACACACACACACACACACACACACACACACACACACACACACACACACACACACACACACACACACACACACTTAAACTATCTAGTGTGTGTAAAACATTTTATCCTGTGTTACAATGTTCTTTGCTAAAACTATATTTTACTAAATAATAATTATTATTATGAACTGACACCCAAATGGTTCACAGCTAGAGCTTGGCAGGACAGAATGTTTGTCAGTTAGAACAAGGTTCTCAGTAATACTGTAACTACGCTCTGATAGAGGAGAGAAAGTCTATCTGTTTGCTGTTTTGTACTGAAGAATGTTAAGTGTCATTTCCTGATTTAATTTTAATTGAATAGGACCAATGACTGTGGAGCTCATGGGCGTGAACAGACAGCTGACTTGACTCGTCCAATGAAGGAACAGAGCCACTGAGAGTGAAGAGGAGCAGAAACAGAGACAGACCCAGACATTGGATCAACCCAATCCCGCATCAGCTCCTACCCCCACACACATATCTTCCCCCCACACCAATTGATTAATGGACTGCTGAATGTATATTTATTTCTCTTGCTTTGTTTGCTCTTTCCAGTATTATGTCTATCTCTGATAAGCTACCCAGGAAAGTGCTGAAAATAGCCCATATTAATATATGTAGCCTTAGAAATAAGGTTCATGAAATCAATAACTTGCTAACATCAGATAACATTCAAATATTAGCCATTTCTGAGACTCACCTAGATAATTCATTTGATGATACAGCAGTAGCAATACAAGAATATAACATCTATAGAAGAGACAGAAATGCTTATGGGGGAGGAGTTGCTGTATATATTCAGAGCCATATCCCTGTAATGCTTAGAGAAGATCTTATGTCAAGTGTTAGTGAAGTGTTGTGGTTGCAAGTTCACTTGGCACATCTAAAGCTTTTTCTTTTAGGGTGTTGCTAACCAAGTGTGAACAGTCAGTATTTAAATAATATGTGTGAAATGCTTGATAGTGTACGTGATGTAAACAGAGAGGTCTACTTTCTTGGGGACCTGAATATTGACTGGTTTTCATCAAGCTGTCCGCTCAAGAGGAAGCTTCTTACTGTAACCTGGGCCTGTAATCTGGTTCAGGTTATTAATCAACCTACTAGGGTGTTGACAAACACTACAGGAACAAGATCATCCACATGTATCGATCACATTTTTACTAATACTGTAGAACATTGTTCTAAAGCTGTATCCATACCCATTGGATGCAGTGATCACAATATAGTGGCTATAGGAAAGCCAAAGTTCCAACACCTGGGCCTAAAATAGTGTATAAGAGATCATACAAAAGAGTTTGCTTTGACTCATTTGTGGATGATGTAAAAAATATTTGTTGGTCTGATGTGATTAATAAGGAGCATCCAGATGCTGCACTTGATGAATTTATGAAATTACTTCTTCCAATTATTGATAAACATGCACCTGTTAGGAAACTGACTGCTAGAACTGTTAAGGCTACATGGATTGATGAGGAATTTAAAAACTGTATGGTTGAAAGAGATGGGGCAAAAGGAGTGGCTAATAAGTCTGGCTACACATCTGACTGGTTGACTTACTGCAAATTGAGAAATGATGTGACTAAACTGAACAAAAAGAAGAAGAAACTGTTTACGAAGCCAAGATCAATGATATAAAGAAAAAAGCTTTGGAATACTTTAAATGAAATTATGGGTAGAAAGACTAATTCAACTCCGTCTTTCATCGAATCAGATGGCTTATTCATCACAAAACCATTTGATGTTGCCAATTATTTTAATGATTACTTCATTGACAAAGTAGGCAAACTTAGGCAGGAAATGCCAACAATGAACAGTGAGCCATCGTACTCATGCATAAGAAAACAAATAATGAAAGACAAGCATTGCAAGTTTGAATTTTGTAAAGTTAATGTGGGAGAGGTGGAAAAATTATTGTTATCGATCAATAATGACAAACCTCCTGGCATTGACAACTTAGATGGAAAGCTACTGAGGATGTTAGCTGACTCTATAGCCAACCCTATCTATCATATCTTTAATCTGAGCCTAGAGGAAAGTATTTGTCCTCAGGCCTGGAGGGAAGCCAAAGTAATTCTGCAACCCAAGAATGGTAAAGCGGCCTTTACTGGTTCTAACAGTAAACCTATAAGCTTGCTGCCAGCTCTTAGTAAACTGTTGGAAAAAATGGTGTTTGACCAAATACAATACTATTTCTCTGTAAACAAATTAACAACGGACTTTCAACATGCTTATAGGGAAGGGCACTCAACATGTACTGCACTGACACAAATGACTGATGATTGGTTGAAATAAATTGATAATAAGAAGATTATGGGAGTTGTACTGTTAGATTTCAGTGCAGCCTTTGATATTATTGACCATAACCTGTTGTTGAAAAAACGTATGTGTTATGGCTTTTCAACCTCTGCCATATCGTGGATTCAGAGCTATCTATCTAATAGAAGAGTTTCTTTAATGCAAGCTTCTCTAATGTCAAACATGAAAAATCTGGTGTACCACAGGGCAGCTCTCTAGGCCCTCTACTCTTTTCTATTTTTATCAATGACCTGCCACTGGCATTAAACAAAGCATGTGTGTCCATGTATGCTGATAATTCAACCATATACACATCAGCAACTACAGCTAATGAAGTCACCAAAACCCTTAACAAAGAGTTGCAGTCTGTTTTGGAATGGGTTGACACAAATACATTGGTTCTGAACATCTCTAAAACTAAGAGCATTGTTTTTGGTACAAATCATTCCCTAAGTTCTAGACCTCAGCTGAATCTGGTAATGAATGGTGTGGCTGTTGAACAAGTTGAGGAGACTAAATTACTTGGCGTTACCTTAGATTGTAAACTATCATGGTCAAAACATATAGATTCAATGGTTGTAAAGATGGGGAGAGGTCTGTCCATAATAAAGAGATGCTCTGCTTTTTTGACAGCACACTCCAAAAAGTAAGTTCTGCAGGCTCTAGTTTTGTCTAATGATTATTGTCCAGTCTAGTGGTCCAGTGCTGCAAGAAAATACCTAGTTAAGCTGCAGCTGGCCCAAAACAGAGCGGCACGTCTTGCTCTTCATTGTAATCAGAGGGCTGATATAAATACTATGCATGCCAGTCTCTCTTGGCTAAGAGTTGAGGAGAGACTGACTGCGTCACTTCTTCTTTTCATAAGATACATTGTGTTGAAAATCCCAAATTGTTTGCATAGTCAACTTACACACAGCTCTGACACACACACTTACCCCACCAGACATGCCACCAGGGGTCTTTTCACAGTCCCCAAATCCAGAACAAATTCAAGAAAGCGTACAGTATTATATAGAGCCATTATTGCATGGAACTCCGTTCCATCTCATATTGCTCAAATATACAGCAAACCTGGTTTCAAAAAACTGATAAAGCAACACCTCACGGAGCAACGCCTCTCCCCTATTTGACCTACATAGTTTGTGTGTATATATTATATAGGCCCTCCTGTAGCGCAGTTGGTAGAGCATGGCGCTTGCAACGCCAGGGTTGTGGGTTCGATTCTAACGGGGGGCCAGTATGAAAAATGCTCTGGATAAGAGTGTCTGCTAAATGACTTAAATGTAAATGTATTGATATGTAGGCTATGTGTGCCTTTATAACATTTTTATGTAGTTCTGTCCTTGAGCTGTTCTTGTCTATTAATGTTCTGTATTATGTCATGTTTCATGTTTTGTGTGGACCCCAGGAAGAGTAGCTGCTGCTTTTGCAACAGCTAATGGGGATCCTAATAAAATACCAAACACCCCACCACCCCCCTTCTTGCCTTAACACATTAGCACTCTGGAGCAGGTTTTCATCAAAGAACTTTCTGTACTTTGCTCCGTTCATCTTTCCCTCGATCCTGACTAGTCACCCACTCCATGCCACTGAAAAACATTCCCACAGCATGATGCTGCCACCACCATGTTTCACCGTGGGGATTGTCATGACTCTCCCTGGGTGGGTGGGGGGGCTGTGCCAGTCTTGACACCTTAATACTGCCATAAATTAGAGATAGGAGAAGCTATGCATTTACATTTTAGTCATTTAGCAGACACTCTTATCCAGAGCGACTTACAGTTAGTGAGTGCAAAACATTTTTTCATACTGGCCCCCCGTGGGAAACGAACCCACAACCCTGGCGTTGCAAACGCCATGCTCTACCAACTGAGCTACACGGGGCCACATCTCTGGCCCTCTAGTATGGTGAAAGGAATGTCCTTTGTTTCAGAGTTTTTTGCCACCCAAAAACTTCAACATCCAACAATGAACATTGGGACAATATATTTCAACATCCAAACGTTAGCAATGATGAGAAATTGAATATTTAATTAATTATCATTACAAATTATATAAAGGCATTATAACGAAACCATTGTGACTTGAAAAGCTTTTACACTGTGTATATCAGGGATACATCCTTTACCTTGTGTAGAAAATATCAAGGAGGAAGACAATGTTTTCGTGAAGACAGGAATGTGTTTTTAGCTTTCTATCAAAATCATAGTGATAATAATACTTTTCCCTCGTAACTAGCCACGCCTGAGGGAGCTCAGAGAGCGTGTCAGTATGACGGAAACTCCCCTCTTTACCAGAGTACATAAAAGACTGAGATAAGAATTATCAGATCAGACTAGACGGACCTCAAGCTGCAGCTGTTGTCCATATTGGTCCCGACCCTGAAAATCAACACGAGGTGAAGACGACAAAGTTGCCTCCACTAACAATCACATTTTTTTCTATTGATAATGTCAAATTAACAGCCACACAGAAAGACTCATGTGAAGGTGAAATTACAGAGGAGGAACTTCTGGTTGCAATTAAAGACTTTAAGTCCGGGAAAACTCCAGGGTTGGATGGCATACCAGTCGAGGTATACCAAACCTTTTTTGATATACTAAGAGGACCGTTATTAGCATGTTTTAACCACTCCTATGTAAATGGTAGATTATCTGACACTCAAGAAGAAGGTCTGATCTCATTATTACTGAAACAGGATACAAGTGGAAAATATAAAGATCCAGTCCCATTTACAAACTTGGAGGCCCCTTACACTTCAGTGTTGTGATGCAAAAATCATAGCAAAATGTATAGCGCATAGAATTAAAAAGGTATTGTCGGATATTATTCATTCTAATCAGACAGGTTTTTTACATGGAAGATACATTGGAGATAATATAAGGCAAGTATTGGAAACAATAGAACACTATGGAAAATATGGGAAACCAGGCCTGCTATTCATGGCAGACTTCGAAAAGGCATTTGATAAAGTTCGACTGGGGTTTATATATAAATGCCTGGAGCATTTCAATTTTGGAGAATCTCTTATAAAATGGGTCAAAATCATGTATAGTAACCCTAGGTGTAAAATAGTAAATAATGGCTATTTCTCAGAAAGTTTTAAACTGTCAAGAGGAGTGAAACAAGGTTGTCCACTATCGGCATATCTATTTATTGTGGCCATCGAGATGTTAGCTAATAAAATCAGATCCAATAATAATATCAGAGGATTAGAAATACAGGGCTTAAAAACAAAAGGTGTCATTGTACGCAGATGATTCATGTTTTCTTTTAGATCCACAACTAGAATCCCTCCACAGCCTCATAGAGGATCTAGATACATTTTCTAACCTCTCTGGATTAAAACCAAATTATGACAAATGTACTATATTACGTATTGGATCACTAAAAAATACAATTTTTACATTACCATGTAGTTTACCAATAAAATGGTCTGATGGTGATTTACATTTACATTTACGTCATTTAGCAGACGCTCTTATCCAGAGCGACTTACAAATAGGTGCATTCACCTTATAGCCAGTGGGATAACCACTTTACAATGTTTTTTTTTTTTTTTTTTTTTTTTGGGGGGGGAGGTTGGGTTGGAGTAAAAGGGTGGGGGGGGGGGGGGTAGAAGGATTACTTTATCCTATCCCAGGTATTCCTTAAAGAGGTGGGGTTTCAAATATCTCCGGAAGGTGGTGAGTGACTCCGCTGTCCTGGCGTCGTGAGGGAGCTTGTTCCACCATTGGGGTGCCAGAGCAGCGAACAGTTTTGACTGGGCTGAGCGGGAACTATGCTTCCGCAGAGGTAGGGGAGCCAGCAGGCCAGAGGTGGATGAACGCAGTGCCCTCGTTTGGGTGTAGGGACTGATCAGAGCCTGAAGGTACGGAGGTGCCGTTCCCCTCACAGCTCCGTAGGCAAGCACCATGGTCTTGTAGCAGATGCGAGCTTCAACTGGAAGCCAGTGGAGTGTGCGGAGGAGCGGGGTGACGTGAGAGAACTTGGGAAGGTTGAACACCAGACGGGCTGCGGCATTCTGGATGAGTTGTAGGGGTTTAATGGCACAGGCAGGGAGCCCAGCCAACAGCGAGTTGCAGTAATCCAGACGGGAGATGACAAGTGCCTGGATTAGGACCTGTGCCGCTTCCTGTGTAAGGCAGGGTCGTACTCTCCGAATGTTGTAGAGCATGAACCTACAGGATCGGGTCACCGCCTTGATGTTAGCGGAGAACGACAGGGTGTTGTCCAGGGTCACGCCAAGGCTCTTCGCACTCTGGGAGGAGGACACAACGGAGTTGTCAACCGTGATGGCGAGATCATGGAACGGGCAGTCCTTCCCCGGGAGGAAGAGCAGCTCCGTCTTGCCGAGGTTCAGCTTGAGGTGGTGATCCGTCATCCATACTGATATGTCTGCCAGACATGCAGAGATGCGATTCGCCACCTGGTTATCAGATGTGGATATACTCGGAATACATATCCCAAAGGAAATAAATGATCTCACTTCAATACATTTTAATAGAAAGTTAGCAAAAATAGATAAGATCTTACTACCATGGAAAGGAAAATACCTGTCAATTTGTGGAAAAATCACCCTGATTAACTCTTTAGTATTATCCCAGTTTACCTATTTGCTTATGGTCTTGCCTACGCCTAGCAAACAGTTTTTTAAATTATATGAGAAAAAAATATTCAATTTTATTTGGAACGGCAAGCCAGACAAAATTAAAAGAGCATATTTATATAATGAATATGAATTCGGAGGACAGAAATTATTAAATATTAAATCATTAGACCTATCACTAAAATCTTCAGTCATCCAAAAGTTATACTTAAATCCGAACTGGTTCTCAAGCAAATTAGTAAGATTGTCTCACCCAATGTTCAAAAAAGGCCTTTTTCCCTTTATTCAGATTACAACCTCTCACTTTCAGTTATTTGAAAAGGAAATAATCTCCCAAATGTCACTATTTCTAAAACAAGCCATAGAAAGTTGGTTGCAATTTCAATTTAGTCCTCCAGAAACGACAGAACAAATAATGCAACAAATATTGTGGTTAAATTCAAATATACTAATTGACAAAAAACCTTTATTTTTTGACAGAATGTTTAAAAAAGGTATAATCTTCGTAAATGATATCATCGGTAGGACTGGTGGAGTTATGTCGCACATGCAGCTAACAAAAACATATGGAAATGTCTGCTCTACCCAAAATTACAACCAAATAATTGCAGCCTTACCGCAAAAGTGGAAGAGGAAAGTGGAAGGGGGAGAAAGTAAGGAACTTGTCTGTCGGCCTTGCATTAAAGAACATAATTGGTTAAGGAAAACTGCGATAAATAAAAAAGTATATCAGTTTCACTTAAGGACCAAAGGATTGACAGCCGTCCCATATAGATTGCAAAATAGTTGGGAAGAGATCTTTGACGTAACGATCCCATGGCATAGTGTTTATGAACTGACACGCAAAACGACACCGGATTCAAAAATTAGAATCTTTCAATTTAAATTATTATATAAAATTCTTGCTACCAATAGAATATTATTTATATGGGGGATACAATCTTCCCAGCTCTGCAGATTTTGCTGTGAAGAGACAGAATCATTAGATCATTTGTTTTGGTTCTGTCCATTTGTAGCTTGTTTTTGGACACAGGTCCAGGAATGGCTAAAGGATTGCAATATTTACCTGGAACTAACCTTGCAGATAGCATTACTGGGTGATCTGAAAAGTCATAGTCAATCAATCAATAATATAATAATACTTTTAGCAAAAATGTTTATTTTTAATTCACAATCTGTAGAAGCAATGAGAATAGAAAGGTTCAGAACTTTTGTAAAACATCACAGTACGGTTGCAATATATATGGCAAATAGAAATCCTATATGGATGGTGTTAAGAGATAGATGGGAGGTATTGAATAGAGTTAAAGGATGGGACTAATAACAAATAACAACAAATAATAACAAAGATAGCTAATAATGTATGCATACTGTGTCCATAATAAGTATATAGGTTGTATGTTGGGAGCTTTTGGGAAAGAGCACAGTTAGAAAGATATGGCATATAGAAGCAAACCGGATGGACATCATGAAAATGATCGGAGAGGTTGAGAGTAGAAGAAGTTCAGGAGCAAAAAATAAATAAAAATAAAATAATAATATATATATATATATATATTTATATATATATATATATATATATATATATATATATATATATATATATATATAATATAATTATTGTAAAATTAACTCTGTCCATAAGGTGTAGATAGTAAGTATAGACCGGAAGTAGAGGCCTGGGCATTGTTGTTCACTAATTTACTCCAAGTAGAGAAAGGATGGTGGGGTTGAAAAGTAATGAAGGGGAATATATATATTAAAAAAAACAATAAAAAAAAAACATGGGGGATTGGAAGTGATGCAGACAATTACATTGATAGAAGATACAATCTATCTGCAATATTAAGCTGATCCATTCCACCCAAAAATAAAAAAGATTAAAAAAAGATAAAAAAATAAATACAAAATAAATACAAAAATAAAAAATAAAAAATAAAAAATCAATGTTACGGCTGAGTAGCTGTTCTAAGTACTGTATCTAAGAAGGTGAATTTAAGTGGGACCATCATGTTACTCTCTTCAAACCATCGTCTACTACACTGCTCTCATCACCCCACAGGGGATCATCGACACGGCTGATTAGCCGTCCTCAGAAGACCACTTCCAGAATGAGTGAAAGTAAACAGACGACCAAAGGTCTGTGTCCAACAGTAAAGGGGTTGAATACATATGCATGCACCACTTTTCCATTATTTATTTTTTAGAATTTTTAGAAACAAGTTATTTTTTTCATTTCACTTCATCAATTTGGACTATTTGTGTATGTCCGTTACATGAAATCAATTTAAATTACAGGTTGTAATGCAACAAAATAAGAAAAACACCAACGGGGATGAATACTTTTGCAAGGCACTGTATGTTGATTTATATTTGTTTTGTTTATTTGCCTGTACAGATACAAACAACTTTTGGGTTTCCCTCCCTTCTTCAAGGGGCATCATCACAGGGCAAAACAAAATATTCGATTTCTTCCCACTGACACGTTCATACCAAAGGAATTACAGTGGTTAACTGATACACATGCATTTTAAATGACCACGGTTGATCAACCATGTATTGAGATTGCATTCAAACTGGGACTAAAGGATCCTTGAAGTGGCAGATAAAACAAAATCTAATCTTAATTACACAGAGTCCCCATCATTAGCAATTACTGTGTTCTCACGTCCCCTGTGGAAGTCCTGTGGAAGTCCTGTGGAAGTCCTGTTGTACTCATTTGTTTCTCTTTAATGGTGAATGACTTTCAGTCAAACAAACAAGCGACAAATAATTTTCAAAAGGAATTGAAAAGACAGGTAGTGATGACTGATTATTTCTGTTCAATATATTTTTCAGTTGACACATCATCGTGTACCAGGGGAGGCATGTGTTTGATGTATTTGATACCATTCCACTCCAGCCATTACAACGAGCCAGTCCTCCCCAATTAAGGTGCCACCAACCTCCTGTGTCTGAGGATCTTTCAGTAAACTATGAGATAAACAAAGTTAATCACAAACATGACGAACACGGAGCCAGGGTTAAACATGGGTACATCGCTGTTGCTAGACAATAATTTAATTGGTTAATCTCACTGGGTTTGTGTGTGTGTGAAATGGGGATCTGACCTCGGGTCGAATTCCTCGCTCTTACCTAATCCAACTGCTGTCCTACCTTATCAGAGACTGAAACCAGACTGTTGCCTTTTGCCTCTCTCCTCAGACAAAGTCCTGAAAACGGAGCCAGAGTTGAACAGAGTTCAGACTAAACATGAGTAATTACAGCATGACGGGAGGGGAGAAAGGGGTTGGGTTTGGGTATGAGAGATTGAGTGTGGACCTGCCATGTCCAACAATCAATCTCCAGGTCAAGCCAGGGTGAGCCGGGGTTGAACAGAGTTCAAACTGAACATGATAATTTTTGCATGACAAGGGCTTGATTGATTGTACCATCATTATTTCCAAATTGAATAGAAGTCAGATTTCGCCACTATCATAGACTAAGGAAGTGGGCGGCAGTCAAGAGGGGGAAACTGAAGACAGTGGTGGGGGAACCCAAGAGGGAGGGGTTTTAAGCTAAAATGTAATTAAATAGGACTATATAAACTAAGAGTTGAGAGGTAGAAGGGAGATGTTTTGCAAACCACCCTGCTCTATTGCTTATGTAATAAAGTATATCTTAATTCTACAAAAACTCTGAAATACTTTGATTCTTTGATCAGTATAAGGATGAATTAGCCACAACATAATGTGCACTGTAAAAGTAAACCTACTTGTAAATTGAGCTGCGTTCCTGTGGGACTAATTTGTGTTTCTTCAGCCTTCATGACGCTTTCACAAACACATGAAATGAAGATTCTCATTCTCTTGCTCTCAGGGCTGGCTGGGGCTCTGTGTAGAATCTTATCACAAAAAGGCAGTTGGTTTGTTAAGATGTCAACAGTAAATGTGACATTATGCATGCTTGTTGTCATAGGCTACGCAAGGCTTCGTAAATCAGCAATGTCATGCTTATGAAGGCGCCCAGTGACATAGTTGGCTCTTCGACACGCACCACCTGTAGTTAACTGGGACCAAGAAACTGAAAAACAGCTTCTAGCTCAACACCATCAGACTGTATACAGTCAACACTAGCCGGCCTCCGCCCAGTACCCTGCCCTGAAATTTAGTCACTGTCACTAGCTGGCTATCACACAGTACTCAACCCTGCACCTTAGAGACCGCTGTCCTATGTACATAAACATGGAACACTGGTCACTTTAATGTTTACATACTGTTTTACCCCATTTCATATGTACAGTATATACTGTATTCCAGTCAAGGCCTATCATATTTAGCTATTGCTGTACATATACTATTCTTTCCTACATATTCTACAGATATACTACATATTCTATCCATATACTGTCCATAATGTCTATAAATCCCATCACTACTCTTCACTATTATTATTCTACATTTACATTTACATTTACGTCATTTAGCAGACGCTCTTATCCAGAGCAACTTACAAATTGGTGCATTCACCTTATGATAGCCAGTGGGACAACCACTTTACACATTTTTGTTATGTTTGTTTTATATATTTTCGTAATATATATTTTTAAGTATATTTAATTTTTAGAGTATATTCTTAATTTTCATTAGTTATATATATATATATATATATATATATATGTAATACCTTGCTAAAACCAAGTATAGAGTTTATTTGTTATAATTCATTGGTATTAGATTTAAAAGGTGATCGAATAGCTCCGGATTTGTAATGTCATTAATGCATTTCTTTTGAAGCAATGTTTATAAAAAATGTACAAGTGAATAGGTTGGTTTACTTTTAAGTTTAAGTTTCCCACGTATCTCGTTAAAGTTTTGACCAATGAGGTAACTTGTTAAGTTGTGGCCAATGGGAGAGTGGACTTGTTGCTGGGAAAGAAAAGAGAGGGAAAAGTTGAAAGAAGGGAGAGGAGAGACGTTAGTGGGGTTGGTGAAGGAAAAACGACCAAAGGAAACGATAAAGAGAGAACAAAACCATACCTACAGAGTTTTTTTAGAGGGAAATCCTGATTTTATTTCTATAAGAGAGTGTTTATTATTTTGTTAAGAAAGACCTAGTAGAGAATGAAGCTGCCGTCGCATTGTGGAGACATTCGACATCCTAGAGGTTAGCCTAGCATCGTGCAAGACTTGGAGAGAATTGCTTGTGATGATCAACGAGTTCGGGTTTCCAACGGATGTCTGTTGCTGCTACCGAGTACTGGCTGCATTGATAGCTGTGTTCGCTGTGGATCTTGTGAGGACACCTGCACGGAACTACTATATTTTGCTGAGGCATTATCTACAAGTAGTGAGTAACTACAAATGTGGGGTGGACTTCGGGACTTTATGTATGTCGTAATTTTTTTTATGAGCTCCAACGCGCGCCCAGGGTTTAAGCAAGCTTGCAAATAATTTGGACATGGGTTGTGGAAAAATCATTGGGGTTTATAATTGTTATTTATTTTGATGTGATACATTGAACATTTGATTAATATAGATCTTGAACCTTATTTCTGTTGTATTGGTGGAGTCATTTACTGTTTCAGTTTCATTTAATGCATGGGAAAGCATATCCTTATAATAATAACCAAGTCTATAATCATTCTATCTGAAGTTAATACCCTATTTGTCATTCACCCTAGCAAGTTTACAATAGGGATTCATATTGGAGATGTCCTTCTCACCTAATATCCCATGCTGTTCAGATATTCTAAATAAGGTAATATTGTGAGAGTCAAATTCGAGCCTGGTGAGAGGGTTACATTTTTGGGGGCTCGTCCGGGATCTTGGTTTTGTTGATGGGATATTTTTGACTCCCCATTTGACAATTTTGAATTGAAATTTTGGATTTTCTTCTGACATTGCTGTATAGGCATAAACCTACAACATGCATGTTGAAGAGATTGTTACCTGGTGTAGAGAGAAACAGCTAGCTACTAATCGTGCAGTTGTCCTTAGCAGTGTTACAGTTGATGTGTCTGATGAGGTTCTGCTGTAAACGCTGACTTATGTTAAGGCTTTTGGTAAAATTAGACTGCGTGGTCGTTGTTCTTATTCAGCTGGTAAAAAGCAGTATGTTTTGGTAGAGATATCAAACAACCTTAACGAAATAGCTGTGCCAAGTGTTGTTGGGATACCTGGAGAGCTGGGTCCCTGGCCTGTACATGTAGTTTCACAAGTCACATCTCCAGTTGAGAGAGAGGGTGAAGATTTCCAGGCAAAGCTATTATCCTTTCTGAGATATGAAGGGAAGACTGTGGCTGATGTTAAAGGCCTGGTAAGTCCCTCTGGTGCTGACCTCAACGCTGAACTGGTTACTGCCATAAGTTCACTGGTAGAAAAATGCAACAATGTGCCATCTGAGACTCAGAGTTACCGTAAGCTACGTATGTTCTCAGGTGTGAAGCCCACTCCTAGTGGAGAGGAAGAGTATGACGCATGGGCTGAGCTAACCACCCATTTTCTAGAGGAATGGCAGTGCACCGACAATGTGAAAAAACAGAGAATAATAGAAAGTCTTAAAGGGCCTGCTGCTGACATTGTGAGGTTCTTTAGGACCGGAAACCCCCATGCTACAGCGATCGAATACATGAAGGCTCTAGAAACCGCAAGTGCACCTGATCTCATGGTAAGGTTCAGAAACACATTCCAGAGTGAAGGAGAGAAGCTTTCAGCTTACCTGTTGAGACTTGACAAATTGCTGCACAATGTACAGTGGGGAAAAAAAGTATTTAGTCAGCCACCAATTGTGCAAGTTCTCCCACTTAAAAAGATGAGAGAGGCCTGTAATTTTCATCATAGGTACACGTCAACTATGACAGACAAATTGAGAAAAAAAAATCCAGAAAATCACATTGTAGGATTTTTAATGAATTTATTTGCAAATTATGGTGGAAAATAAGTATTTGGTCACCTACAAACAAGCAAGATTTCTGGCTCTCACAGACCTGTAACTTATTCTTTAAGAGGCTCTTCTGTCCTCCACTCGTTACCTGTATTAATGGCACCTGTTTGAACTTGATATCAGTATAGAAGACACCTGTCCACAACCTCAAACAGTCACACTCCAAACTCCACTATGGCCAAGACCAAAGAGCTGTCAAAGGACACCAGAAACAACATTGTAGACCTGCACCAGGCTGGGAAGACTGAATCTGCAATAGGTAAGCAGCTTGGTTTGAAGAAATCAACTGTGGGAGCAATTATTAGGAAATGGAAGACATACAAGACCACTGATAATCTCCCTCGATCTGGGGCTCCACGCAAGATCTCACCCCGTGGGGTCAAAATGATCACAAGAACGGTGAGCAACAATCCCAGAACCACACGGGGGGACCTAGTGAATGACCTGTAGAGAGCTGGGACCAAAGTAACAAAGCCTACCATCAGTAACACACTACGCCGCCAGGGACTCAAATCCTGCAGTGCCAGACGTGTCCCCCTGCTTAAGCCAGTACATGTCCAGACCCGTCTGAAGTTTGTATTTGGATGATCCAGAAGAGGATTGGGAGAATGTCATATGGTCAGATGAAACCAAAATATAACTTTTTGGTAAAAACTAAACTCGTTGTGTTTGGAGGACAAAGAATGCTGAGTTGCATCCAAAGAACACCATACCTACTGTGAAGCATGGGGGTGGAAACATCATGCTTTGGGGCTGTTTTTCTGCAAAGGGACCAGGATGACTGATCCGTGTAAAGGAAAGAATGAATGGGGCCATGTATCGTGAGATTTTGAGTGAAAACCTCCTTCCATCAGCAAGGGCATTGAAGATTAAACGTGGCTGGGTCTTTCAGCATGACAATGATCCCAAACACACCGCCCGGGCAACGAAGGAGTGGCTTCGTAAGAAGCATTTCAAGGTCCTCGAGTGGCCTAGCCAGTCTCCAGATCTCAACCCCATAGAAAATCTTTGGAGGGAGTTGAAAGTCTGTGTTGCCCAGCGACAGCCCCAAAACATCACTGCTCTAGAGGAGATCTGCATGGAGGAATGGGCCAAAATACCAGCAACAGTGTGTGAAAACCTTGTGAAGACTTACAGAAAACATTTGACCTGTGTCATTGCCAACAAAGGGTATACAACAAAGTATTGAGAAACTTTTGTTATTGACCAAATACTTATTTTCCACCATAATTTGCAAATAAATTCATTAAAAATCCTACAATGTGATTTTCTGGATTATTTTTTCTCATTTTGTCTGTCATAGTTGACGTGTACCTATGATGAAAATTACAGGCCTCTCTCATCTTTTTAAGTGGGAGAACTTGCACAATTGGTGGCTGACTAAATACTTTTTTCCCCCACTGTATATCGAAAAGGAGGCATTGAGCTGTCAGAGATGAATCGCACACGCATTGGCCAAGTAGTGAGAGGTGCATCCTCACATGACATGGTTGCGCTTCGTATTCGCATGACCTATAAGCTGCGTGATCCACCAACCTTTACTGAGCTGCTGCAGGAAGTAAGGGAGGAGGAGGACATGATTCAAGACAGGAACACAACGAAGAGTGTTGTGAAGTCATCAGCTGTTGCTCCTGTTGCTACAGTTTGTGAAGAAGCTAATACTGAGATAGAAGTGCTGAGAAAAGAGCTAAATGGTTTGAAAATTGAAATGACACGTCTCATGTCTGCTAACGTCACAGCAGCTCACTCTGACACACAAAGATCAGATGTTGCATTTAAAAGCAAAAAGAAAAGGGTAAATCCATCACAAGAACAGACACAGGCCGACAGAAACCCCGGAGTGTTCTGTTATAGATGTGGAGAAGATGGCCATTTCAAGAGAAACTGTGAAGGTGAAGAGAACTTGAGGAAAGTCAACACACGCCTGATCAAACAAAAATGGTCTATGGGAAACTACAGAGGGACCCAGTAAAGGAGCGGCCTGACGTCCCGGTGAAGATACGTTCCACAAAGTGCCACAAGTATGAAGACATGAAAGACGTGCTACCTACAGGTTTAGTTGGCCCAAGTTCTGTCATTTCTGTACAGATTGAAGGTGTCTATGCTAAAGCTTTACTAGATAGTGGTTCTCAGATTACTCTACTTTACAGATCCTTTTATGACAAGTACCTGACGCATTTGCCATTGATTCCTATAGGAAACTTAGAGATATGGGGCCTTAGCTCTGAGCAGTATCCATATGATGGCTATTTGTCGCTCAAGCTTGAGTTCTCGGGATCGGTTGTGGGCGTAGCAGAGACCATTGAAGCACTTGTGTTGGTATGTCCAGATCCGGCCATGAAAGGTGACGTGTCTATTCTGGTCGGCACAAATACGTCTGTAGTGAAGAGACTTATGACTGCTTGCAGAGAAAATGAAGGTGAAGGTTTCCTTAGCACTCTACAAGTTCATCCTGCTATCAAGGAGGCATATGAGAGGATGAGAGAAAGCTCAACTGATGATGATGAGAAGAGAGGAACGGTCTGGTTCGCACAGACAAAACCTGTCACCCTGCCACCTGGTGGGCAGGCGAGAGTTACTGGAATTCCTAAGTTTCCTGGGATACCTTCTACTCAAACCCTTCTGGTAGAGAGGCCTGAAGAACCTCGGTTCCCTGAAGAACTACTAGTGAGGCCTGAAATCCAGACGGTTGCAGTTGTGTCGTCTAGAAGAATCACCCTTACTGTCAGGAATGTCTCGACAAAGGAGATCACTCTGAAACGAGGTATGCCTATTGCTCATCTGTTTCCTGTAGATATTGCTCCTGGGTTTCCATTGAAAAGAGAGCAGGATTCATCTGAGAAGTTGACGTCTTCTTCATTCAACTTTGGAGATTCTCCAGTGCCTGAGGGATGGAAGAAGAGGTTATGTGAAAAGATGATGGAACGGAAAGAAGTGTTCTCAACACATGAGTTTGATGTGGGTTGTTCAAAGAGTACTCATAACACCATCAGAGTTACTGAAGACAAACCGTTTAGGGAAAGATCTCGCCGCTTGGCTCCAGCTGATGTTGAAGATGTAAGGAAGCATCTAAATAACTTGAAAAGTTCTGGGATCATATCTGAGTCGAGAAGCCCCTATGCATCTCCTAGTGTGGTGGTGAGGAAAAAGAATGGCACCATACGCATGTGTGTTGATTACAGGACCCTCAACAAGCGCACTGTTCCCGACCAGTACACAGTCCCACGTGTGGAGGATGCTCTGACATGTTTGAGTGGGAGCAAATGGTTCAGTGTGTTAGATCTCCGAAGCGGATACTATCAAATCCCAATGGGTGACACAGATAAAGAGAAGACTGCATTTATCTGTCCAGTTGGATTTTACCAATTTGAGAGGATGCCACAGGGTGTGTCCGGAGCACCTGCAACATTTCAACGTGTCATGGAACAGACAGTTGGAGACATGAATCTACTCGAAGTTCTTGTTTACCTTGACGACTTAATCGTGTTTGGAAGGACGCTGGAAGAACACGAGCAGAGGTTGCTCAAGGTGTTGGACCGCTTGAAAAGTGAAGGCCCAAAAACTGTCCCTTGACAAGTGTCAGTTTTGCCGCACATCTGTCAACTATGTTGGACATATCATATCCCAGAATGGAGTGGCCAC
The DNA here is from genome assembly GCF_964263955.1 of Coregonus lavaretus. NCBI lineage: Eukaryota > Metazoa > Chordata > Actinopteri > Salmoniformes > Salmonidae > Coregonus > Coregonus lavaretus. The sequence goes on from NC_139995.1 coordinate 52,911,536, forward strand.
AGACCCATCAAAAATTGAAGCTGTCACCAAGTGGCCAAGGCCTGAAACTGTGACTGCTCTGCGTTCTTTCCTAGGTTTCTGTGGATATTACAGGAGATTTGTGAAAGACTACTCTAAAGTGAGTTACCCCCTGAATCAGCTCTTATGTGGATATCTTCCCGCAGGCAAGAAAGGGAGAAAGTCCAAGGAAGAGGTGAAAGCCTACCTCAACAACTCAGAACCATTTGAATCAAGGTGGAATGAGAAGTGTGAATTGGCATTCGAGACATTGAAGGAAAGCCTCACAAAAGCTCCTGTGTTGGCTTTTGCTGATCCTCAGTTGCCATACGTTCTACATGTAGATGCTAGCCGCGAAGGGTTAGGTGGAGTACTGTACCAAGATCAAGGTGAGGGTCTGCGTCCTGTGGCATTTGTGAGTCGAAGCCTGACCGCCTCGGAACGCAACTACCCAGCTCACAAGTTAGAGTTTCTTGCGTTGAAGTGGGCAGTGGTTGATAAACTACATGATTACCTGTATGGGGTCAAGTTCGAGGTTAGAACAGACAACAACCCATTGACATATGTCCTCACGTCCGCAAAACTGGATGCCACTGGTCATCGTTGGCTGGCTGCGTTGTCTACCTATGACTTTAGTCTCAAGTACAGGCCAGGCAGGCAGAACATAGATGCCGATGCTTTATCTCGCCGCCCTCATCAGCAATATGCAGTCGAACAAGATTGGAGAGACATTCCTGCATCCGGTGTTAGAGCCATGTGCCAGATGTCTAATGTTGTTAGAATAACTCCTGGATCATCTCATAGTAGAGTGATTGATCAGTTGGGAGCCTCTATGCATGCTGTGCCTCAAGCATACTGTAACCTGAGCATGCTGACGTCTAACATGCCCAGATTGAGCACTATGGAACTTTCCGCATCGCAACAAGAAGATCCTTGCTTAGGAGAGATGTGGGTTGCTCTTAATAAACATGATATCACCAGGGTGACCAAGACAAAACATCCACATCTCTTTGCTCCGGAGAGAGTGGGAGAAGCTAAAGATGGAAGATGGAGTTATGTACAGGATCACACATCTGCCAAACAAGACTCGTCGTGCTCAGTTACTTCTTCCAGAGAAGTTCAGAACTATGGTTCTCACGTCGCTGCATGATGACTCAGGTCATTTAGGATTTGACAAGACATATGGACTTGTCAGAGACCGGTTCTACTGGCCACGCATGAAGATGGAAGTAGAGGAGTACTGTAAGTCCTGTGCTCGCTGTGTACAGAGGAAAACACTCCCAAAGATAGTTGCTCCGCTTGGTCATATGCAAAGTGATGGACCTATGGACCTTGTGTGTATGGATTTCCTGTCCATTGAGCCTGACTCCAGTAACACAGCGAATGTTCTTGTCATTACGGATCATTACACAAGATACGCTCAAGCTTTTCCTACGAAGGATCAGAAAGCATCCACGGTCGCCAAGGTATTGTGGGAGAGGTACTTCATCCATTATGGTCTGCCCAAGAGGATGCATAGTGATCAAGGTAGAGATTTTGAAAGTCGACTCATCCATGAGCTACTGAATATGCTTGGAGTGGAGAAGTCAAGGACAACACCATATCATCCTCAGGGAGATCCACAACCCGAGAGATTCAACCGAACCTTGTTGAACATGCTTGGAACTCTTGATCATACACGAAAGAACAAATGGAGTCAGTATGTTGGGCATCTAGTGCACTCGTCTAACTGTAGTCGGAATGAAGCGACTGGCTATTCGCCATATTTTTTGATGTTTGGACGTGAAGCTAGATTGCCTGTTGATATTTGTTTTGGAGTCTCGAGTGATAGCTCTTCAGAGAGAACTTACCTCAAGTATGTATCTGATATGAAGAAACAGTTACAAGCTACTTACAAACTTGCTGAGAGCACTGCTGGAAAGCAAAACCAAGAAAACAAACAGTGATATGATACGAAGATCCGCTACACGCAACTTATGCCTGGAGACAGAGTCCTCATACGGAATCTAGGACTGCAAGGAAAATATATGCTGGCAGATCGCTGGGCCTCTACGCCATATGTGGTGGAAAGTCAGATGTCAAACTTACCTGTGTTTCGTTTGAAGCCTGAAATTGGAGATGGACCCATTAAGATTCTTCATCGAAATCACCTGCTACCACTGGGGCAGAAAGTGCGCATAGAACCTGTGGTTAACATAGAACCAACACCTGGTAGAAGGACCCTGCAAAGAAGGAGGAAGAGAAAGGGACATTAAAAGTTGCCTGGAAACTGTACTCCTCGGAATGATGAGAAAGTTGAAGAGGTTGAGAATCCAGAAGATGAGAAGGATTTTGACTCAGAAGATGAGGACATCGGAGTATGGTATGAAGTGCCAAATACAAACTGTATAAGCCGAGAAGTGGAAGAGAGGTCGGAACCATTTAGCTTGGACTTAGACATAGTTTGGAATCAAATGACAGGGGAACCTGAAAGAGCAGACCAAGTTCTGGAAGTAAAAGAGTCCGGTCAAGAAGCTGAGGTCGCAACTGGAGTTGAAGTAGATGATAATGAGGCATCTAACTCAGTTGAAGAGATTACAGAAGAGGAACGAGAAGTTCAGGGAGAAGTGGAAACTTCGGAGGAAATGGAAGGACCAGGGATAAGAAGATCTCAGAGAGTAAAGAAAGCACCTGTATTACTTACCTATGATAAACCTGGAGTTCCAAGTATAGCCCCAGTTGTCAGATATTGTTCCACATTGTACAAGTGGATTGGATAAGGGAAACACAAATGTATCTCATTTTCAATTATCTAACAAGTTTTGACTCAGCTGTAGGTTGTAGTTAAGAGTTGACACATTTACTTGTCATTACATTTCACTTATGTTTACAAGTCATGAGGACATGCCTATTTTGGTGGGGGGAGAGTGTAATACCTTGCTAAAACCAAGTATAGAGTTTATTTGTTATAATTCATTGGTATTAGATTTAAAAGGTGATCGAATAGCTCCTGATTTGTAATGTCATTAATGCATTTATTTTGAAGCAATGTTTATAAAAAAATTACAAGTGAATAGGTTGGTTTACTTTTAAGTTTAAGTTTCCCACGTATCTCGTTAAAGTTTTGACCAATGAGGTAACTTGTTAAGTTGTGGCCAATGGGAGAGTGGACTTGTTGCTGGGAAAGAAAAGAGAGGGAAAAGTTTAAAGAAGGGAGAGGAGAGACGTTAGTGGGGTTGGTGAAGGAAAAACGACCAAAGGAAATGATAAAGAGAGAACAAAACCATACCTACAGAGTTTTTTTAAAGGGAAATCCTGATTTACTTTTATACTATCCCAGGTATTCCTTAAAGAGGTGGGGTTTCAAGTGTCTCCGGAAGGTGGTCAGTGACTCCGCTGTCCTGGCGTCGTGAGGGAGCTTGTTCCACCATTGGGGTGCCAGAACAGCGAACAGTTTTGACTGGGCTGAGCGGGAACTGTGCTTCCGCAGAGGTAGGGGGACCAGCAGGCCAGAGGTGGAAGAACGCAATGCCCTCGTTTGGGTGTAGGGACTGATCAGAGCCTGAAGGTAAGGAGGTGCCGTTCCCCTCACAGCTCCGTAGGCAAGCACCATGGTCTTGTAGCAGATGCAAGCTTCAACTGGAAGCCAGTGGAGTGTGCAGAGGAGCGGGGTGATGTGAGAAAACTTGGGAAGGTTGAACACCAGACGGGCTGCAGCGTTCTGGATGAGTTGTAGGGGTTTAATGGCACAGGCAGGGAGCCCAGCTAACAGCGAGTTGCAGTTATCCAGACGGGAGATGACAAGTGCCTGGATTAGGACCTGTGCCGCTTCCTCTGTAAGGTAGGGTCGTACTCTGCGAATGTCGTAGAGCATGAACCTACAGGATCGGGTCACCGCTTTGATGTTAGCGGAGAACGACAGGGTGTTGTCGAGGGTCACACCAAGGTTCTTTGCACTCTTGGAGGAGGACACAACGAAGTTGTCAACCGTGATGGCGAGATCATGGAGCGGGCAGTCCTTCCCCGGGAGGAAGAGCAGCTCCATCTTGCCGAGGTTTAGCTTGAGGTGGTGATCCGACATCCACACTGATATGTCTGCCAGACATGCAGAGATGCGATTCGCCACCTGGTTATCAGAAGGGGTTAAGGAGAAGATTAATTGTGTGTCGTCTGCGTAGCAATGATAGGAGAGACCATGTGAGGATATGACCAGAGCCAAATTATTTGGTGTATAGAGAGAATAGGAGAGGGCCTAGAACTGAGCCCTGGGGGACACCAGTGGTGAGAGCACGTGGTGAGAAGACAGATTCTCGCCATGCCACCTGGTAGGAGCGACCTGTCAGGTAGGACGCAATCCAAGAGTGAGCCGCGCCGGAGATGCCCAACTCGGAGAGGGTGGAGAGGAGGATCTGATGGTTCACAGTATCAAAGGCAGCAGATTGGTCTAGAAGGATGAGAGCAGAGGAGAGAGAGTTAGCTTTAGCAGTGCGGAGAGCCTCCGTGACACAGAGAAGAGCAGTCTCAGTTGAATAACCAGTCTTTAAACCTGACTGGTTTGGATCAAGAAGGTAATTCTGAGAGAGATAGCAGGAGAGTTGGCTATAGATGGCACGCTCAAGAATTTTGGAGAGAAAAGAAAGAAGGGATACTGGTCTGTAGTTGTTGACATCAGAGGGATCGAGTGTAGGTTTTTTGAGGAGGGGTGCAACTCTCGCTTTCTTGAAGATGGAAGGGACATAGCCAGCGGACAAGGATGAGTTGATGAGCGAGGTGAGGTAAGGGAGATGGTCTCCGGAAATGGTCTGGAGAAGAGAGGAGGGGATAGGGTCAAGCGGGCAGGTTGTTGGGCGGCCGGCCGTCACAAGTCGCAAGATTTCATCTGGAGAGAGAGGGGAGAAAGAAGTCAAAGCATAGGGTAGGGCAGTGTGAGCAGGACCAGCGGTGTCATTTTACTTAATAAATGAGGATCGGATGTCGTCAACCTTCTTTTCAAAATGGTTGACGAAGTCATCCACAGAGAGGGAGGAGGGAGGGGGAAGAGGAGGAGGATTCAGCAGGGAGGAGAAGGTGGCAAAGAGCTTCCTAGGGTTATTTAGAGTGGTAGAAAGTGGCTTTAGCAGCAGAAACGGAGGAAGAGAATGTAGAGAGGAGGGAGTGGAAAGATGACAGGTCCGCAGGGAGTCTACTTTTCCTCAATTTCCGCTCGGCTGCCCGGAGCCCTGTTCTGTGAGCTCGCAATGAATCGTCAACCCACGGAGCAGGAGGGGAGGACCGAGCCGGCCGGGAGGATAGGGGACATAGAGAGTCAAAAGATTCAGAGAGGGAGGATAGGAGGGTTGAGGAGGCAGAATCAGGAGATTGGAGGGAGATGGATTTAGCAGAGGGAAGAGATGATAGGATGGAAGAGGAGAGAGTAGCGGGAGAGAGAGAGCGAAGGTTGCGACGGCACATTACCATCTGAGTAGGGGCAGAGTGAGTAGTGTTGGAGGAGAGCGAGAGAGAAAAGGATACGAAGTAGTGGTTGGAGACTTGGAGGGGAGTTGCAGTGAGATTAGTAGAAGAACAGCATCTAGTAAAGATGAGGTCAAGCGTATTGCCTGCATTGTGAGTAGGGGGGGACGGTGTGAGGGTGAGGTCAAAAGAGGAAAGGAGTGGAAAGAAGGAGGCAGAGAGAAATGAGTCAAAGGCAGACGTAGGGAGGTTAAAGTCACCCAGAACTGTGAGGGGTGAGCCATCCTCAGGAAAGGAACTTATTACATTTACATTTACGTCATTTAGCAGATGCTCTTATCCAGAGCGTCTTACAAATAGGTGCATTCACCTTATAGCCAGTGGGATCACCACTTCACAATGTTTTTTTTGGGGGGGGTTGCGGTTTGGGTTGGGGTAAGGGGGGGGGGGGGGGGGGGGGTAGAAGGATTACTTTATCCTATCCCAGGTATTCCTTAAAGAGGTGGGGTTTCAAATGTCTCCGGAAGGTGGTGAGTGACTCCGTTGTCCTGGCGTCGTGAGGGAGCTTGTTCCACCATTGGGGTGCCAGATCAGCGAACAGTTTTGACTGGGCTGAGCGGGAACTATGCTTCCGCAGAAGTAGGGGAGCCAGCAGGCCAGAGGTGGATGAACGCAATGCCCTCGTTTGGGTGTAGGGACTGATCAGAGCCTGAAGGTACGGAGGTGCCGTTCCCCTCACAGCTCCGTAGGCAAGCACCATGGTCTTGTGGCAGATGTGAGCTTCAACTGGAAGCCAGTGGAGTGTGCGGAGGAGCGGGGTGACGTGAGAGAACTTGGGAAGGTTGAACACCAGACGGGCTGCGGCATTCTGGATGAGTTGTAGGGGTTTAATGGCACAGGCAGGGAGCCGTCAAGCTCATTGATGAACTCTCCAAGGGAACCTGGAGGGCAATAAATGACAAGGATGTTAAGCTTGAATGGGCTAGTGACTGTGACAGCATGGAATTCAAATGAGGAGATAGATAGATGGGTCAGGGGGAAAAGAGAGAATGTACACTTGGGAGAGATGAGGATTCCTGTGCCACCGCCGCGCTGACCAGATGCTCTCGGGGTATGCGAGAACACATGATCAGACGAGGAAAGAGCAGTAGGAGTAGCAGTGTTTTCTGTGGTAATCCATGTATCCGCCAGCGCCAAGAAGTCGAGGGACTGGAGGGTGGCATAGGCTGAGATGAACTCTGCCTTGTTGGCCGCAGAACGGCAGTTCCAGAGGCTACCGGAGACCTGGAACTCCACGTGGGTCGTGCGCGCAGGGACCACCAGATTAGAGTGGCAGCAGCCACGCCGTGTGAAGCATTTGTATGGCCTGTGCAGAGAGGAGAGAACAGGGATAGACAGAGGCATAGTTGACAAGCTACAGAAAAGGCTACAATAATGCAAAGGAGATCGGAATGAAATTAACTAAGCATCTGGGAAAGCGAGAGAGCGGGGCCTCCCTCACGTTTCACTGAAACACTCAAATATAACTCTCCCAACTTCCACTTTAGATTAATAGACTTTAGTTAGTGTCTGGTCTGTTAGCGATGTTACCAAACAGACTAGTTCTGTCTCTTACCTCTAGTTAGTGTCTGGTCTGTTAGCGATGTTACCAAACAGACTAGTTCTGTCTCTTGCCTCTAGTTAGTGTCTGGTCTATTAGCGATGTTACGAAACACAATAGTTCTGTCTCTTACCTCTAGATAGTGTCTGGTCTATTAGCGATGTTACGAAACAGACTAGTTCTGTCTCTTACCTCTAGTTAGTGTCTGGTCTATTAGCGATGTTACCAAACAGACTCGTTTTGTCTCTTACCTCTAGTTAGTGTCTGGTCTGTTAGCGATGTTACCAAACAGACTAGTTCTGTCTCATGCTTTTAGTTAGTGTCTGGTCTGTTAGCGATGTTACCAAACAGACTAGTTCTGTCTCTTGCCTCTAGTTAGTGTCTGGTCTATTAGCGATGTTACGAAACAGACTAGTTCTGTCTCTTACCTCTAGTTAGTGTCTGGTCTATTAGCGATGTTACCAAACAGACTAGTTCTGTCTCTTACCTCTAGTTAGTGTCTGGTCTGTTAGCGATGTTACCAAACAGACTAGTTCTGTCTCATGCTTCTAGTTAGTGTCTGGTCTGTTAGCGATGTTACCAAACAGACTAGTTCTGTCTCATGCTTCTAGTTAGTGTCTGGTCTATTAGCGATGTTACCAAACAGACTAGTTCTGTCTCTTACCTCTAGTTAGTATTACCTCTAGTTAGTGTAGAAAATAGTAAAAATAAAGAAAAACCCTGACTGGTACCATATTCCAGGGTTTTTCTTAATAGAATAATAGTGAAGACATCAAAACTATCAAATAACACATATGGAATCATGTAGTATTTTATATTTTAGATTCTTCAAAGTAGCCACCCTTTGCCTTGATGACAGCTTTGCACACTCTTGGCATTCTCTCAACCAGCTTCATGAGGAATGCTTTTCCAACAGTCTTGAAGGAGTTCCCACATATGCTGAGCACTTGTTGGCTGCTTTTCCTTCACTCTGCAGTCCAACTCATCTCAAACCATCTCAATTGGGTTGAGGTCGGGTGATTGTGGAGGCCAGGTCATCTGATGCAGCACTCCGTCACTCTCCTTCTTGGTCAAATAGCACTTACACAGCCTGGAGGTGTGTTTTGGGTCATTGTCCTGTTGAAAAACCAATGATAGTCCCATTAAACGCAAACCAGATGGGATGGCATATCGCTGCAGAATGCTGTGGTAGCCATGCTGGTTAAGTGTGCCTTGAATTCTAAATAAATCACAGACAGTGTCACCTGCAAGGCACCCCCACACCATCACACCTCCTCATCCATGCTTCATGGTGGGAACCACATTTTTTTTTTTTTTTTTTTTTTTTTTTTGTCATTTAGCAGACGCTCTTATCCAGAGCGACTTACAGGAGCAATTAGGGTTAAGTGCCTTGCTCAAGGGCACATCGACAGATTTTTCACCTAGTCGGCTCGGGGATTAGAACCAGCGACCTTTCGGTTACTGGCACAACGCTCTTACCCACTAAGCTACCTGCCGCCCATCATATGTGGAGATAATCCGTTCACCTACTCTGCGTCTCACAAAGACACGGCGAACAAAAAAAAAATCACATTTGGACTCATCATACCAAAGGACAGATTTACACCGGTCTAATGTCCATTGCTCGTGTTTCTTGGCCCAAGCAAGTCTCTTCTTATTATTGGTGTCCTTTAGTAGTGGTTTCTTTGCAGCAATTCGACCATGAATGCCTGATTCACGCAGTCTCCTCTGAACAGTTGATGTTGAGATGTATCTGTTACTTGAACTCTGTGAAGCATTTCTTTGGGCTGCAATCTGAGGTGCAGTTAACTCTAATGAACTTATCCTCTGCAGCAGAGATAACTCTGGGTCTTCCTTTTGTGTGGCGGTCCTCATGAGAGCCAGTTTCATCATAGTGCTCGATGGTTTTTGCGACTGCACTTAAAGAAACTTTCAAAGTTCTTGAAATGTTCCGGATTGACTGACCTTCATGTCTTAAAGTAATGATGACTGTCGTTTCTCTTTGCTTACTTAGCTATTGTTTACATCCGCGATGGACAGACAACTGTAGGGCTCCAGATGCTACTGACATTTTGTGGGTGGGGAGACAGGTAGAGAGGGTGGAGGAGGAGGCTTGGCTTAAAGCGATCTGCATCTTTTTATGAAATGAATTATCTAAATTAGGCCCACAGAATTAGGAGCAGCTTCTATGGAGGAACTTTGAATGTCTTTGAACTTCCAAGAGTTGGCTTAACGTTGGATCAGAGCTAGCTAGCTAGCTAAAAAGCTTGTGTGTGCATAGTGGCACCAGAATTAAAAACACGTCATGCCTTTTTATAGTTAATAAATCCAATGTGATATGTGATAACAATAGTATCCTTAACTATCATTGAAAAAGTTAATCCATTCTTCTGTTGTAAAAAATCTCTCCCTAATTTCTGAATCACGCTTGTAAGATCAGTAGGCTACAGTAGCCTATGCTTCAGAGGGGGAGGGGCAGGTAGCCTACACACACACTGGCAAAGATTTTCAGCTGGCAGGCAGACACTGGAAAAAAATTCTGAGTGACAGAGTGAGAGCTTTGCAAAGGCGCGTTGTTACGTTTTTTATGGGACCCCAAAAAAATTACAAGTTCACATGCTTTTAAAATAATGGTTCTGTTGTGGAACAGTATAGATCACTTTCGTTCCCAGTTCTGATTCTCTTCCTCGAAAAGTTCATTATTTTCCGGTTTTCGGTTGTGTTACCTGAACCGGTTTCAACCCATGATTTTGAGAGTCAAGTGATCTGTGTCCATCGTTTCTGGTTTGAATGCAATAATGTTAGAAGGCCAAATCGTTTACGTGTTTTCCCAGCTAGCCTGGATTCAGGGCTATATCTTCATTTAATTAGTTGATCTTTGTTTAGTATCGGCTGTAGGGGGTGAGGAGAATAGCTAACCAGGCAGCCATTCCCATGGAAGCTTTTTCTCTCTCTAGCTCTCCCCCGTTCCTCTCTCACCAAGCTAATTTGAGTCTGGAAGACAATGGTTTGTGAACATTAACAGGGTCCCACCCCCTAGTTAAAGAGAAGGTAGTCAGGGCCTTTGATCCGCTGTCTCTGCGTTCTGCACGGCCCCCGACATTCCTTTGAAGGGAGCGACGACTGCAAAGCTCCTTTCAACTACCCAGGATCCCCCTGGCTCTCTCGGCATGCGTTTGGGCTTAGCGGCACACCAGGCTTCTGAGAGAAAAGTGGAAAGTGCTACCCCTGCCATCACGCACAGGGGGAAAGATATGTGACGGTTATCGAGGTCCTCAATTGGTGTTAGAAATTGTGTGGATTGGTGTCAGAAGTTGGTCCATTGGTGTTGTGTGAACATTATGACCCTCTTGTTGTGACACTGTTGGACTGCAGTTCTTCCTCGGACCTCATGGTGTTCTACTTTGCCTCCCGTTGGCCCCTGTCACCACAGCAACTTCATGCTGAGTACTATCGTACCTATGATTAATACCTTATTGGCGTTCAAGGGGGCCTCATTTTGATAAGGCTAAATCAATTCATGAGTTGGTAAATAATGAATGAACTCACAACCCCACAAAAAGCAGGTCCACCTAAGACAGATATACTTCTGAAGAATATATTTCTAACATAATACAATAGATAGATGTGGCAATGAGACTTATGCAACTTACAACAAAACATATCTTTGAATATCTTGGATACGTCTGCAAGTCTCCCAACCCCAGGAAAAGATTGAATTCTCTTTCAACATTCCTCTTATTATACAAGCACTGTGGCTTTCCCTAGGTATAGCCAGTGCCATGTGGCTGGATAAAAGAGAATGGAACTTTTCCTTTCTATTTTGCAAAGGCGTATTGTGAGCATCAGTGGTGAACTGTGCCATTAACAATGCAGTTACACTCCGAGGGAAATGTACTGGTGGATGACATTGAACTTAAAAATGTACAGTGAGTTGGCCCATCTGCCTATAAATCAAATATCAGAACTCAACTCCCTCCTCTTGCATAGATTTGACTGGAATAAAAAGCTTTTGCGCGGCAGCGTCACAGCCTGTTGTCTGATAGACTATGCCATCATTTCATTATGATAGGGGAGCCAGAAGCAGGGAATTGTAAACAAAAGCTGCACCGGTTGGAATTGGTGGTGGTGGTGCATCGATTGTCTGTAAAACTGTGTTTTCACTCTCACTTGAATAGTAATTCTGCCTGGTAAGCTCTTTTGAGATGATGGCATCCACAATAGGCCTTTCGTGTTCTCTCTGCTGTAAAATCAAAGGAGATTAAGCTCAGTGTCGATGCTGACAAAAGTGAGATTATATGTGTGTGTGTGTGTGTGTGTGTGTGTGTGTGTGTGTGTGTGTGTGTGTGTGTGTGTGTGTGTGTGTGTGTGTGTGTGTGTGTGTGTGTGTGTAGCAGTCAGAGTCAAAACCCCTCATTGTCCCCAAATAATTCCTTGAGTGTGTAGCTACTTTTCATTCAATAAGTAGCTGTTGGTATTGGCTTGTAGAGCAATTTAATTTAAGTGCTGTCTTTTATCTAGTAGCCTACTTAATCATTGCTGTTTGAACTGTCTGATTGGTCAGTACTTGTGTAATAGACCCTTGTAACTGTTGGGTGTTTTAAGAGGGAGTGGCCTTACCTGTCTTCCCTGACTATTTAAGGAACCTTACTTGGCAGGTCTTAGTGCTTCATCTATCGTCTGGAAGGTCAACAGCTCCTACAAGAGCAGCAAGTATATTTTTAAATAAATAATAAGAACACGTTTATTTGGCGGACATATTTCAGGGAACTCAAGGACATCTTACATTAACAGTAGGCCTACATAAAAGCAAGTGCATTACTGAGCATTACTGTAGCTAAAGGTAATATGTCAGCCTATTAATTATGGAAAAAATAACCTATGACTAGGCTATTCAAAATCAAATAAAAATGTATTATAATAATAGGCTAAATCTGAATTTGTTTAATTAAGGCTAGACCAATTATGTACCAAAGATATCTTAAATCAGTATTTTTAAAATGTTTTTCTGCCATGTGTAATATCCAGTAGGCTATGTATTATATAATGGCACAATCATTATTTAAAATCAGGGTTTCTTTTCGGACTTGGGCTCATACAGTGCATTCTAACATTTGTAAATAAAAATAAATGAAAAATAAAGACATATATGGGGAAAAAAAGTATTTAGTCAGCCACCAATTGTGCAAGTTCTCCCACTTAAAAAGATGAGAGAGGCCTGTAATTTTCATCATAGGTAGACGTCAACTATGACAGACAAATTGAGAAAAAAATATCCAGAAAATCACATTGTAGGATTTTTTATGAATTTATTTGCAAATTATGGTGGAAAATAAGTATTTGGTCACCTACAAACAAGCAAGATTTCTGGCTCTCACAGACCTGTAACTTCTTCTTTAAGAGGCTCCTCTGTCCTCCACTCGTTACCTGTATTAATGGCAACTGTTTGAACTTGTTATCAGTATAAAAGACACCTGTCCACAACCTCAAACAGTCACACTCCAAACTCCACTATGGCCAAGACCAAAGAGCTGTCAAAGGACACCAGAAACAAAATTGTAGACCCTGCACCAGGCTGGGAAGACTGAATCTGCAATAGGTAAGCAGCTTGGTTTGAAGAAATCAACTGTGGGAGCAATTATTAGGAAATGGAAGACATACAAGACCACTGATAATCTCCCTCGATCTGGGGCTCCACGCAAGATCTCACCCCGTGGGGTCAAAATGATCACAAGAACGGTGAGCAAAAATCCCAGAACCACACGGGGGGACCTAGTGAATGACCTGCAGAGAGCTGGGACCAAAGTAACAAAGCCTACCATCAGTAACACACTACGCCGCCAGGGACTCAAATCCTGCAGTGCAAGACGTGTCCCCCTGCTTAAGCCAGTACATGTCCAGGCCCGTCTGAAGTTTGCTAGAGTTCATTTGGATGATCCAGAAGAGGATTGGGAGAATGTCATATGGTCAGATGAAACCAAAATATAACTTTTTGATAAAAACTCAACTCGTCGTGTTTGGAGGACAAAGAATGCTGAGTTGCATCCAAAGAATACCATACCTACTGAATGGGCCAAAATACCAGCAACAGTGTGTGAAAACCTTGTGAAGACTTACAGAAAACGTTTGACCTGTGTCATTGCCAACAAAGGGTATATAACAAAGTATTGAGAAACTTTTGTTATGGTCCAAATACTTATTTCCCACCATAATTTGCAAATAAATCCATTAAAAATCCCACAATGTGATTTTCTGGATTTGTTTTCTATTTTTGTCTGTCATAGTTGACGTGTACCTATGATGAAAATTGAAAATTACAGGCCTCTCTCATCTTTTTAAGTGGGAAAACTTGCACAATTGGTGGCTGACTAAATACTTTTTTCCCCCACTGTATATATATACGTCACCCCCCTCCTCCGCACACTCCACTGGCTTCCAGTTGAAGCTCGCATCTGTTACAAGACCATGGTGCTTGCCTATGGAGCTGTGAGGGGAACGGCACCTCCGTACCTTCAGGCTCTGATCAGTCCCTACACCCAAACGAGGGCATTGCGATCAGCCACCTCTGGCCTGCTGGCTCCCCTTCCTCTGCGGAAGCATAGTTCCCGCTCAGCCCAGTCAAAACTGTTTGCTGCTCTGGCACCCCAATGGTGGAACAAGCTCCCTCACGACGCCAGGACAGCGGAGTCACTCGCCACCTTCCGGAGACATTTGAAACCCCACCTCTTTAAGGAATACCTGGGATAGGATAAAGTAATCCTTCTACCCCTCCCTTACCCTAACCCCCCCGTAAATTACGTAAATGGTCTCCTGAGTGGCGCAGTGGTCTAAGGCACTGCATCGCAGTGCTGACTGTGCCACTAGAGATCCTGGTTCGAATCCAGGCTCTGTCGCAGCCGGCCGCGACCGGGAGACTCATGGGCGGCGCACAATTGGCCCAGGGTAGGGGAGGGAATGGCCGGCAGGGATGTAGCTCAGTTGATAGAGCATGGCGTTTGCAACGCCAGGGTTGTGGGTTCGATTCCCACGGGGGGCCAGTATAAAAAAATATATATATGTATTCACTAACTGTAAGTCGCTCTGGATAAGAGCGTCTGCTAAATGACTAAAATGTAAATGTAAATATATAAATAATATACATTATACAGTGCATTCGGAAAGTATTCAGACCCCTTCCTTTTTTCCACATTTTGTTACGTTACAGCCTTATTCTAAAATTGAATAAATACATGTTTTTCCTCATCAATCTACACACATTACCCCTTAGTGACTAAGTGAAAACAGGTTTTTAGAAATGTTTGCACATTAAAAAAAATAAAGAACAGAAACACCTTATTTACATAAGTATTCAGACCCTTTGCAATGAGACTCGAAATTGAGCATAGGTGCATCTTGTTTCCATTGATCATCATTGAGATGTTTCTATAACTTGTTTGGAGTCCACCTGTGGTAAATTCAATTAATTGGACATGATTTGGAAAGGCACACACCTGTCTATATAAGGTCCCACAGTTGACAGTGCATGTCAGAGCAACAACAAAGCCATGAGGTCGAAGGAATTGTCCGTAGAGCTCAGAGAAAGGATTGTGTCGAGGCACAGATCTGGGGAAGGGTAGAAAAAAATGTCTGCAGCATTGAATGTCCCCAAGAACACAGTGGCCTCCATCATTCTTAAATGGAAGAAGTTTGGAACCAAGAACCTTCCAGAAGGACAACAATCTCTGCAGCACTCCACCAATCAGGCCTTTATGGTAGAGTGGCCGGACAGAAGCCACTCCTCAGTAAAAGGCACATGACAGCCCGTTTGGAGTTTGCCAAAAGGCCCTTAAAGGACTCTCAGATCATGAAAAACAAGATTCTCTGGTCTGATGAAACAAAGATTGAACTCTTTGGCCTGAATGCGAAGCGTCACATCTAGAGGAAACCTGACACCATCCCCACCGTGAAGTATGGGGGTGGCAGCATGATACTGTACCTATGTTTTTCAGCGGCAGGGACTGGGAGAAATGGAGCAAAGTACAGAGAGATGCTTGATGAAAACCTGCTCCAGAGCGCTCAGGACCTCAGACTGGGACGATGGTTCACCTTCCAACAGGACAACGACCCTAAGCACACAGTCAAGAAAACACAGGAGTGGCTTCGGGACAAGTCTCTGAATGCCCTTGAGTGGCCCAGCCAGAGCCCGGACTTGAACCCGATCAAACATCTTTGGAGAGACCTGAAAATAGCTGTGCAGCAACGCTCCCCATCCAACCTGACAGAGCTTGAGAGGATCTGCAGAGAAGAATGGGAGAAACTCCTCAAATACAGGTGTGCCAAGCTTGTAGCGTCATACCCAAGACGACTCGAGGGTGTAACCGCTGCCAAAGGTGCTTCAACAAAGTACTGAATAAAGGGTCTGAATACTTATGTAGATGTGACATTTCAGTTGTTGTTTTTTTATACTTTTGCTACAATTTCTAAACACCTGTTTTTGCTTTGTCATTATAGGCTATTGTGTGTAGATTGATGAGAGGAAAAAACAATTGAATCAATTTTAGAAGGAGGCTGTAACGTAACAAAATGTGGAAAAAGTCAAGGGGTCTGAATACTTTCCCAAGGCACTGTAAACAGGCCTATGCTCATTCATAAGCTCTAATATGCATCTCATTGTTTTGAATGAATTAACACCTTAGAGAGCGCTGTCCATTTCATTGTGTTAGGCTTTGAAACAACATCCACAATGACCATGTTTTCCACTCAGTTTCAACCTGTTGTTGAAAATCTTTCTTCAAATTGATCAATCACAGTGAGGTGAGTTAAAAAAGCACATACTGTTTTTGATGATAAGTATTTTATGTGATTTTCAAACGCATTTGCATTGATGTAAGAGTGGTTAGGGGGAGAACAGAGCCCTGAGTACCAGGCCATTAGCGACCTGATGATGGTTAGCGAGTTGGGTACTACTAACGCATGTCCAGAGTGCATTAGAGGAGATTACCGTGACTCAACGGTCAAGTATCATTTTATTGCGGTCATGACTCATGACTGCCGGTGTGGTGGTAATACGGTCACCGCAACAGTTCCTGTTCATCCAGCTCCGGATGTCTTGAAGTCAGCTGATGAGGGAGGTGGGAGGGAGGGGAGTGGTGGGTTTGGTGGAGAGGTAGAGCTGGGTGTCATCTGCATAGCAGTGGAAGTGAACTTTGTGATGTCCCATGAGCTTTCCCAGGGGTAAGAGGTATATGATGAAGAGGAATGGACTCAACACTTACCCCTGGGGGACACCCTTTGAGATAGCCGCACACCCTGATCTGGGATTTTTCAGTTGCACAAACTGTTGGCGTTCATTGACTTAGGAGGAAAACCAGGAGAGTGCAACATCAGTGACACCAACACCAGCCAGACGTTCCGTGAGGAGTGGATGTGAGATGGTATCGAAGGTCGAAGAGTATTTTTATTTTACCTTTATTTAACTAGGCAAGTCAGTTACAATGACGGCCTACACCGGCCAAACCCGGACGACGCTGGGCCAATTGTGCGCCGCCCTATGGGACTCCCAATCATGGCCGGTGGTGATACGGCCTGGAATCAAATCAGGGGGTCTGTAGTGACACCTCAAGCACTGAGATGCAGTGCCTTAGACCGCTGCGCCACTCGGGAGCCCAACTTGAGGATGAGGATGGATAGCAACCCTGAGTCAGCTTCACGGAGGTTGTCGTTAGTTTCAGTTCTGTGTTTGGAGCGGAAACCGAACTGGAATGGTTTGTGAAGGTTATTGGAGTTGAGATGGTGTTGTAATTGAGTGGCCGCAACCCTCTCCAGTATTTTGGGAAGGTTTGAGATTGGATGGAAGTTGTTCAGGTCAACAGGGTCAACATTTGTCTTTTGGAGGATGGGGGAAATTGCATCAATCTTGAGAGTGGAGGGAATGATGCCAGCGGTGAAGGAGGAGTTGATAATGCCAGTGAGTAAGGGATAGATGGAAAGCAAGCAGGATTTTCACAGGTGATCTGTGTATGCTTGAAAATGAACTACTAGACCAGTCCTCTTGTAGAAACGCTCGAGACGGCGTCCACTGGCTTTTAACTGGCGTAGCTCTGCGGTGTACCAGGGAGCAGTGTGAGTGAAGGAGACTGAGCGGGTTTTGAGGGGAGCGAGGGTATCCAGGGAGGAAGAAAGGCAGTCATTGTAGTCAGTGATTAGGTCAGGAGGGGACTGGGAGTCAGTTATGTTATGGGGTATGGTGCGTTGGACATTTTGCTTGGAAAGGGGGGCAGAGCCTTCAAACATAACTTTATGATCAGAAATGGGGAGCTCAACATCAGTTATACTGCAAGGAAGAATACCAACGGAGCAGAATAAATCTAAAATGTGACCTTTGTTGTGAGTGGGGAAAGTAAGATTTTGAATGATAGAAGATGTTTTATTGTCACATACAATAGGTGCAGTGAAATGTGTTGTTTTAGCAGTACGGCGCACCTGGAGCAAATTTGGGCTAAGTGCCTTGCTCAAGGGCAAATTGACAGATTTTTCACCTTGTCGGCTCGTGTATTCGAACCGGCGTCCTTTTGGTTGCTGGCCCAACGCTCTAACCGCTAATGACATAACATCAGCAGCGAAAGCACAGCTTGCAGTAGCATTAATGTGGATATTAACATTACCTACAAGCAGTACATTGGGAGACATGGCTCAGACAGAAGTCATTAATGAGGACAGTTCAGATAAAAACAGATCAGATGACTTAGGTGGTCTATAAATGGTTACATTGATCAGTGGTTGAGAGCCAGGGAATTTAACAACCAGACATTCAAAGGAAGAGTGCTGGGATACACTGACAGGTTTGACTTTAAGATTTTCACAGTACAGTACAGCAACACCACCCCCTCGCACCATAGAGCGAGGTTGACTGATGTACAAGTAACCGGGTGGGATCGCCTAGTTAAGTTGATAAGTCATTTGGCTGTTGCCAGGTCTCAGTAAGGCACATGATGTCCAGCTTTCTATCCCTGATAAACTCATTTACCAGTAGGGCTTTGTTACTGACAGATCGAATATTAAACAACGTAGGTTTAAAACAATCACTCGGACCGGCATACATCGTTGCCTTGGTAACCGGGCAAAGCACCATATGGTCAGAACCACGGTAAGAGTGAGAGACAGTAAGTTGGTTAGACGAGAAATAATGGATGGAAGAAGTCTTACTGTGTGTAAAGTTGCGACGAGACCCACAGTGAATATATCTTGGTCGGCGGAGGATGTCACTGTGAGTAAACAGAGCCAGGGGAGCCCTATAGCTCAGGGAGTGGAGAAGTAGCAGCTCCGTACTGAGTATTTATGTGCAGAGCAAGCACTGATGGCAGTGCAGAGGATAATCCACCAGAGAAGCATATTCATCCACATAGCGGCGATGTAGAGGACAACCAGGCAGACAGAAATCGGGAGTTTGAGATTGAGAAGTTGGCTGTGAGGCAGTCTGTGTGTCCGTGCATCACCGCAGGCAGCGAGGTAGGCGCATCAGCAGGGCGCGCGGTGTGCGGGAGTCCGTATCACGGTTGAGACGGCAGTAAGCAAACCCTCAAGGGAGAGAACACCTCAGCAGACACGAACAGCAGTATAGAGTCGCTCCTCAGCACCAGGCAGAGTGTCGGATGAAGACCGGGGCGATCGGTTGATTCAGGAAGAAATAGAATGGAGAAAATAGACACCTTTCCGAGACAGATCGCAGACAGTCAGGTAAATCCAGGTGATCGTAAACCAAGGAGGAATAGAGAAAGTCTATTTTCGGAGCCAACAGATAGCTAAGCACACAGTTGAATCCAGGTGAAAACAGAACATAAATCCAGGAGAAAGAATAGAGAAAATAGTCAGCAGGTAGAAGACAGGTAATAGACAGGTAGCAGGCAGGTAGAAGACAGGTAGCAGGCAGGTAGAAGACAGGTAGCAGGCAGGTAGAAGACAGGTAGAAGACAGGTAATAGACAGGTAGCAGGCAGGTAGCAGGCAGGTAGAAGACAGGTAGCAGGCGGGTAGCAGGCGGCCAAAACGGATGTTTCTTGATCCATATAAAAGGCTATGGTTGTAATAAAAGCAATAGGCTAATAAGAATACTTTGTAAAACACTGTGTATTTAACTTGTATAATCAAATGCAAGGTCAAATCAACACACAAACATTAGCAAACACATTTTAAATATTCCCGGTAGGAGAAGCGGCAGCCAACTGCGCCAGCATGCTCATACAACCGTAAATTATGTCTATTGATATAAGTAGCTGTTGGTATTGTCTTGCTAGGGCAATTTAATTTACGTGCTGTCTTTTATCTAGTAGCCTACTTAATCATTGCTGTTTGAAATATCTTATTTGTCAGTACTTGATTTAGATAAGTTTCAGGCCTATTTGTGTAACAGTCTTGCTAATTTGTGGGGGGTGTTTTTTTCACCTCTGCCAGGCAATCAGCAATCACTGCTTGGCAATTAGTGCTAGTACCTCCCCTGTTTTTTCAGCGGCAGCTGTAAGCGGTGTTATTGTCAAGTGGCGATGTTGTCACCTAAACGAAGACTGTCACCGAAACAAAGACGTTCTGCCAAGTTATTCAAGGAAGGCTCCACACCACTCTCTCACTTGAGTATCTTACTTAGTTATTTTCTGATTATCTCATTTAGCTCTTTTAAAGCTTTAGCAAGTATGTGTATGTTTCCCATCCCAGTTTGCTTCTCTCCCTGTAGGTTTTACAGACGCAGCCCGCCCCGTGGCTGCAAACCTTCTTATTTAGTGTACCCTGCGCGCACAACCTATGTGGAATTCCTAGTCTCACTGCAATCCCCCTCCATGTCTCTGATCACTACATTCTTTCCTTTTCTCTCCATCTCTCCTCAAACCCTACCCACTCCTACCCAGATGGTCATGCGCCACCGCAATTTACGCACTCCCTCTCTCTCCCGCTACTCTCTTCTGCTTCTGTCCTATCCTCTTTTCCTTCTGCTAAATCCTTCTACCTGTCTCCTGAATATGCCTCTTTGACTCTACTCTTCACCCTTTCTGCATGCCTTGACTCTCACTGTCCCCTTTTCTCCCGGCCAGCCCGACCTTCCCCTCCTGCTTCGTAGCTGAGTGACTCACTGCGTGCTAACAGAACAGGGCTGCAGGCAGCTGAGTGGAAATGGAGGAAAACTAAACTTCCGGAGGACATATCATCCTTCCATTCCCTCCTCTCTATCTTCTCTTCCTCTTTAGCTAAAGCCGCTTTCTATCACCCTGTGAAACACTTCTCCACATTCTCCTTCCTACTTCCACCACCTCTTCCCCTTCCTCCCTCTCTCTGTGGATGGCTTTATCATCCAATTTGAAAAAAAAAAGGTTACTCAGCCTACTGAGTTCACTGGTCCCACTCACATAGAATACTCTACGCCTTGACCTCTTTCTCCCCTCTCACTCTCCAGAAGAAATTCTGCGATTAGTGATGTCCGGCCGCCTGACAATCTGCCCTCTTGACCCCATCCCCTCCTTCCTTCTCCAGATCATCTATGGAGACATTCTCCCATTCCTCACTTCCCTCATCAACTCATCCCTGACCACTGGCTGCGTCCCCTCTGACTTCAAGATGGTCAGTGTCGCTCCCCTCCTCAAGAAACCAACACTCGACCCCTCTGACGTCAAACTACAGACTGGTATCCCTTCTTTCTTTTCATTCCAAAACACTTGAGTGTGCTGTCTCTTACCAACTCTCTCATTATCTCTCTCAGAATGATCTTCTTGATCCTAACCATTCAGGCTAATGCGGCTCACTCAACTGAGACTTCTAGATCTATCAGCTGCCTTCGACACCATGAACCACCAGATCCTACTTTCCACCCTTTCAGGGTTGGGTGTCTTAGGCTCTGCATATTCCTCGATTGCATCCTACCTGGCAGGTCGTTCCTATCAGGTGGCATGGAGAGGTTCTGTGTCTGCACCAAGTGCTCTCACACTACTAGTGTCCCCCAGGGCTCTGTTCTAGGCCCACTCCTCTTTACACCAAGTCACTCGGCTCTGTCATATCCTCACATAGTCTCTCCTATCATTGCTATGCGGATGACACTCAACTACTCATATCCTCCTCCCCCTTCTGACACCCAGGTGGCGACACCCATCTCTGCATGCCTGGCAGACATCTCAGCTTGGATGTCGGCCCACCACCTCAAACTCAAACTCGACAAAAATGGAGCTGCTCTTCCTCCGGGGGAAGGCCTGCCCGCCCCAAGACCTCTCCATCACGGTTGACAATTCCACGGTGTCCCCAGAGTGCAAATAACCTTGGCTCAACCCTGGACAACACCCTGTCATTCTCTGCAAACACCAAAGCAGTATCTCGCTCCTGCAGATTCATGCTCTACAACATTGTTAGAGTACGACCTTTCATCAAGCAGCTCAGGTCCTAATCTAGGCACTTGTCATCTCCCGTCTAGACTACTGCAACTCTCTGTTGGCTGGCCTCCCCACTTATGCCATCAAACCCCTGAAACTTATCCAGAAAGCTGCAGCCCGCATGGTGTTCAACCTTTCTAAGTTCTCCAATGTCAATCCGCTCCTCCGCACACTCCACTGGCTTGCAGTCGCAGCTCACATCATCTTCAAGACCCTGGTGCTACGGAGCAGCAAGGGGAACTGCCCTTCCTCACCTTCAGGCTATGCTCAAACACTATATCCCAACTCGAGCAGTCCATTCCGCTTAGCTCTGGTCTCTTTGCCCTCCCACCCCAGCTCCCGCTCAGCCCAGTCAAAGCTCTTCTCTGTCCTGACACGCCAATGGTGGAACAAGCTTCCCCCTAATGTCAGGACACCGGAGTTCCTGCCCATCTTTCGAAAACTTCTGAAACCCTACCTCTTTGATGAGTATCTTAAATAACTCTCACGGCGCCTCCGTCGCCCCCCTCCCCCCATAATAGAAGAAAATGCCCCTGTCTTTTCCCACTAGAACTGACTTTGCTGATAAATACTTTGTTATGGGAAAATGTACTTGATATGATTGTGATGTGTTGTCTCACCTAGCTATCTGACGATGAATGCACTAATTGTAAGTCGCTCTGGATAAGAGCATCTGCTAAATGACTAAAATGTCAATTGTAGCTACATACAGAGCGCTAAGGCTGTGTTTGCACAGGCAGCCCAATTCTGAAAAAGATCTGATTTGAAAAGATCTAATGGGATGGGTCTAAAGACCAATTAGTGGAACTGCAGCCTAAGTATTTCTGATAAAAAAATACAAATAAAAAATCTAATTAGCTATTTAAACTGGTTAAATGGCACTCATGGTTATGTGGTAGTTACTGCTGTCCATTTCTTTTAACAAATTGAAAGTATTACCACATCAAAAATGAATCACTGTTCTTATTGCGCAAAACAATATACTGTAGGCCAGGAAGGTCATGCACCCATTATTTTAGAGGGGGCACAAAGTACATTAGGATGGACGGGGAGTTGATCTGGAGTTGGAAAACTTTGCATTTTTCAAACACCTATAGCAGCTTTTTCTAGAGCCATAATCATAATGCCTAATTCTATGTAAAAAAAAATATATGTATATTTTTCTGCATAGGTTATCTAAGAATACCTCTTCACCTGTTCAATTGTCATTTTAATGAGGGTGTCATTCTGACTGTTGTAAATCACACATCTCAATATACTGCACAAACATGCCTAGGATATTACATCCACATGAAAACAAAGAACATGGGATCATAGAACACATCATCAATACAGGCACATATCATGGCATCATAATTATTGCACGAATATCATGATATTTTCATAAGGGATGTAGCTCAGTTGATTTGCAAAGCCAGGGTTGTGGGTTCGATTCCCACGGCGGGCCAGTATGAAAAAAAAATGTATGGACTCGCTAACTGTAAGTCGCTCTGGATAAGAGCGTCTGCTAAATGACTAAAATGTAAAATGTAAATGTAATAAGGTGCCATATTACATTTAAACCAAGTATCTTTCTGCATATCGACGCATACCACTTGAGCTGTCTGTATCTTCCTGACTGATGGTTCTTTAAAAAATAAAAATAAACGAAATATGCTTCGCTGCATCTCTGCTAAAATCTGGGTAAAATAATTAAAGGAATATGAGTCTTATACAGTATATTTAGTAATTGCTTGCTTTTTAAAAGTCTAGCAACCTTGCCAGCAGGCATCCTAAGATAGTTAGATAAGCTACTCTAACTTGAGTGATAGCCTGAAATGGCTTGTTGTGAGGTTGGGAGATTGGGAACCTATCTAGCTGGCTAGCTAAATCAAACTTCATGACATTTCTAGGTTGTTAGTATTACCGAGAGACAACAAAACATTTTCATTAATTTTACATATCCTTTACTTCTGTGTAATTGCAGTCACAACCACAAAGCATCATTTGCATTTTTTCTCAACAGGAGAGAAACTCATTAATTGTAGACAATGAGGATTAGGGTTATGTAATGCTAGCTGTAATCTGGCAGCAGAAATGTAATTGGATTTCTACTGTTGGACTACTAACATCCTCATCACTTCCACCTCATGGATATTACCAGGAAGACTTGTGCTGTTTGATATCAATAGTTCTTACTCTTCCATATTGTTATTTTTAAACCATTGTTTTACATAATCAGTTTATTAAGATGAGCCAGTAGAATTGTTCATACTATTTGGTTTTAACCTTGAACCTTATATTTCACACGCATTTAGCAGGGAAGCCAGCTCATTTATTCTTTCATATTTTCTTGATAAGTGTGACGTAAGCTCTATCTCAATTCTATCTGAAGTTATTTCACTCTACAGAGGACATACAGTACTCTCTGCTCTATAACACATATGTATGCACCTAAACGTGTAACCAGATTTGTTTAGTACATGGGGTTGCTCAAAAGACTAATGCCGTCTGTACCCAACGTGTCCCAAAGGGAAACCCATTCATTATCCAGAGTTTTTCTTTCAGATCGTTCCTCAAATTAAATAAGTGGGTGCCGCGATACTGAATGTATAGTGAAATGGGTGAACGATTAATCATGAAAAACTCTATTACTGTGATGGGAATTAATGTAACAGGAAAGGCCAGACAAGATGAATGGTGAAATGAAATATATAGACAAAAATACGGGGCGAAACAAGTCAGCAATCCCGACGAGTGTCCCCAGCTTCCCTTGGGAGTTACTTCTTCTTCATTTACTTACAGCTGTCGAAGGGAGCGGGAAAGCATAAAAAACTAGTAGGCCTAGTCCTAATGATTATGAAATACATGATCAAGCGCTGCATAGTGATGTAGGATCTTAATTTGACCAGTATTGTCTCAGAAAAATAATCCTGCAGGAACAGGATTTTAACGTTTAGTCCATAATGTTGCTTGATCGGTGGTTAAGCTGGCCAAAATAAGGTCACATGAAAGGTGCAATAATGTTAATATAACCATGTGTTATTGCGTTTTCAGTTAATTTTGTGTAAATCATGAAGCTCATCTGCATTTTCTGTGGTGCTCGGAAAATTCTCAGCAACAAAATATCAAATTAAGATACTACATTTGTAGTAGTAGTAGCGCTGTGCTAGTCTTTAATTTCCCACACAGACATATCTGCACACTCAGCCTTACCCTCCACAGATGGAAGTCGCTCTCACTTATTTTCATAATACTACCAGCAACATCTGTCATAAATAAACCTGTTTATTTTTTACTATCCTATTTTGTAATCAAATAAAAAATCTAATCAAATTTTATTTGTCACATGCTTCGTAAACAACAGATGTAGACTAACAATGAAATGCTTACTTACAGGCCCTTTTCCAGCAATGCAAATAAACAAAATAAAAATAAAATATATAAATAGTGACACAAGGAATAAATACACAGTGAATAACGAATAAAAATAATATTGGTAGGTAGTGACTAGGCAACAGGATAGATAATAGACAGAAGCAGCAGCTTGCGTGTGTGTGTGTGTGTGTGTGTGTGTGTGTGTGTGTGTGTGTGTGTGTGTGTGTGGCATCAGTATGCATGTGTGCGCATGTTATGTGTGTGTGGCCGTATGTAATGTGTGCGTGTGTGTGTTGGGGTGTCAGGAGGAGAAGCTCGCCATTATAATAATAATAATTATAATTATAATAAGCCATTTAGCAGACGCTTTTATCCAAAGCGACTTACAGTCATGCGTGCATACATTATTATTTTTTTGTGTATGGGTGGTCCCGGGGATCGAACCCACTACCTTGGCGTTACAAGCGCCGTGCTCTACCAGCTGAGCTACAGAGGACCACATTATCTAATCTTGGACCGGTTCCTTTGAAAAATAAATAAGGTTCAAACAAAGCCCTAAGAGCAATCTGTTTATCAGATTATCTCATGTAGTTTAAACCAAAAAGTTTGATGTTTGTATTACTTTTTGAATACCTTGAGATGACTTATGGTCTTCGATACAAGGACACGGCAGCATGACTGTGTTAAATATAATATTCAAACGTTCCTTTGAAAGTGACTTGTAAGACACATCCTGTAACCTTGGTACATCTGTCGAGCTGCATCCTCGCACGCATACATTACGGATTCATCCAGTGAGAAAGGAAAAAGGTTTCAAACAGACATGTGTTTCCTTGCCTGGGGGCTGAGGACACTGTTCCCCAAACAATAGCATTGTTTCCCTACGGACCACTTCCAGAGTGGTTGCGCATTCCAAATATAAAATTGATATTCCGAGTATCAAGTTAACAGCCATGCAAACATGTACTATTCCATCCCATGTCATTAATATAGAACCCAATTTAAGCGTGCATGAAATATACAAGTTGAAAAGGTGGCTGTGGATTGTTCAAACATATGGGAATTGGTGGTGTCAACATGATGTCATTTCATTCTTCAATTGCTATGATAAAGATCTGACAATAGCAAAGCATGTTCAATTTACTCAACTGAGATAAGAGATTGAAATTAAGGCCTGTACCACTCATGCATTGTCAGAGCTATCCAGTCAATGTCAAAATGGTTATTTTCCTTCAAGCTATTGAGTGTTTCCCAGTCATCTTTGCTCTATCTTCCCAGAGGGCTAAAAGTAATTCATGTATACGGGCAACTTTGATGGGGGTGGGGCCATAACAAATCTGAACTCATCATGAGGGGGCTGCAGTTGCTCCACGCCCTGGTCGCTATAACTAACACCAATCTAAAAAAATGTTAGCTGACATGGCTAATTGAGTGACTGTCAGGTGACTGACAGAACAAGAGAAAAACTGTTGATGCACAACCAATTTTTTTTTATTGCACCTTGTGTATTCTACTAGTCTAACTCTCAACAGTAAGTTGAGACCCCGACTGAGTAACACCCGTCCAATATTTTTTTTATTTTTTTTATACCTTTTTTAAATGGGGTGGGGCGCATGCCACCAGTTGCCCATCCCTGCATTAGATGTAAGTATGCATGAATGTAACGATGGCTTAGCTGTGATACAGATGTACACTGCATGCATACTGCGCGTACTCTCGTCAAATGAGTCAATTGAGCACTGAAGTCGGTAGTACTTTATACTATTCTAACTTCCAATTAGATATCAGGTAAACAACAGTGGAAATAGAACTGAGAATGTAATCTTTGATTTGTACCACGTTAGTCATTGTTACAGAGAGTATCATCTCAGAGTAGCACTTTATTTCCTGTTAATTTCCACAATTAGGTAAATACCACTGGAAATTGTACTGTAAAATAAAGTTACACTCTGAAGTCATTATAGCAAACTCTGAGATGATACTCTCAGTAACCCTGAACAAGGTGGGACAAATCAAGACGACATTCTCTCACGCTCATGGAGGAATTTGCCAAAAGAACGGGGTGATGAAGGGATATTAGGTCTGGAGCACCAGTTTATCAAAAGGAAGGAGGATCGTTGACACGGAAGGAGGAGAAACCTATTCTGCTACTGCGAGACCAAAAACTGTGGGACATGAATGAACACAACAGGCTGGAGAGAGAAATAAGGAGTGGTGGAGAGAAAAGTCAGACATGACAGCATTTCACTTCTGTCGGACCGAAAACATTTCACCATTCACATTTCAACTTTGTTTACCTTTCCCCCCCAGTGCAAGCAATCCCATCTCTGAGCTGCAGGAGGAGACAGTTGTGAGGTGAAGCAGATAAAGAGGGGCATATCGATCATCCCTGCCCATGGTCGAGGCCTAGTGAGCTGAAAACATCCAATGTGTAGTGGATGAGTGCCTCTTGACTGAATTGCACAGGTCACAAGGCAACAGCCGTCCAATTCCAAACGCCAGAGACCATACATGCCTTTGGCTTCCAGTTTTCACAAACTATTTCCCTTTTCGTGTCTGTATTTCTGTTCTGGAATGGGTTCACTTGTCTAGCATAAGGCCTGATTAAGAATGACAGTTATACAGGCTCCTGGTTTGATGTAGTGCTTTTGCTGTGTTATTTTTATTATGATTCTGAGTGGAATCTAAGATCTTGGAGGATCTGGTAAAACCCAACAATCATACCAGTAATGTTTGAATGTGGACATTGGTCCCCTCCACTATGCCTGAAGCAGTGTTATCATTGGTTCTCTCCACTATGCCTGAAGCAGTGTTATCATTGGTCCTCTCCACTATGCCTGAAGCAGTGTTATCATTGGTTCTCTCCACTATGCCTGAAGCAGTGTTATCATTGGTTCTCTCCACTATGCTGTAAGCAGTGTTATCATTGGTTCTCTCCACTATGCCTGAAGCAGTGTTATCATTGGTCCTCTCCACTATGCTGTAAGCAGTGTTATCATTGGTCCTCTCCACTATGCTGTAAGCAGTGTTATCATTGGTCCCCTCCACTATGCTGTAAGCAGTGTTATCATTGGTCCTCTCCACTATGCTGTAAGC
This sequence comes from Coregonus lavaretus, assembly GCF_964263955.1. NCBI lineage: Eukaryota > Metazoa > Chordata > Actinopteri > Salmoniformes > Salmonidae > Coregonus > Coregonus lavaretus. The sequence continues at coordinate 52,939,399 of NC_139995.1, forward strand.
AGTGTTATCATTGGTCCTCTCCACTATGCTGTAAGCAGTGTTATCATTGGTCCTCTCCACTATGCTGTAAGCAGTGTTATCATTGGTCCTCTCCACTATGCCTGAAGCAGTGTTATCATTGGTCCTCTCCACTATGCTGTAAGCAGTGCTGTCCCTGGTCCACAGGAACAACTCTCCACAGCCTTACCTTGGGTATCTTGACATCAAAACAGAAAAGGGTTAAGATGTTTTCAGATATTGATATTGTTTGATTAAGAGCATTTCCATTGAAAAGGACCCATGAGCACCAACATGTGAAGTTCATAGCAACATATCAAATTGGGGGTTGACTGAAAGCTAAGAGTCTATATTTTTGGGAAATGAAGGTATAGATACATATTTCAACCATTTTCCATCTTACAAAACAGGCATAAGGAAAGGCTTTGATTTCTGGATAAAAAGTATTAAAAGGATAAAAAGTATTACAATCTGAAATACATGGTCAGTCCACCCTGGCCTTGGTGTTAATGTCCACAGACGGACCGGACTGGACCAGATCTGAACCTATCATAGACGTACACTACCGTTCAAAAGTTTGGGGTCACTTAGACATTTCCTTGTTTTGAAAATTATTAACCATTAAAATAACATCAAATTGATCAGAAATACTGTGTAGACATTGTTAATGAACAGTGCAAACTGGCTCTAACCAAAATAGAAAGAGGAGTGGGAGGCCCATCTTAATCTTTTCTTTTTATTGGCCAGTCTAAGATATGGCTTTTTCTTTGCAACTCTGCCTAGAAGGTCAGCATCCCGGAGTCGCCTCTTCACTGTTGACATTGAGACTGGTGTTTTGCGGGTACTATTTAATGAAGCTGCCAGTTGAGGACCTGTGAGGCGCCTGTTTCTCAAACTAGACACTCTAATGTATTTGTCCTCTTGCTCAGTTGTGCACCGGGGCCGCCCACTCCTCTTTCTATTCTGGTTAGAGCCAGTTTGCACTGCTCTGTGAAGGGAGTAGTACACCGTGTTGTACAAGATCTTCAGTTTTTTGGCAATTTCTCACATGGAATAGCCTTCATTTCTCAGAACAAGAATAGACTGACAAGTTTCAGAAGAAAGTTCTTTGTTTCTGGACATTTTGAGCCTGTAATCCAACCCACAATTGCTGATGCTCCAGATACTCAACTAGTCTCAAGAAGGCCAGTTTTATTGCTTCTTTAATCGGCACAACAGTTTTCAGCTGTGCTAACATAATTGCAAAAGGGTTTTCTAATGATCAATTAGCCTTTTAAAATGATAAACTTGGATTAGCAAACACAACGTGCCATTGGAACACAGGACTGATGGTTGCTGATAATGGGCCTCTGTACACCTATGTAGATTTTCCATTAAAAATCAGCCGTTTCGTTACAATAGCCATTTACAACATTAACAATGTCTACACTGTATTTCTGATCAATTTTATGTTATTTTAATGGACAAAAAAAATTGCTTTTCTTTCGAAAACAAGGACATTTCTAAGTGACCCCAAACTTTTGAACGGTAGTGTATGTTTCACAAGTTTGGATAGCACAGTACAGTACAGTACAGTAGAGTTGAGTATATTGGACTGTACCGAACTCTACTCTACTCTGCTGTGCTATATTGTACTGCAGTGTGCTCTACTGTGCTCTGCTGTGCTCTGCTGTGCTGTATTGTACTGCAGTGTACTCTACTGTGCTCTGCTGTGCTGTATTGTACTGCAATGTACTCTACTGTGCTCTGCTGTGCTGTATTGTACTGCAGTGTACTCTACTGTGCTCTGCTGTGCTGTATTGTACTGCAGTGTACTCTACTGTCCTCTACTGTGCTGTATTGTACTGCAGTGTACTCTACTGTGCTCTGCTGTGCTGTATTGTACTGCAGTGTACTCTACTGTGCTCTGCTGTGCTGTATTGTACTGCAGTGTACTCTACTGTGCTCTGCTCTGCTGTGCTGTATTGTACTGCAGTGTATGCTGTGCTGTGATGTGATGTGATGTCCAAACTTGTGAAACATGAGAAACAATGACATTCATATCCATAATTATGCATTTCTGTGTAGTACAGATCAGGGATCCATGATGTAATTCCGTTACAGTAATTCCGTTCCCGGGGTTAAATCCATTTCACTTACCGTAGCTCAATAACCAAAATATTTAACCATAACAAGGACAGAAATAAGCCTATGAATACTGCACAAACCTTCACGAAACCCTTGCACACACCCCGCCTAGAAAAAGTGAATTTGTAAAATGTAACATCCTTAAAGTAATCATACCCAAAGACGTATGACGTTACCGCTGTAAACATCAATCCAAAAGGTAAAGTAGCTATACGTTCATGCCAGTTATTGCTCAATATTACCCATTTACCCCTATTGTAAAGTCTTACTGAAAGTTGTCCGCCAGATCGAATACTTGCCCAGGCTGTGAAGCGCCTTTAAATTGTGCATTCACAGCACATGTGCCAAGTGCATTTTGACAGCTGACAGTATCAGATTGTCTGATATCCAGCCTGATTTTCACTGTAGCGATTGGCAGTGCACTGGTGTTGTGGAGCCATTACTCTGTGTGTATCGAAGTGTAACTAGTAACTACAGGAAGAGCGCACAAATTGATTAATCTCTTACTCTGTGTTTGACCAGGACAAGTCCAATAACTGGAATACTCAGACAAAACCTCCATCCAGATCCAGAAGCTAACAATATCAATTATTTGACCCTGTAGCCCGGCCATTTCTGAGCAGTGAACTTCATGAGCATGCAAGGAAGTGTCAAGGTCATGACCGACCAAAGTAAATATTACACAATGCTCCGAATTTGAATAATTCAATATATTGAGAGACTGGGCATTATAATATATTTGAATATGCCTATTTTCAGACAAAATTTACTGACAGACACCCAGTAATAAATTGTGCCATGATTACTTGCTGCATTGGTTTTGCTGATAAGTATTAAATATTGCTACTACTGTAGACTCCACAAGCTCCATGTTTACCTAGCTTTTCTGCTAGGATACAGTCCAGAAAGGGGTCCAGACAGTGTGTACACAGCATAAGCTAGGAGTGACAGGAGTAGAAACAAATACATTGCTTCATTGTCTGTAGCTTTGTTGTCTCTCAGGCTCTGTTGGTTGTCTGTATGCACAGAGTATGCTTTTCATGGCTGACTTCCTACATGGCATCACCTCGTGACATTTCTCCCGCCTGGAAAGGTTTTCCTCTAGTGTAGAGGCTGGCAGGATTGGCTGTCTGCTTTAGCCGTCTATACGGCTCTTCATTGAGTAGCCAGCTAGCACATTTGGTTCCTTGGAAGTTGTGGGAATGTGCGTTTTTGGTTTCCCATTGGTTCTGGGAATGAAGCCATACGTTTCCTGACTGGTAAAACCAATCGTTTTTTTTTACGTTTTCAGAACGGAAATGAACATTTTGGCCTGTTCTGGGAACTTCCATTTTTTGGTTGCAGGGAGGTTCTGAGAACATTTACGATGGTTAGCTGAAAGTTTTCCTGGGAGGTTTTATTAACGCTCTGAGAACAGAAATTATATATCAATTTGAGTTTATTTAATAACTGTTTCAATAGGACATTTAATAACAACACTATATTATTTTGGGTTAACTTTGTTGAACTCCAAGCACAGATATGACACATGGAAATTAATTTCCTTAGCCATTAATCATGTAAACACATTTATTTTTTATTGTGACACAGCATCAGTGAGATTCAAACCCATAGTCTTCTGTTGTCCATCCATGGAATGAGTTCACTGCGCCACCAGGATGAAGCTTGAATGCCACAAAGCTGTTCATTTTAGTCTATTCAAACAGACCCCATTTGAAAGGAGACAAGCACTCATTAAAATCAGGTGTGGCCAATTACTGGGTGTAGCCAACACACCTGAACACACTTAACAAGATAGAGGAGAGAGTTTATCTGTTTTTTAAATAACATTCTTAGAACATTCTGTGAACGTTACTTAAGTTTTCTGGTGGTTTTTATGGAACGTTTTCTTAACGTTCTCTGAACAATTTTAGAACATTACTTTAAATAGAACAATGAGGAAACGTTATGCTGTACTGAAATTCTCACAGAAGAATGTTGTTTCTTAACTATTTGAGAACATTCTCAATATCAAACCAGTTGGAGAACGTTCCTAGAACATTGCCAAAATTTAAATGAAATATAACCATGTTTGAACTTTTAGGAAACGTTCTGTTGAAGTAATTAAATACCAAGAAAATAAAGTTTATTTGTCAAGTTTCTTAAATGTGCTGAGAATGTTCCAAAGCCAAGCAACTATCCTGCACCATTCCCAGAAAGTTGTGGGAAGGTTGTATGAAAAATAACCATTAGATAACCACGCTCTCACCAAGCTCTAAGAAACATGTGGTTCTCAGAACGTTATGTGCTAGCTGGGTAAAGTCTTCCAAGCTACTGTAGAGGCAAACAGTTACATTCCTTAATCAGATTATACATGCTTTAATCCTTTTATTTATTCTCCAAGGCAGATGCAATTTTGTGCTGGTGATGATCGATCCTCAAGGCATTGTGACTTAGTACTGGTATCTGGCTCGCAAGTTCCAAACTTACTTTTCTTATTGATTTATTTTTTACTAGGTCAAAACTTTTTGAGATAATTAATTATTTCTTCTTTCCCTACTCTCTCTCCTCATTCGTCTCTCGCAATGATTTCTATTTCACTTTTGAATAGACATGAAATACATTTTACATTGTATGTTGAGCTGCTTTTTAAACTTGGCCATAATAGACAATCCACTTGATCTGAAGTTACTATATATATGGCCAACCTTTCTGTGCCCCACTTCAGAAAGAGGTTAAAGCATTGAGTCAATCATATGCAACTGTTACACTGTATGTTATGAAAGGAGGCATTGAGTCAGACAATGCTAGTGCCAATACTGTCGTCAGGCCATTGTTTCTGGTACAATGGAAACAATGGAAGTGTCACTAATGTGGAAACTCTGCAATGGGACACTAACACTAAAAATCTTCACTGATTGATTGGGACATTTTCAAAGTGAATTTTAAACATCCATAATGATGGGAACCTAACACTGTCAAGTGTTATTGAAAGACACTTTTAAATGGTCCCATATGTACTATGAAATTGTTAACACTGTGAGTGTTGAAAACGTGATTGGAAATGTGCTGTATAGGCAGCAAACGGAAGAAAACGGACTGAAACAGGGAGGGACTACTTGGACTGGTCCAAAAGGAAACACTATTTTTTATTTTTTTAATGTTTGCAGTGATGTGCCCTACTGAACAGGACCCAGACAAAAGATAATGATGTGCTGTGTAGGAACCAATTGTTTTATATGAACTGCTCTATTTTTACACACAAATGATTGACATTATATTGATCCTGATAAAGTCCACTTTAAAAGTTCTACTGCTGCACCACCGAGAACATCTTGACTGACTGCATTACAGCTTGGTATGGGAAATGCACCGCCTTCAACCGCATAGCGCTACAGAGGACCTTTATATCAGGCGATGTCAGAGACTCCAGCCACCCAAGCCATTGACTGTTCACTCTGCTACCGTCCAGCAAACGGTACCGAAGCTCCGGCTCTCGGACCAACAGGCTCCAAGACAGCTTCTACCGCCAAGCCATAAGACTGCTAAATAGCCAGACTGCTAAATAGTAAATTAATGGTAAGCTGGACTATCTGCACTGGCTCTATCTTGCACTCATGGGCGCCTGACTTTGTCTGAAAGTGGGGGTGCAAAAGATGAAGATGAAATCGGTGAGGGGCACAATTTTGGAGGGGTTCTTGAATTGGAATTATGTTGCATTCTGCATACATCACGTTATACCACAATAAATATAAAGTTCAAATGCCGAGACTATTGAGTGCTTTTGAAGTGACAGGTTGGCGCGAAATCTGTAGCTCTCCGCTGCGCTGTATCAGCACAATGGACACAATGGACTAAAAGCAAGGCCTATTTGGCAATGAATATAGGCTACAATATATAAAGGTTAATTCAACTATTACAAACAGCCTATGTGAATGCAGCCGTACACACAGCTGTCTTTTCCAAAATAATGCAAATTAAATGCTGGATATGGCACTATAAACTTCTGTGGATCAAATGTCGGCCCTCCCACGTAATTAATTAAGCAATGCCGGCCTACCATAAACACCTTTCCAATATGTACAGTTTCATTCACAACCACGAAGCAACAGGCTACCAAGAAAACCATAGAAATATAATCTATTTCTATGATGAAAAATACCAATTTGTAGCTATACCCAGGGCGTCAATTGGTTCTTGCTTTGGAATTATATTGTATTCTGCTTATATCACGCTATACCCCAATAAACATAAAGGTTCAAATGGCGAGACCATTGAGTCCGTTTGACCAAGAAGTGACCAATCATGTGTCATACAGGTAGCAAGGCCAAATATCCACTTTCCCTATTCCTCCAAATACCCTGGACGCCATTTTCACCCAGAAGGTCAAACCAACCACCATAACCTCCCACTTCTCCCAGATACCCGACACCTCCGTTTTCTACCAAGTAACATTCGTAACAAAATACACTACATTACCAAAAGTATGTGGACACCTGCTCTTCGAACATGTCATTCCAAAATTATGGGCATTCATATGGAGTTGGTCCCTCCTTTGCTGCTATAACAGCCTCCACTCTCTGGGAAGGCTTTCCACTAGATGTTGGAACATTGCTGCAGGGACTTGCTTCCATTCAGCCACAAGTGCATTAGTGAGGTCGGGCACTGATGTTGGGCGATGAGGCCTGGCTCGCAGTCGGCGTTCCAATTCATCCCAAAGGTGTTCGATGGGCTTGAGGTCAGGGCTCTGTGCAGGCCAGTCAAGTTCTTCCACACCGATCTCAACAAACCATTTCTGTATGGACTTCGCTTTGTGCACGGGGGCATTGTCATGCTGAAACAGGAAAGGGCCTTCCCCAAACACAGAATCATCTAGAATGTCATTGTATGCTGTAGCCTTAAGATTTCCCTTCACTGGAACTAAGGGGCCTAGACCAAACCATGAAAAACAGCCCCAGACCATTATTCCTCCTCCACCAAACTTTACAGTTGGCACTATGCATTCGGGCAAGTAGCGTTTTCCTGGCATCCACCAAACCCAAATTCATCCGTTGGACTGCCAGATGGTGAAGCGTGATTCATTACTCCAGAGAATGCGTTTCCACTGCTCCAGAGTCCAATGGCGGTGAGCTTTACACCACTCTAGCCGACGCTTGGCATTGCGCATAGTGATCTTAGGCTTTCGTGCAGTTGCTCAGCCATGGAAACCCATTTCATGAAGCTCCCGGCGAACAGTTCTTGTGCTGACGTTGTTTCCAGAGGCAGTTTGGAACTTGGAAGTGAGTGTTGCAACCGAGGACAGACAATTTTTTCGCACTACGCGCTTCAGCACTTGGCAGTCCCGTTCTGTGAGCTTCTGTGGCCTACCACTTCGCGGCTGGGCCGTTGTTGCTCCGAGACGTTTCCACTCCACAAAAACAGCACTTACAGTTGACCGGGGAAGCTCTAGCAGGGCAGAAATCTGACAAACTGACTTGTTGGAAAGGTGGCATCCAATGACGGTGCCACGTTGAAAGTCACTGAGCTCTTCAGTAAGGCCATTCTACTGCCTATGTTTGTCTATGGAGATTGCATGGCGGTGTGCTCGATTTTATACACCTGTCAGCAATGGGTGTGGCTGAAATAGCCAAATCCACTCATTTGAAAGGGTGTCCACATACTTTTGTATGTATAGTGTATGAGTGCCCCACTCTGAAGAGGGAGGGATTAAGTGTGGTAATACAACCCACTTGACACTCGGCTAATTGCCTCCAGCATAATGTGGAAATCATCACTCTCTCTCATTCTCAACGAATCCAAAGTTCAATTAAAAGTATAAAACTTTGATTAATTACCGTTCCTTAATATCGGGCCGGGGAGGAGTGGCCTGCTCGGTGCTGAGCGGGGTCATCAATTCGGCCTTGGGTGTACGTTTTAATTTGAATTTTTTTATTTCATGATGTCGCAGAGGAGTGTTTGATCGTTACTTGTTCAGTCTGAGCTGTCCGTGTCATTTCCTCCTGAAGGGTCCACACCGGCAGCACATAATGACCCTTGTCTCCGCTCCTCAGCCTCCGATCCAGATGATTATGCCCTCCATCGCACCAGACAAATGCCAGTCTGTTTTCTCTGCCTTACAATTAACTAAATGCCCTTATTTAAGAATGGGCATCTCATTCCGAGCACTGAGCTGCCATGAATGCAGAAAGACAAGCGGTGGGGCAATTGATCAGCCCTCCTTATAAAGTGGAATGTCATTCCCACAATAGAGAGTGGAGACTGACTTCCTTCCGGGGAAGGGCAGGCTGGTTTATTCTGATGGAAGCGCCCTTTTTAGGGCAAATACTGTTAGTACCACCACTGATAATCCTAACTACAGCCGAGTTTAAATGGTCCATTAAATGTACTCACCAATTGATGCAGTGAAAAGGACATATATATACCTGGGACTCACAGAGAATATAAGATGGCACTGGCTCCTTTGGCCTTGCTTTAGCTTTGATTTCAATGTGAACATTACAAATCAAATCAAATCAAATTGTATTGGTCACATGCGCCGAATACAACAGGTGCAGACATTACAGTGAAATGCTTACTTACAGCCCTTAACCAACAGTGCATTTATTTTTAACAAAAAAAGTAAAAAATAAAACAACAACAAAAAAAGTGTTGAGAAAAAAAAGAGCAGAAGTAAAATAAAGTGACAGTAGGGAGGCTATATATACAGGGGGGTACCGTTGCAGAGTCAATGTGCGGGGGCACCGGCTAGTTGAGGTAGTTGAGGTTATGTGTGCAACAAAATACTCCTAAAATCGTGTCATACACACCAAACTCAGAAATAGCTAAAGATAACATTTGACCCCCCCCCCCCCCCCATCCCTGTGAGGCAAATTGGATAGCGTATACCATAACCCCTTAGCTTCAGAAGATATCAACCATCTGTCCTCTAGTGTAGTCAATTAGAGAGTGAAATGCTATTATCCATTCACCAACCCTAACAAGGGTAATATATAGTTTGTCGCCAGGTTTAGTGGTGTAGCCTTGCTTATGATTACTGCACGTGTCTCTTGAACCCTTTACTAACACTTATTAACAGTGTGCTGCATGGAACGCTGCTTTGAACACAATATTAATTATTCATTTGAATTGAGGCATTCTGGATTACCCTTATAGTTAGGTCATACTTGAAAGAAAGAGAAACTGTTTTCAAACAGTTCTATTTTTATTTAACCTAAATAATGATAATTACAATTGAGCTCTTGATTGTCAACTCGATTTCTAATACAGATGTAGGATCTTATTTTGACCATCCTGTTGCAGGAGAACTTTCTTGCAATTTCCACATTTAAATTTCAGACTTGATTTTCCCTTATGAAAAATGTATCAACCCCTACATAATTCGCATTTACTGTGTGCAGGATTATTTTCCTGCTGTAGCCAACTGGCTGAAATTAAGATCCTACATCTGTAGCACCTTGGTACAATCAATTTCACTTCAGGCACCAATAATAAACCACCGCCTGTCGTAGAAGACTAAACCCTGCAGTAAACTCAAGATGTTGTGGCTGAGACACCAAGGGATGGTGAAAATATGTCTGAGGAAAATTAAAAAAGGGCCAGCACTCACTTGAATATGATTTGCAATTGAAGCTTTGTGTATGCAGCAGCATGTTACTAAACCACACGCTTACGTTTCAGCTTGTGCCTTTATCAGAGCCTGTGTGGAAGGCGATCTGAGGAAGGCACGTGTGGTTTAGTAACACATGATGCGATTATGAGTTAACCCTCATACTACCGACTCGGGTCATTTTGACCCCAGGGGCATATTTTTGATCATAGCCCAAAGGTGGTTAATTAAATTCTTACAACTTTGTCAATCAACTTGCTCATAATAAATATAAATCATTGTTTGGTGTCTCTGTATCGATATAGACTTTAAAAAAAGTTTAGTCCTTTCAAATAATTTCCGCCGATAGTAATTTGATAAATAGGACCTTCATAAGAATCTAGGTTTCTCTGGAGACATAATATCAAGTCATCCATACCACCAGAGGGTGGAGGGGGACCTGTATCAGTGATTTTTACCAGATAGACAGATCATCTGCTGAGATATAGCTCCTAAGAGTGTACTTTTCTATACCACATATTGTGTGACTGTGTAATAAAACCAAAATTACCTTATTTTTGTCCATATAAAATTCTGTCAATGGTATAAATACTTCATATAACTGCAATACAGAACTCAGATACACTCTGAATCTACACAGAGATCTGTATTGGTGTGTATTCTAGGGCAAATCTAAACGTTATCTTTATTTGAATCCAGGTTTCCCTGGAGATATAATATTAAGTTATTCATATCCTCAGAGGGGGAGAGGGACCTGTATCAGATACACAGATCACCTGCTGAGATGAAGCACCTTATGTACTCACCTATGATTATAACTAGGTATGACCATGTACAACATCTAAATTACCTTATAACTCAAAGCCATATCAAATATCTTGGTTGTAAAACAGTTGCTATTGAACTGAATATTTAGAATTGAGAAATAAAAAGTGTACCTCCAGAAAGCTGAGACCCTCCTCTCTTCGACAGGGACAAAGGGACAAAGATTCCAAAGCTGTGTTTTTCCCACAATTGCATTTTCAAATGGTATATGCTCAGAAAGCCTTTTTCTCTCAGGGACATGGGGGGAGAGGTGAGTGGCTCGCTCATCACAGCAGCAGGCCCCAGCGCGGGCACAGGCAAAGGGGCACGGCAGACACTTTCATTACAGGAATCATGAGGATAATGCACTTTATTGTTTGACCAAATCATGGTTTTAGCCGCCCAAAAAATACAATTCACTTAGCCTTCAGATGCTTTTGGAAAACCGGGCCCTGAACCATTCAAAATCCACGTGTGACTTAAAATGACCTGGACATCCAGATATTACATATACAGTACATCGACAGCATTAATTCTGTCAACTGTCACAGCTTATAGAACATTTTCTGAGAAGTGCTTAGCCGATAGCCACATACAGTATATCCCCTTGCTTATTTGAAAAATACTTTGAGCCTATAACATACTATACATGACGAATCCATCTGGCCCCTCAGAACATACAGTATATTTTACACATTACGTATAAGATTATTTGTCTTTGCAGAGATGGGGTCTACAAGAGGGAAAACGTGGAAAAAGAGTGTTGTGGAATGTATGTAATGCCAAGGCAAGTGGAATAAATGAGTCTCTTGAAGTGTGAAGGAGGAAAAATGTGAAAGTCACAGGAGCATATGTAAAAGCAGGTTAAAAGAAAGGCCTGCTTATTTTATCTGGGATAAATTCTTCAAGATCTGGCAGTGGAGATCAAGGGGAATCAATAAAATGAACAGGTCACTACAAAAGTATATTAGATAGGATACAGTCGTTTTCAATCCATGAAGAAAAAGCTCTTTATTTATCTATTGGTGAAGGCCTCTCCATAAGGGTAGCATCACTGGACATTTCCATAAACCTCAAGACAGGCTTTGTGTGAAGACACAATGGTTGATTGATTACCTTTATATTTTCTTCGTCATTATGCTACAAGTATTCCACACAATATATCATGTGACCTTCAGTCGACTACGGGCAACAGTAAACACTTGTCAAATGAGACAGAAATAATGTAGTGCCCTTTGCAGGAAGTAACACAATTTAGCAATTTCTCTCAAAATACATGGTATGTCTATTCAAATTCGGACAGGCCCCACATTTAGAATTATTGTCTGAATTATTTCGTACATCTTGTTTTGTTTTATCTTACCTTAACTTGATTGTCTTACCTTAAATCAACTATCTTACCTTAACTTAAATATCTTAACTCAACATGATTGTCTTATCTTAACTTGATTGTCTTACCTTAACTTGACTGTCTTATCTTAACTTGATAGTTTTACCTTAACTTAATTATCTTATCTTAACGTAATTATCTTACCTTCACTTGATTGTCTTACCTTAACTTAATTATCTTAGCTTAACTTGATTGTCTTACCTTAACTTAATTAGCTTAACTTAACTATCTTACCTTAACTTACAGTTTTTTTGGATTGCTTACACACTAAAATTAAAAGTAGTACACTATTAGCAAAACCTTACACTCAAGAAGCAAAACATCAGCCCATATTTGCACAACTATAAGCACATTGTCAACCTTACACTTGTTGCAAAACTCTACACACAGTGATTTGCAAAACACTAAACACACTTAACATACATTACACACAAAAATCTATCATGAAGTCACATCCTTGCAATACCAAAGCACTGACTGTCAAATTACCACACCGTCCAACCAATTGGTTCAACACAGTCATCAGGTGTGCAAACACTCGTTTGCTTAATTGTAGACACACCAATCAGGTGTATAAGCACTATAAAAAGCAGCAGGTGAGTTCATCGGTCTTCAAGCACAATGGAAAGAGTCAGAGAAAGAGTAAGACGAGGAGGAGGAGGAGGAGGAGGAGGAGGAGGAGGAGGAGGAGGAAGGGGAGGAAGAGGAAGAGGAAGAGGAAGACAAGAAGGTGCTCAAAGAGGACCGAATCTGACAAATGAGATCCGCGCAACACTGGTTGACCACATTGTCAACCACGGCCTGACGCTGAGGGAGGCTGGACTGCGAGTACAGCCAAATCTAAGCCGATATACAGTGGCAAGTGTGATGAGAACATTTCGACTGGAAAATAGGTATTGTAAAAATATCATCATATCAAAAACATCTGCACGGTTTCAGTAACTGCTTACAGTACTATATTCTATGCACTATCAGCACTTCTGTTACCTTTTCCTGTGAAATTACTGTACTATTGTATACTGTTTTTTTTTCTACATAGGATTGAGGGTCAGGGACGACAAGGGGGAAGGCCTCCTATGTTCACAGAACAGCAAGAGAGGGAGATAGTAAACATGGTTTTGGCCAACAATGCTATAACACTCAAGCAGCTCCAAGCTAACATTGTCAATAACCACGCCATTTTCAACGATATCCATCAGGTCTCAACATCAACACTGGCACGCATCCTAAAAAAAAAACATATTCAAATGAAGCAAATTTATCGAGTGCCTTTCGAGCGCAATTCCGAAAGGGTGAAACGACTGCGGCATGATTATGCAGAGGTATGTATTCACTTTAGCAGTGTGATCTTGCATACTGTCTCATAATCTTTTACTGTACTGTAATATGTATACTAGATCTACACTGAACTACACAATTTTGCCTGACACTGTTTTTCAGAGAGTTTTACGAATGGATGGAGAGGAGATCCAGCATGAGTTCATTTACGTAGATGAGGCTGGGTTCAACCTGACGAGAACACGAAGGAGGGGAAGAAACATCATTGGCCACAGGGCTATAGTCAATGTCCCAGGGCAACGTGGGGGTAATATAACACTCTGTGCAGCCATTACACAGAATGGGGTCCTCCACCGCCATGCCCATATGGGCCCTTACAACACAGCACTCATACTTACATTCTTGGACCAATTGCACAACATAACAGCAGCAAATCAAATCGATCATATGCAATACATTGTTGTCTGGGACAATGTGTCTTTCCACCGCTCTGCTCTGGTTCAGAACTGGTTTCAGCAACATCCACATTTCACCGTCCTATATCTTCCACCATACTCTCCATTCCTCAACCCTATAGAAGAGTTTTTCTCGGCATGGCGGTGGAAGGTATATGATCTCCGTCTCCAGGCTGAGGTACCCCTCATCCAAGCCATGGAGGAGGCCTGTGACCAGATGGAGGTAGCAGCAATGCAAGGATGGATTCGTCATTCAAGACGTTTCTTTCCAAGGTGTCTTGCTAATGACAACATTGCCTGCGATGTTGATGAAATTCTCTGGCCAGATCCAGCTAGGCGAAGAGACAATGTCTAGTTATTTTTTTTTATTTTTTTTTAACTTACAATACGTAAAGTGACGTTTGGTTACAGTATTATGAATCTCCATGTCAACATTTTGGGCGTGTTGAGAAATAAATGAGTTTCTTCAGTCTGCAACATTGGTCTTGTGTAGTGTTTGGTGAATTTACATTATATTTGTACTTTGTTGAGAGTAGCCTACTCTAATCATAGGGAAGTAGAAGTGCTAAAAGTGTTTTAGGTTTATCACAGCAGAGTGTAACTCGTGCAAACAGAGTATAGTAATGTGAAACGTGTGTGTTTCATATGGTAACAAAGTGTGGTTTTTAAAAAGAAGTGTATAGTTTTTACAAGAGTGTTTAATTTTGCAAAGGATCTGTAGTGTTTTGCTAATTGGGTGTGTGGTTGTGCTAATTGTGTGTAGTGTTTTGAAAACACGGGCCCTGTTTTGAAAATCGTGCTTAAGCAATCAAAAAAAAATGTAATTATCTTGATTGTCTTACCTTAACTTGATTGCCTTACCTTAACTTAATTATCTTACCTTAACATAAGTATCTTATTTTACATTAACTGAATTATCTTACCTTAACTTTGTCTTACCTTAACTTGATTGTCTTACCTTAACTTGATTGTCTTACCTTAACTTGATTGTCTTACCTTAACTTGATTGTCTGATCTTAACTTGATAGTCTTACCTTAACTTAGTTATCTTACCTTAACTTAATTGTTTTACCTTAACTTGATTATCTTACCATAACTCCATTAATCTGGGAAGATTTTCATGACCATCCTTTGTATCGGATAATGAATGGTTTCCCTGTGTGTGTGTGTGTGTGTGTGTGTGTGTGCGTGGTGGTGTATGTGTGTGTGTGTGAGAGAGAGAGAGAGAGAGAGAGAGAGAGAGAGAGAGAGAGACTCTTAAAGGGAGTACTCCTAATATCATTTTGTTACCTGTATAAAAGACACCTGTCCACAGAAGCAATCAAACAATCAGATTCCAAACTCTCCACCATGGCCAAGAACAAAGAGCTCTCCAAGGATGTCAGGGACAAGATTGTAGACCTACACAAGGCTGGAATGGGCTACAAGACCATCGCCAAGCAGCTTGGTGAGAAGGTGACAACAGTTGGTGCGATTATTCGCAAATGGAAGAAACACAAAAGAACTGTCAATCTCCCTCGGCCTGGGGCTCCATGCAAGATCTCACCTCGTGGAGTTGCAATGATCATGAGAACGGTGAGGAATCAGCCCAGAACTACACGGGAGGATCTTGTCAATGATCTCAAGGCAGCTGGGACCATAGTCACCAAGAAAACAATTGGTAACACACTACGCCGTGAAGGACTGAAATCCTGCAGCGCCCGCAAGGTCCCCCTGTTCAAGAAAGCACATATACAGGGCCGTCTGAAGTTTGCCAATGAACATCTGAATGATTCAGAGGAGAACAGGGTGAAAGTGTTGTGGTCAGATGAGACCAAAATCGAGTTCTTTGGCATCAACTCAACTCGCCGTGTTTGGAGGAGGAGGAATGCTGCCTATGACCCCAAGAACACCATCCCCACGGTCAAACATGGAGGTGGAAAAATTATGCTTTGGGGGTGTTTTTCTGCAAAGGGGACAGGACAACTTCACCGCATCATCCCGAGTGGCGCAGTGGTCTAAGGCACTGCATCGCAGTGCTAGCTGTGCCACTAGAGATCCTGGTTCGAATCCAGGCTCTGTCGTAGCCGGCCGCAACCGGGAGACCCATGGGGCGGCGCACAATTGGCCCAGCGTTGTCCAGGGTAGTGGAAGGAACGGCCGGCAGGGATGTAGCTCAGTTGATAGAGCATGGTGTTTGCAACGCCAGGGTTGTGGGTTCGTTTCCCATGGGGGGCCAGTATGTAAAAATAAAAAAATAAAAAAATAGAAAATAATGTATGCACTCACTAACTGTAAGTCGCTCTGGATAAGAGCGTCTGCTAAATGACTAAAATGTAAAAAAAATGTGTAAAGGGACGATGGACGGGGCCATGTACCGTCAAATCTTGGGTGAGAACCTGCTTCCCTCAGCCAGGGCATTGAAAATGGGTTGTGGATGGGTATTCCAACATGACAATGACCCAAAACACACGGCCAAGGCAACAAAGGAGTGGCTCAAGAAGAAGCACATTAAGGTCCTGGAGTGGCCTAGCCAGTCTCCTGACCTTAATCCCATAGAAAATCTGTGTAGGGAGCTGAAGTTTCGAGGCCAAATGTCAGCCTCGAAACCTTAATGACTTGGAGAAGATCTGCAAAGAGGAGTGGGACAAAATCCCTCCTGAGATGTGTGCAAACCTGGTGGCCAACTAGAAGAAACATCTGACCTCTGTGATTGCCATGAAGGGTTTTGCCACCAAGTACTAAGTCATGTTTTGCAGAGGGGTCAAATACTTATTTCCCTCATTAAAATGCAAATCAATTTATACAATTTTTGACATGCGTTTTTCTGGATTTTGTTGTTGTTATTCTGTCTCTCACTGTTCAAATAAACCTACCATTAAAATTATAGACTGATCATGTCTTTGCCAGTGGGCAAACGTACAAAATCAGCAGGGGATCAAATACTTTTTTCCCTCACTTAACAAGCAAGTCAGGTGAATGAGTAATGAAACGCTGGCCCTTTAAAAAGCTCCAATCAGATCAACCAGTGTTTACAGACTTAATGACCTTCTCCCCTCTCTCACGTTAGCAATGGGGAGGCATGTTTGTGTCTCCGAATCCATATTATATAAATCTCCTGAGGTCACTCCCAAAACCCAGGCCAGAAAGTGAATTGTCTGTGAACCTCCTCCTTCCTTTCCGCCTTTCTCACACTCGCCGAGTTCAAACGGCCAAGGACTTACGGGTAAGAAAAGGTGAAGCGGGGGCGGCTGGCTGCAGCGCTGCTCATTTTTGTTGGAGGCATCCAATTAGTTTGGTTTCCCAGTCCCATAACGTTGAGTGATGGTGGGCCGAATGTGCAAAATGAAAGCCCAGGTATATGATGTAATGATGCATTTCCTAAATTGCATGTGACCCCAGCTAAAGACCCTGGCCACCTCGATAAATGCAAATGGAAAAGCATGTCTAATTCTTCCACTCCATTTAGACTTACAATTCTACGCTGGAGAAAATAATATTTGAACTGGAAATTATTAGAGCTCGTTTCTGTCATGGGTAAGATAAGAGGTGTCACACGGGGGTATGACAGTCACCATAGTATAGCACTCTTTTTCCATGACAGTCACCATAGTATAGCACTCTTTTTCCATGACAGTCACCATAGTATAGCACTCTTTTTCCATGACAGTCACCATAGTATAGCACTCTTTTTCCATGACAGTCACCATAGTATAGCACTCTTTTTCTCGCAAAGCTGCGGTGGCACTCGTGGCGAAAGTTCAGAAATAATTCTAAATCAACCTATGACAGAAGCAGAAGCTTTCTAATTTCAGTGAAACACAATACAGTGAAAAAAAGGACCCTTTGTGGGGAGATTTCAATCATTTTCAGCCCAGCCCCTACCTGTGAAGCTGGCTTTCCTCTTGAGCCCAGAGGCATGTTACCAATCCCTGGAGGACATTGCTGGGTGCAAATGAAATTCTCCCCAATCCTCCAATGCTACAAACGTGATACTATGGAGTCGATGGTTGATGGATATCAGCATCTTTTTCTCTTCATCTGACTTTTTGATCTGAAACATCAAATAGTTCTCTCTGCTTGCTGACCTTAACACTACCTCAAACTGGTGATAATGTTCCTAACATGTATGCTATTATAACATTATTCAGTCACCTTTCGTAAATCCATCAAATTTGACATCATATTGAGTAAATTCAACAATCAGTTTTAGAATTGCTGTTCTCTTTCCATCTTCATCTGTTCTATTGGTGTACAGTAGAATGAGAGTGGGCAGAAGAGAATGTAAACCTTCTCCATTACAAACAAACAGAACAGGCCGTGGTCCACCGGCTAAGGTGTACTCAACAGAAGTGCCCAGCGCTCAGAGGCCTCATAGAGAAAAGCATAACACCAGCCTTTATCCTATCATGATTGCCTGGAGAAGGGAATACAATTGTTGCTT
Source organism: Coregonus lavaretus (assembly GCF_964263955.1). NCBI lineage: Eukaryota > Metazoa > Chordata > Actinopteri > Salmoniformes > Salmonidae > Coregonus > Coregonus lavaretus. The sequence continues at coordinate 52,957,458 of NC_139995.1, forward strand.
CGAGTTCCGAAGAGGTCTGCTGGATGCTTAGAGGTCACAGGTCATGTTAGCACTATCCCGAGGTTGGAGCTGACATTTAAAATGTGGATTTGGCCAACATTTCTCTACGGTGTCTGTGGCTACCAGAACTCGGCTTAGATGAAAAGCTACTTTCCGATTCACACTCGCCAGAGCTTGGAAATGAGGTGAGCTTTGAGCCTTGAAGACTATGCCAATGTTGGGGCCCTTAGGGCCTTGCCTCGGAATGTGGCCGAGCAAATGTGAAGGTAGGATGCCAAATTGTAAGCTCTGTGGTGCTGTATCTCTACACAGTAAAGTGTATACTCTGTGGAGTATCTGAGCACTACCCACTGCACATACAGTCCTCCCATGATATACTGGCACAATCAAAATCCATGGGCAGAAGTAAGAAAATACCAAAGGCATATGAGATTAAATGTTAGTCAGGAAGATTTTTTTTTACATCTAAAGAATAAGCCATGGATTCAAAAATGTGCATAATTACACAATGAACGGAATGACTTAACTCCCAGGTTTGGTTAGTAGAGCATGCTTGTGCAGACTGTTTAACATGGGAGTCAAATACCCTCTGTGGGAGGATGTTTGTACAAACCGAATTGTCAGTTAGTGAATTTGGGGTTATCACAGGGGCAATGAAGCCCAGGAGTACCACTACAACGTTTACATGAATCAGGACACCAAACTAGCTTCTGAGAGTTCTGATGAACAATTCACAAAATAATGAAATCTGAGATAATAACGCAGAAGAACATAGAGAGAATAAAGTATCTCTCGAACAGTGGACGTCTGTGCGTCCTCTCTGGCACTTTTTTTCCAAACAGTACCAGGGGCGTAATGGCCAAGCCAAAGAGGCATTGGCAGCACACCCAGAGAGAGGCAGCCTTCTGGACCACGCTCAGACTGCAGAGAAAATAGATCTGACATCCCAGGATGCGCTAGTCCCTGGGCGAAAGAAGTCTATCCTCATAGAAGAAGTAGAAGAAGTCCATTCTATCTTTCTACAGCCCTATAGCAGCAAATTGCTTGCTTATCTTTTGTAGTGTGGAGGTCTTGAGGAGGAAGTGCTTTTGGGCTAACTCTGAACAACTCCAAAGACATTCCGTATATTTGTCTTCAAGGCTTTTTGAATGAATAGCACTTTACCCTTCTACCTACTCCAACCTCACTGGAGATTTAATCCATAGTCATATCTTCCATTTTGACCCTTAACTAGCTAGCCTTATTCTTCCTAAGTGCCAGAGCTCAGAAGTAACAGGATGCAAAGACGACCATTGCTTGTGAAATATGTCAAACCCTCGGTCGTAGGAGGTTAGAACTGTCCTTATGAAGACAGATCAATTGAAAGAAGCAGTAGCCTATGTGCTGGGAAGGATACAGCAGCATATTAAAGGCCCAGTGCAGTTAAAAACATGTGTTTTATAGACACAGTGTACAAAACAATAGGAACACCTGCTCTTTCCATGACATATATATAATATATATAATATAATAATATAATATGCCTTTTAGCAGACGCTTTTATCCAAAGCGACTTACAGTCATGCGTGCATACATTTTTTTGTGTATGGGTGGTCCCGGGGATCGAACCCACTACCTTGGCGTTACAAGCGCCGTGCTCTACCAGCTGAGCTACAGAGGACCACAACATAGACTGACTAGGTTAATCCAGGTGAAAGTTATGATCCCTTATTGATGTCACCTTCAATCAGTGTCGATGAAGGTTAAATAAGGGTTTTTAAGCTTTGAGACAATTGAGACATGGATTGTGTGTGTGCCATTCAGAGGGTGAACGGGCAAGACAAATTATTCAAGTGCCTTTGAACGGGGTATGGTAGTGGGTGCCAGGCTCACCGGTTTGAGTGTGTCAAGAACTGCAACGCTGCTGGGTTTTTCACGCTCGATCAGTTTCCTGTGTGTATCAAGAATGGTCCACCACCCAAAGGACACCCAGCCAACGGCAGGCCAGTGGTCGGAAATGGGTCATTGATGAAGGAGGACAAAAGAGGCTGACACGAATTGTGTAGAGCAACAGACGGGCTACAGTTAGTCAACTGACAGTCCAGTATGACATTGGTGCCCAAAGACCCATAAAAGAATGCACGACTCGTCGTACCTTCACACCAATGGGGTAAGGCAGCAGACGCAATTACAGAGTTCCACTTCTTTCAGCTAAAAAACCAGAAACTGTGTTTGCAGTGGCGTAAGGAAGGAAAACCCTGGACAGAGAATTGCCTGGTCTGATGAATCCTGGTTCCTGCTGTTTCACACTGATGGGAGGACTAGGGTATGCAGAAAACCACATGAGTACATGCATCCATCATGCGTGTCAACATTACAGGCTGGTGGTGGTGTGATGGTGTGGGATGTGTTTTCATGGCACACATTGGGCCCCTTGATCAAAGTGGAGCAACGTTTGAATGCCACAGGATATCTGAACATCATTGCCAACCATGTGCATCCCTTCATGGCAGCAGTGTATCCATCTACGAATTGATTTTTTTCAGCAGGATAATGCCCCATGCATGCCACAAGGCTAGGATTGTCCAGGAATGGTTCCACGAACATGACAGTGAATTCAGCTTACTGCAGTGGCCTGCCCAGTCACCAGATCGCAATCCAATTGAGCATCTGTGGGATGAGATGGAACAAGCTATTCGGAGTAGAGATCCACTGCCAGCCAACTTGACACAACTGTGGGAAGCATTGGAGTCAACATGGACCAGCATCCCTGTGGAATGCTTTCGACACCTTGTAGAGTCCATGCACTGACAAATTGAGGCTGTTCTGAGGGCAAAAAGGGGTGCAACTCAATATTAGGAAGGTGTTCCTAATGTTTTGTACACTCAGTGTATATTTCCACACTATGAGGTTGGAATAATCCTGTACATTTTTGAAAATGATGATAATGCCCTTTAAGTGTACATTTCTGCCTGTTTTGAGAGAGTTTTGGCCTGCATGGTGACATCACCAGGTGGTAAATTAGTTAGTAGACTAATAAGAAATAGAGTTCCAAACCTCTCTGTTCATTTTTAGTTCCCCCCTCCCCACTCAGACCACTCAAAGACAGTCCAAGCTAAATTCTTGCTTGAGAAATTGCTCTTTGCTAAGAAACTATTTTTGTTTATTTTTGACAATTTTCATTGAAAACAATCACAGCAAGGGTACTTGTTACCCAGAAATTATTGAATATTGAGATAAAAATGTCTGCATTGGACTTTTAAGTAAATACTATAGTACTACTCCCCAACCTTCCCCCATCTTGAGGATTGTGCATGTTTTCTAGGTGTTGATGTTGTGGTGTTGTACTGGAGTGTTGCATGCTCCACCAAGTGTGATTGTATAATGATCACTCACAATGAACTATATAGTTTGATAGCATCTAAAAAAAACTTGATATACACCGAAAGAGATAGTTACATAGGAAAGAAAAACACAAGGCATGTATCTCAAAAGGATTGAAATGGAGCAGTCAACAATCAACTCAAAGTGCATAGCAGTGTCATTGAAGTTTGTATTCTCTTTGCCTGTTTTGAACTTTATCACAAGTGTTCTGGTTCTGGATTTTGTTTAGGAATGTGGATATACTGAATCTCTGCTCGGACAAGGATTCTGGGAAAATGTTTTTTGAATAACAACCTCACATCTCTGAGAGTTAGCCGACAATGATCTAAAGTGGGCACCCCTGTAACACAGAGATGTGTACAGATGCATGAGTGGCCTTATTGATCTCCCTATGTCTGCTTCCTCTCCTCTCACTGGTGTCTTCTTCTATGTTTCGTGCTGGAGCGTGCGGTTGCCATGACGGCATGACAGAGAGATGTTGCATTGGAAACGCGGTTGGTGCAGTGTTGGGGAAAGACATGCCTCAGAAGAGAAGCCTTGGGTTGTTATTCCCTTTGGTATTTCATCCTTCTCTTCTTACGTCTTTGTTAAAGTGAAATAATAATTCTGCTAAGAGTTTACGCAGAGACAAACATGAAGTTATATGTAATACCATTGTAATTGCTGTTTACTGTGATGAGTAAACATTATCAAGTTACATACAGATTATATCATTAGGTGTGATGGATTGATGGACATGTCAAATGATATGTAACGACTAACAACATTATTAGAATAGGTAGATATTAAGTTAAGGTTATATTATTAAGTAAAGTAAACAATAGCTAGGTTTCCATTAACCTGTCCAGTGATTTTTTTGTAGACATTTAGGAAGTTAGCATAGAAAGTAGATGCCACGGTACATTTCCGTTCAACTGTCTAGTGTCGATAAAAACAGCTGCACGTAATGAGGTCACACCTAAAAATAAACACTTTTTCGCAAAAACCTAGAATGCTGAATAAACATGAAGTGGCTGAAGTGTTTCCATTATCCATTTAGGAAAATTGCGCATTAATAATTATCATGTGCCTACTTGTCGCCACGGTCCGTGCCATGGTGTAACTTGTACTCATGTAGGCCTAGAAACAATTTGATGGTGAAACTTAAAATTGCAATTTAAAGCAATCAGGCATTCTTGAAAGTCAAGACAATCCTTGTCTGCTTGCAAAATCTATTTATTGAACTATAAAAAAGTATGGATTTTTTTGTAAGACAAGGATTGTCTTGGCTTTCAAGAATGCCTGAATTGCTTTACATTGAAATTTGAAGTTTCACCAAAATGAATTTTCAAGGAGGCATCCAATTAGTTTGGTTTCCCAGTCCCATAACGTTGAGTGATGGTGGGCCGAATGTACAAAATGAAAGCCCAGGTATATGATGTAATGATGCATTTCCGAAATTGCATGTGACCCCAGCTAAAGACCCTGGCCACCTCGATAAAAGCAAATGGAAAAGCATGTCTAATTCTTCCACTCCATTTAGATTTACAATTCTACGTATTTGTAGTTATCATGTTATCAAAAATGTAAAGTGAATTCTAAAGGAAAGTGTTAACAAGACACATACATTTCACCACAGGTCAGAGAATGGAAACGCAGTCATGCAGACTTCAACGTGCATGCCTCGTCACGCATAAACTGACAGTGAGAAGAAAAAATACAGGAGGTAAAAAAATAAGAGAATTATCCTCTGAGATAGAATGTGTCACCTCTTCAGGTTTCACACCCTCGAGAACGAGGTGACAGAAAAGTGAGTGCCATTTTGTAGCTAGTATTCTGACAGGATTCCTGTCAAGAAACACAGCTGTAATTATAGAACTGGAATGGTCGGCCTGAAAGAGAGCAACACTCAAGCTGCCAGGGTCAAAGGTTCAACAATGCATCCAGCAAAATGATGTGCAACTTACTGTAAACTGTGGGAGGTTACCGTGATGTTAATTCTATCCAGCTCTGATAGCATCACTACTAACTAGGCTACATCCATCTGTAGAGACGTGTAGAATACATTACTGTTTGAATGTGTAAATGGCAAGTGTTAGTAAAGTATTGATTAATATTCAGTTTATAAACACTTTGTGAATTTATTTAGTGAAAAAAACAAAGAACATATTAACACTTTATTCATGCAAATGAATGAAATATAATAATAAAGTGTATGAATGCATGAACATAAAATAAAAAGTGTTACCAAAAGTAGGTTGAGGGGCATTTTCTTCCTTTTTGTGATACAACACCTACCCATACATTATCCTGTTATATGATTGGCAGACTACGGATTGGCAGATGATGCCGTGCTGGACTACGGATTGGCAGATGATGCCGTGCTGGACTACGGATAGGCAGATGATGCCGTGCTAGACTACGGATAGGCAGATGATGCCGTGCTAGACTACGGATTGGCAGATGATGCCGTGCTGGACTACGTATAGGCAGCTGGAAAAGGTCCAAATGAGTCAACTGGCACGTCCCCTTTGCAAACTGATATCTTTTAACGGGATCCTCAGGCAAGGCCAGTTTATACATATTCAACTTGACAGGCTAGCCAGGAGGAAACAAGACAAATGACCCGGATTGATCTGCTCCGATGCAGGACTAGAGAGTGAGCTAGAGCTACCGAGTGTCTTTCCACACTCTTTTTCACCCCTTTTTATGTCCAATTTTTTGGGATGATGGGCCTATTTAGACTCTTGCAGTCTAGAGACTTTTGAGGTAGGGAGGTTCTTGCAGTAGGGAGACTCTTGCAGTAGGGATACTTTTGAGGAAGGGAGGTTCTTGCAGTAAGGAGTCTCTTGCAGTTGACAGACTTTTGAGGTAGGGAGGCTCTTGCAGTTGAGAGACTTTTGAGGTAGGGAAGCTCTTGCAGTAGGGGGACTTTTGAGGTAGGGAGGCTCTTGCAGTAGGGAGACTCTTGCAGTTGAGAGACTTTTGAGGTAGGGAGGCTCTTGCAGTAGGGAGACTTGCAGTAGGGAGCTTTTAAGGTAGGGAGGCTCTTGCAGTAGGGAGACTTTTGAGGTAGGGAGGCTCTTGCAGTAGGGGTCCTCTTGCAGTTGAGGGACTTTTTAGGTGTGGAGGCTCTTGCAGTAGAGAGACTCTTGCAGTTGAGAGACTTTTGAGGTAGGGAGGCTCTTGCAGTAGGGAGACTCTTGCAGTTGAGAGACTTTTTAGGTGTGGAGGCTCTTGCAATAGGGAGTCTTTTGAGGTAGGAGGCTCTTGCAGTAGGGAGACTCTTGCAGTTGAGAGACTTTTGAGGTAGGGAGGCTCTTGCAGTTGAGAGACTTTTGAGGTAGGGAGGCTCTTGCAGTAGGGAGACTCTTGCAGTTGAGAGACTTTTGAGGTAGGGAGGCTCTTGCAGTAGGGAGACTCTTGCAGTTGAGAGACTTTTTAGGTGTGGAGGCTCTTGCAATAGGGAGTCTTTTGAGGTAGGGAGGCTCTTGCAGTAGGGAGACTCTTGCAGTTGAGAGACTTTTTAGGTGTGGAGGCTCTTGCAATAGGGAGTCTTTTGATATAGGGAGGCTCTTGCTGTAGGGAGACTCTTGCAGTTGAGAGACTTTTGAGGTAGGGAGGCTCTTGCAGTACGGAGACTCTTGCAGTTGAGAGACTTTTTAGGTAGGGAGGTTCTTGCAGTTGAGAGACTTTTTAGGTAGGGAGGCTCTTGCAGTTGAGAGACTTTTTAGGTAGGGAGGCTCTTGCAGTTGGGAGATTCTTGCAGTTCAGAGACTTTTTAGGTGTGGAGGCTCTTGCAATAGGGAGTCTTTTGAGGTAGGGAGGCTTTTGCAGTAGGGAGACTCTTGCAGTAGGGATAATGTTGAGGTAGGGAGGCTCTTGCAGTAGGGAGACTATTGCAGTAGAGAGACGTTTGAGGTAGGGAGGCTCTTGCAGTAGGGAGACTCTTGCAGTAGGGATAATGTTGAGGTAGGGAGGCTCTTGCAGTAGGGAGACTCTTGCAGTAGAGAGACTTTTGAGGTAGGGAGGCTCTTGCAGTAGGGAGACTATTGCAGTAGAGAGACGTTTGAGGTAGGGAGGCTCTTGCAGTAAGGAGACTTGCAGTAGGGAGACTTGCAGTAGGGAGACTTTTGCAGTAGGGAGGCTTTTAAGGTAGGGAGGCTCTTGCAGTAGGGAGACTCTTGCAGTAGGGAGGCTTTTAAGGTAGGGAGGCTCTTGCAGTAGGGAGACTCTTGCAGTTGAGAGACTTTTTAGGTGTGGAGGCTCTTGCAATAGGGAGTCTTTTGAGGTAGGGGGGCTCTTGCAGTAGGGAGACTCTTGCAGTAGGGAGACTTTTGAGGTAGGGAGGCTCTTGTAGTAGTTAGACATTGGAGGTAGGGAGGCTCTTGCAGTTGTGAGACTCTTGCAGTAGGGAGGCTTTTAAGGTATGGAGGCTCCTGCAGTAGGGAGCCTCTTGCAGTAGGGAGACTTGAGGTATAACACCTCAAATTAATGTTTATTTACTTAAGGTGTCTGTGCACACTGTATATGACGTGCAATAATGTGACACAGAGGTTGGTAAATGACATAACACCCTGTTATAACATATGGTATATAAACTCTTATGTAGCATTTAATAACAAATGACATAAGTTGTCATGCAGACTGTGTAATAGCAGTTGTTATTAATAGTTGATATTAGATGGGTCATGTTTAGCACCCATTAGAACTGGTTTTATAACATCTCATGCCATGACTCTTAACTATTTAAAACGACTAATGACAGCTTATGACAAATGTTATAATGGGTTATATAGCTTTAATAAAGGCTTTATGAATGCATGCATTAGGACAGCTACAGTAAAGTGTTAACGTAATTTCAATTCTCCTAACTAAACACACCATGTAATATAATAATAATAATAATAATATGCCATTTAGCAGATGCTTTTATCCAAAGCGACTTACAGTCATGTGTGCATACATTTTTACGTATGGGTGGTCCCGGGGATCGAACCCACTACCCTGGCGTTACAAGCGCCATGCTCTACCAAATGCGCTACAGAGGACCATGTCAACGTATTTATCAACATCTATTTTTCAAAATAGATGGTCCGAAATGCTTCAGCCTGGTACAACCAGTCCAACCATGAGTGCATTCATAATCAAGCGAAGTACAGGCCAAACATCCACACTCTTTTCTTGACACATTAATATCTTATCGCCTATTGAAACATGGGCTTCCTACTTTTCTCGTAACATTAGTTACCTTCTATCCTTTACTTTCGCTGAAATATAACCTCAAACTTTGTTGCACTCGTCAGAATTTCCTGGATTCGCTGGTAGGTAAGAGTTACTCGCTCACTATTAGTACGGGAGACTGGGGGAAGTTGTAACATATTTTGTATTTTTATCTATGGAGTGGCTGGGATTTTCTGGAATCCCGATTTGCCGAGGCTAAAGATACAGAGATGTCTGTGCATGTGCAGGATTCTGCCAGCTGCTGTCTAGGTGCTCTGCTGCTGCTTCCCCCTCCTTGATCAGTGATGAATGTCTTTTTTTTGGTGTAGCCTACAAATTTCATCTTGTACAGTGGCTTGCAAAAGTATTCAACCCCCTTGGCATTTTTCCTATTTTGTTGCCTTACAACCTGGAATTAAAATGCATTTTTTGGGAGTTTGTATCATTTGATTTACACAACAGCCCTACCACTTTGAAGATGCAAAATATTTTTTCTTGTGAAACAAACAACAAATAAGACACAAAAACAGAAAACTTGAGCGTGCATAACTATTCACCCCCCCCCCCCCCCCTATTTATCCCATTCTTCAAGGTAAAACTGCTCCAGCTCCTTCAAGTTGGATGGGTTCCGCTGGTGTACAGCAATCTTTAAGTCATACAACAGATTCTCAATTGGATTGAGAACTGGGCTTTGACTAGGCCATTCCAAGACATTTAAATGTTGCTTTAGCAGTATGCTTAGGGTCATTGTCCTGCTGGAAGGTGAACCTCCGTCCCAGTCTCAAATCTCTGGAAGACGGAAACAGGTTTCCCTCAAGAATTTCCCTGTATTTAGCGCCATCCATCATTCCTTCAATTCTGACCAGTTTCCCAGTCCCTGCCGATGAAAAACATCCCCACAGCATGATGCTGCCACCACCATCCTTCACTGTGGGGATGGTGTTCTCGGGGTGATGAGAGGTGTTGGGTTTGCGCCAGACATAGCGTTTTCCTTGATGGCCAAAAAGCTCAATTTTATCTGACCAGAGATTCATCTTCCAAATGTTTGGGGAGTCTCCCACATGCTTTTTGGCGAACACAAATGTGTTTGCTTATTTATTTCTTTAAGCAATGGCTTTTTTCTGGCCACTCTTCCGTAAAGCCCAGCTCTGTGGAGTGTACAGCTTAAAGTGGTCCTATGGACAGATACTCCAATCTCCACTGTGGAGCTTTGCAGCTCCTTCAGGGTTATATTGGTCTCTTTGTTGCCTCTCTGATTAATGCCCTTCTTGCCTGGTCCGTGAGTTTTGGTGGGCGGCCCTCTCTTGGCAGGTTTGTTGTGGTGCCATATTATTTCCATTTTTTAATAATGGATTTAATGGTGCTCTGTGGGATGTTCAAAGTTTCAGATATTTTTTTATAACCCAACCCTGATCTGTACTTCTCCACAAGTTTGTCCCTGACCTGTTTGGAGAGCTCCTTGGTCTTCATGGAGCCACTTGCTTGGTGGTGCCCCTTGCTTAGTGGTGTTGCAGACTCTGGGGCCTTTCAGAACAGGTGTATATATACGGAGATCATGTGACAGATCATGTGCCACTTAGATTGCACACAGGTGGACTTTATTTAACTAATTATGTGACTTCTGAAGGTAATTGGTTGCACCAGATCTTGTTTAGGGGCTTCATAGCAAAGGGGGTGAATACATGTGGACGCACCACTTTTCCGTTATTAATTTTTTAGAATTTTTTGAAGCAAGTTATTTTTTTCATTTCACTTCACCAATTGGACTATTTTGTTTATGTCCATTACATGAAATCCAAATAAAAATCAATTTAAATTACAGGTTGTAATGCAACAAAATAGGAAAAACGCCAAGGGGGATGAATACTTTTGAAAGGCACTGTACACAAAGAATGGTCGACATGTTCAAAACTTTTTTCTCTTGAGAAATAGTGCCCCAAACATCTTGGCTAGATGTAACATTTGCACGACTACGACCTCCTCTGCAAAAACGAATAAATGAATGACAGATTCCTTGATTTATCTAAGACTATTTTGAGGGAGTGTTTCTGACTATGTTGTTGCTAAGGTGGCTAAAGGGGGACAAACAACAGTAATATTGCTGCTTTTAGGGAGGTATTTAGGGAGTATGGCGCACAGACGGTTGCTTCGCCTAGCCAAGTTCTGGTAGGAGCAAACCGAACCTATGCCTTTGGAAAGTATTCAGACCCCTTGACTTTTTCCACATTTTGTTACGCTACAGCCTTATTCCAAAATGTCTTAAATAAATAAAAATCCTCAGCAATCTACACACAACACCCCATAATAACAAAGCAAAAACTGTTTTTTAGAAAAGAAAAACAGAAATACCTTATTTACATAAGTATTCAGACCCTTTACTATGAGACTCAAAATTGAGCTCAGGTGCATCCTGTTTCCATTGATAATCCTTGAAATGTTTCTACAACTTGATTGGAGTCCACCTGTGGTAAATTCAATTGATTTGACATGATTTGGAAAGGCACACACCTGTCTATATAATGTCCCACAGTTGACAGCGCATGTCAGAGCAAAAACCAAGCCATGAGGTTGAAGGAATTGTCCGTAGAGCTCCGACACAGGATTGTGTCGAGGCACAGATCTGGGGAAGGGTACCAAAAGAACACAGTCGCCTCCATCATTCTTAAATGGAAGAAGTTTGGAACCACCTAGACTCTTCCTAGAGCTGGCCGCCCGGCCAAACTGAGCAATCGGGGGAGAAGGGCGTTGGTCAGGGTGGTGACCAAGAACCCGATGGTCACTCTGACAGAGCTCTAGAGTTCTTCTGTGGAGATGGGAGAACCTTCCAGAAGGACAACCATCTCTGCAGCACTCCACCAATCAGGCCTTTATGGTAGAGTGGCCAGATGAGTGTATAAAACATCAAGAACACCTTCCTAATATTGAGTTGACCCCCCCGCCCCCATTTGCCTTCAGAACAGACTTAATTCATCAGGTCATGGACTCTACAAGGTGTCGAAAGCGTTCCACAGGGATGTTGGCCCATGATGACTCCAATGCATCCAACAGTTGTGTCAAGTTGGCTGGATGTCCTTTGGGTGGTGGACCATTCTTGATACGTACGGGAAACTGTTGAGTGTGAAAAAACGGTGCACCTGGCTAGGGCTGTTACGGTGACCATATTACCACCACACTGGCAATCATGAGTCATGACTGCAGTCAAATTCCACGTGACCGTTTAGTCAAGGTAACTAGGCTTCTCCAAGCTCTGATGCTGCTGATGGTCATTAGTAGCCTACCAAACTTGCTAACTGCCTGGTACTCAGCACTCTATTGTCCCTCTAATCACTCTGACATCAATGCAAATTTAATCGAAAATCGAATCAAACACTTCATGAGAGTCCATGAGCTCATGTTGTGCATCATTTCTATAGGCTATGCAAATGTGTGAAAAAACATAGTTTTGATGGCCTCTATTAAAAAGAGGAGGATCCCATCAGCTTTCTATAGGCTAGGTCTACTAAATGTATTTCTCAACTTTCCTAATATTAAGCACATTGCTTCTATTTACAACAGGAGTATAGCCTACCTGGCTGGCATGAAAATTAACCACGGGAAAAGCGTCCTCCATTCGCTATTTAAGTGCATAGATTACATGTATTTTTTCCCCCTGCCCCTGTTTCGAGACAGGTCCATTCTAAATCAAAACAAATGTCACACATATATTATTTAGTATATGTAAAGACAAGATTAAATCAAGAACAGTCTGATGGGTGACAATATTAGCCTATCACTTGTAAATGATATACATTTACATTTATTATCACTTGTAAATGATATACATTTACATTTATTATCACTTGTAAATTATATACATTTACATTTATTATCACTTGTAAATGATATACATTTACATTTATTATCACGTGTGAATGATGCCCAGCGTGTGTGCAGTAAGGCAGGAAACAGCGCATGGCTTTTTTGGGCGACTTTTTCAACCTGATGTAGCCTAGCCTATAGGCTTATATGTTTTGATAAGTTTGTATCAACTAAAGTGGCCAAATAACTATTTAAAATTAAGCACATTTATCCGCTCTACAACCGGTGCAGAGCCTAACTGGCATACATAGGCGGCGTGTGAGTTTCAAGTTTGGGGAAGATAATTTTCACCATAAAAATGCACCTTTATAATAAAGCATTACATGCAGAATCGCATTTGCGGTCACGTTTGAGAATGGTGTTTTCCTGCTAGTTGATTGCACTTTGGAACGTTCGCGCTTATAGCCTATTGCCATGTTTGCATTGCTGCGCTTATAATGTGAGCATTGGCTAATAACAATTGAGATATCTGAGAGAGCCATGTGAGTGAGAGGTCCTTCAGAGCACGCAGCCAGGAGAAGGGAATTGTATTTATTATATTCAGCCCAAGGGCACAACAGCCACTGGCCGCAAAAGGCATGGATTTTTTTAGGGGGCATTACAGCCACACAAAGGACATGCAGCCGGGGAATTCAAGGCATTATCAAGTGCTTGTCAAATTGTGAATGAGAGACTAATGAAGAGTGTGCAGCCTGCGCAAAAAAAACAACTAAGCAGAGCTCATGCCTTTCATGCAACTTTTTTTCAAACCATCATTAGAGTTGCATCATGCAGCCTTAGAATGTATAAAAAATCAGAACATATAGCCCAACGTTTTGTATCACAACTAAAGTTTAATAAATAACTCTAAATTTAGAATATAGGAGGACCTGTTTCTTTATTAACCGCTCAGGACAGAATAGCTGAATGCACTCCCTCAAATCATTTGGAGAAAATATCCTTTCTATTTTATTCAGCTATGTTCAATTGTATTCTTCATACTATAGAATAATATAAAATAATGTCATGGAATTCTAAGCAAATCTTGTCCGCGAAATGAACTAGTGTAGCCCACAGCCATATGGCATAGCCAGATCAGGGCCTAACATAAGGACAACTCAGAGTATGCTATTCTGTTCTTCTGAAATAGACTACATTTTCTTCATATCATGTTTCTTTAGACCTGTCTAAAATAAATAATGGATTTATTGTGATGGTGTAGGCTATATTACATGGATGTATTAGACTTTTTAAAACGTAGATGCTCGAAAGGTCTGCATCAGTGGCTTGTAGGCTATGTGTGGAAGCCAGGAGATGCTAAATGTGTTTATGTTAATTAACGGTCAATTACCGAGAGACCAGCAGTTATTTGCTTGACCAATCAACGGCAGACAAAATGTAATGACCGCCACAGCCCTACGCCTGGCACCTACTACCATAACCCGTTCAAAGGTACTGAAATATTTTGTGTTGCCCATTCACCCTCTGAATGGCACAAACACACAATCCATGTCTCAATTGTCTCAAGGCTTAAAAATAGTTATTTAACCTGTCTCTTCCCCTTCATCTGCACTGATTAAAGTGGATTTAACAAGTGCCATCAATAAGGGATCATAGCTTTCACCAGGATTCACCTGGTCAGACTATGTCATGGAAAGAACATGTGTTCCTAATGTTTTGTACGCTATATGTAAATTTTAAATACATAATAATAATAATTTGAAGGGTGCTTATATTTGTCCTGTTACACACAAGGGTGTAAGGGAAATGTGTTTCTTGTATATCCCAACTTCCCCTGAGCCACCCGCAGGGAGTGGGGTCACGGCTAGGGTCACCATTGTACAGCGCCAGCGCCGCTGGAACAATTAGGGTTAAGCGCCTTGCTCTAGCGCACAGCGACAGAATCGTTTTTCCTTTTTTGCTCTGGCATCCCAACGCTCTAACCTCGAAGCTACCTGCCGCCCCTACATAAATAAAATACCTATTTTGATCCAATTAAATATTTTTGAAGACATGTCTACACAAATGTATCATTAAATGATTAACCTCTGATCTGAAATTGTTTCGATTCTGGAGACAATTCGATCTAATTGTTTTCGACAGCATGTTAGTGAATCCCTATGGATATACTGTATAGTAGGTTGAAGAAAAACAAAGCTTAACAAGTATACCGACGGACACATAATGCATTTTTTCATGGTTTTGATAATGCCGACAAATTGACAAAACTACAGTTGTAAGTGCAACAGCAACTCCCATCCCTAGATGTAGCCTCACTTAGCCCACAGTGTGTTACCAATAGGACTCTCAGCCCAGCCGAGTGCATTGGGATAGCAGTGGTGGTGGACTAAAAACCTCCCCATGCAGGTAATGTATAAAGCATGGGTTCATATACTGTTTGGAATCATTTCAAATACTTGTGCTGGGATTGATTGAGCTTGCATGCCTCAATGAATAGAATAGTCACAAAAATCCAATCCAACAAACCCCACCCACCTGGCACGCCACGCAGGATAACGCAAACACTAAAAGTATTTGAAAGATTTAATAGCATTCTAATAGTATTTTAACCCTGGCCTGCAGCACCTTTTTAAAGGGGAGTGAACAGCTCCCTCCCCTTTAAATCCCACTGAACCTGGAGAGTGCTGGGGATCAGCTCGATGGAGCATCCAGGTAAGTGGCTGGCCAGTGTGCTCCAGCAGGTTTGATGGACTTTGGACTCTTATCAGTGCCACTCAGTCCACTACCAAACCCTGTATAGAAGGACCAGAAGCACAATGGGGGTTCCAGGTTTCCTGTGGAGAGGCACTCCGACTCAATGGCATAACCCGGATGAGAGTGAGCTGCGCTGGGCTTTAGTCACAGTGCACCCACCAAAACCACCACCTCCACCACCATCACCACCACCACTACCAACACCACCACCACCACCACCACTACTACAACCACCACCACCATCACCATCACCATTACCATCACCACCACAACCACCACCACCACTACCAACACCACCACCACCATCACCACCACCACTACCAACACCACCAGCACCACCACCACTACTACAACCACCACCACCATCACCATCACCATCACCATTACCATCACCATCACCACCACAACCACCACCACCACTACCAACACCACCACCACTACCAACACCACCACTACCAACACCACCACCACCACTACCACAACCACCACCACCACTACCAAACCCTGTATAGAAGGACCAGAAGCACAATGGGGGTTCCAGGTTTCCTGTGGAGAGGCACTCCGACTCAATGGCATAACCCGGATGAGAGTGAGCTGCGCTGGGCTTTAGTCACAGTGCACCCACCAAAACCACCACCTCCACCACCATCACCACCACCACTACCAACACCACCACCACCACCACCACTACTACAACCACCACCACCATCACCATCACCATTACCATCACCACCACAACCACCACCACCACTACCAACACCACCACCACCATCACCACCACCACTACCAACACCACCAGCACCACCACCACTACTACAACCACCACCACCATCACCATCACCATTACCATCACCATCACCACCACAACCACCACCACCACTACCAACACCACCACCACTACCAACATCACCACTACCAACACCACCACCACCACTACTACAACCACCACCACCACTACCATCACCACCACCACCACTACCATCACCACCACCAATACCACCACCACCACCACCACCACCATCACCACCACCACCACCACCACCACCACAACCACCATCACCACCACCACCACCATCACCACCAACACCATTACCAACACCACCACCACTACCAACACCACCACCACCACTACCATTGCCATCACCACCATCCCCATCATCACCACCACCAATACCAACACCACCACTACCATCACCACTACCACCACCATCACCACCATTACCATCACCACCACCACCACCACCACTACTACCACCACCACCACCACCACCATCAACACCACCACCACCACCACTACTACCAACACCAACACCACCACCACCACAACCACCACCACTACCATCACCACCACTACCACCACCACCACCACAACTACCATCACCACCACTACCAACACCACCACCACAACTACCATCACCACCACCACAACTACCATCACCAACACCACAAACACCACCACTAACACCACCACCACCACCACCGCCACCACCACAACCACCACTACCAACACCACCACTATCACCACCACCATCACCATAACCACCACTACAACCACCACCACCAACACCAGCACTACAACCACCACCACCACCACTACCATTACCACCACCACCACCACCACTACCATCACCACCACTACCACCACCATCACCACCACTATCACCACCACCACAACCATCACCATCACCACCACCACCACCACTACCTTCACCATCACCACCACTACCATCACCACCACCACAACTACCATCACCACCACCACAACTACCATCACCAACACCACAAACACCACCACTACCACCACCACCACCCCCACCACCACCACTACCAACACTACAACCAATACCAACACCACCACCACAACTACCATCACCAACACCACAAACACCACCACTACCACCACCACCACCACCACCACCACTACCACAACCACCACTACCATCACCGCTACTACCACCACCACCACCTCCACCACCACCACGGTGGTGGAGGTGGTGGTGGTGGTAGTAGCGGTGATGGTAGTGGTGGTTGTGGTAGTGGTGGTGGTGGTGGTGGTGGTGGTAGTAGTGGTGGTGTTGGTATTGGTTGTAGTGTTGGTAGTGGTGGTGGTGGGGGTGGTGGTGTTGGTAGTGGTGGTGTTTGTGGTGTTGGTGATGGTAGTTGTGGTGGTGGTGATGGTAGTTGTGGTGGTGGTGATGGTAGTGGTGGTGATGGTGAAGGTAGTGGTGGTGGTGGTAGTCAACCTACCTAGGCGAAATCAACCTACCTAGTTACACCCAACTCAGGTGCTGCTGTTTTGTACTGAGCTGTTGTGGTTGTTTTTTAAATCCACATAGCAATGCATTAATTGTGGAATTAGTGATTTACACTATATATACACAAGTATGTGGACACCCCGTCGAATTAGTGGATTTGGCTATTTCAGCCACACTTATTACTGACAGGTGTATAAAATCGAGCACACAGCCATGCAATCGCCATAGACAAACATTGGCAGTAGAATGGCCTTACTGAAGAGGTCAGTGACTTTCAAAGTGGCACAGTCATAGGATGCCACCTTTCCAACAAGTCAGTTCATCAAATTTCTACCCTGCTAGAGCTGCCCCGGTCAACTGTAAGTACTGTTATTGTGAAATGGAAACGTCTAAGAGCAACAATGGCTCAGCTGCGAAGTGGTAGGCCACACAAGCTCACAGAACGGGACCGCCGAGTGCTGAAGCGCGTAGCGTGTAAAAATCGTCTGTCCTCAGTTGCAACACTCACTACCAAGTTCCAAACTGCCTCTGGAAGCAACGTCAGCACAAGAACTGTTCGTCGGGAGCTTCCTGAAATGGGTTTCCATGGCCGAGCAGCCGCACACAAGCCTAAGATCACCATACGCAATGCCAAGTGTTTGCTGGAGTGGTGTAAAGCTCACCGCCATTGGACTCTGGAGCAGTGGAAACACATTCTCTGGAGTGATGAATTATGCTTCACCATCTGGCAGTCTGACGGACGAATCTGGGTTTGGCGGATGTCAGGAGAACGCTACCTGCCCGAATGCATAGTGCCAACTGTAAAGTTTGGAGGAGGAGAAATAATGGTCTGGGGCTGTATTTCATGGTTCGGGCTAGCCCCTTAGTTCCAGTGAAGGGAAATCTTAACGCTACAGCATACAATGACATTCTAGACGATTCTGTGCTTTCAACTTTGTCGCAACAGTTTGGGGAAGGCCTTTTCCTGTTTCAGCATGACAATGCCCCCGTGCACAAAGTGAGGTCCATACAGAAATGGTTTGTGGAGATTGGTGTGGAAGAACTTGACTGGCCTGCATAGAGCTCTGACCTCAACCCCATCGAACACCTTTGGGATGAATAGGAATGCCGACTACGAGCCAGGCCTAATCACCCAACATCAGTGCCCGACCTCACCAATGCTCTTGTGGCTGAATGGAAGCAAGTCCCCGCAGCAATGTTCCAACATCTAGCGGAAAGCCTTCCCAGAAGAGTGGAGGCTGTTATAGCAGCAAAGGGGGGACCAACTCCATATGATTGCCCATGATATTGGAATGAGATGTTCAACAAGCAGGTGTCCACATACCTTTGGTCATGTAGTGTATTTGTGAATTATTAATTTTTTTCCATGGATTTTGTGTTGAGATCAAAGACATGTCCTAAACCTGTCGAACTGTTATAATAACAATAAAATATGCCATTTAGCAGACGCTTTTATCCAAAGCGACTTACAGTCATGCATGCATAAATTTTTTGGGTATGGGTGGTCCCGGGGATGGAACCCACTACCTTGGCGTTACAAGCGCCGTGCTCTACCAGCTGAGCTACAGAGGACTTATAGAAGTATTGAAACAAGATATCATGTGTTGTTAAACTGAATCCCCTGGATTGCCAGGTTTCCTGAACAAAAGTAAGCCTGAGGGTCATTAAAAATGTCTCTGGGTCAGAGGTCGAAAATAAAACACTTGCTAGTTCTCATCTCTCCTCTGGCCTATCAAATATAGTTGATTCATTAGAATGTATAACAATACTGTATCTATGAAGTATTACATATCTCAATGACATATATTGGCATTGATGGCACCGAGGTATCGACGGTTCCATTTTTAGCAGTCAATGATGATCTGGTATGGATATAAAGTCCAGAGCCGAGAAAATTTTTCAAAATGGGATGATTGAGTAATTAAAATCAAATCAATCAAGATACCTCTCTCTTTAAGTGTCCGAATTTTCACTCTCTCTCTCTCTCTCTCTCTCTCTCTCTCTCTTTCTCTCTCTGTGTGATTTATGACTGGTATAAATGAGATTTGGTGAGGAAGGTCTACCTCGAGTTGCCATAAAC
This sequence comes from Coregonus lavaretus, assembly GCF_964263955.1. Taxonomy (NCBI): domain Eukaryota; kingdom Metazoa; phylum Chordata; class Actinopteri; order Salmoniformes; family Salmonidae; genus Coregonus; species Coregonus lavaretus. The sequence continues at coordinate 52,976,910 of NC_139995.1, forward strand.
TCACATTCCAAGAGCTACTATCAAAAAAAGAAGAGAGAGAAAAACAGAAAAGTGAGAAGGGGAGATGGTGCATGTGAGGGAGGCTCAACTGCTCTGCGACTTGTGCTGATTGAAATTGACCCGGAGTCTGCCGTTAAGATCTCTTCGGTCCAAAAGAAACTGAGAGCCATCGTCAGGTTTTAATTCAAGTGGCTGTCATGTGGTTATCAGGGGTGAAATTTGACACTGAACATTCCAATTTGATCGAGAGAACGAATGAGGAGGCACGGAAATGTGCCTGTCAATCAACAGGGCAGACGGGAGAAAGATGGGCAATAATCTTCTGGAATTGAATTAATGCATTTGCATTTCCTATTTGAGTTGAGGCTGTTAAAAATGTTGCATACGTGTGCTGATAACACAAAAGGTAAGTGATGACACTGCACCTCACAAGATTAAACTAGGGTAAAAAATAGAAAAATACATTCATAAGTTGGCTCCGTTGTTGCCTGGCCTTATACCATCTGTATTTAATCCCCGACTACTGATAGTCACAGATTTATAATGAACGTTCAGGTAGAATACAGGAATCCGACTACTCATAGTCACAGATTTATTATGAACATTCAGTTAGATTGCAGGAACCCGTCTACTCATAGTCACAGATTTATAATGAATGTTCAGTTAGAATGCAGGAACCCGTCTACTCATAGTCACAGATTTATAATGAATGTTCAGTTAGAAAGCAGGGAAAGATGCATAGGCACATAAAGGTTAGAAAATAAACTTTCAAAATGTACAAAAGTAAAGAATGCTATTGCAAACAAACCCACCTGCACAAACCCACCTGCAGCAATGCTATTGTCGTCATCATCATACTGGTAAAGTTCAACACCTGCAACTAATTAAAGATAAACAAAAAAAGTATAATTATTAGCAACACGAGGACTACATTTCAACTGTTATTTCAATTAGAAAAACACACAACACCTGGACTACAGATTTGTTGCCTTCTCATTCTAATCAAAAATATTTGCCAAGCACGTATATGGTTTTCCCTAATTAGCCCAATCAGAATAGTGTTGGAGAAAGATAGTGAAAGATGAGATGAGCTTCGTGATTTACATAAATTCTCTGAAAACCCACACTAACACACAGTTGTAATAACAGCATTGCACTTTTCATGTAGCCCCATTTTGGCCAGCTGATAGCCTAGCCACCGATCAAGCAACATTATGGACTAAACACTCAAATCCTGTTGCTGAGACAATACTGGTCACATTAAGATCCTATATCTGTACTGTACAAATGTATGCCATGCTTAGGTGAAGTGTTTTACATTGTAATGGTGATTCTGTGTTGCTTTGTCTGTCTTTGTATGATTGTCGCCCCTGTCTTCCTTTCTAATGTTCCACCCCTTTGATTTCTATGCTAATAGTTGTCATAGATACACATGTAATTGTTTTCTATGCTAATGGTTTTCATAGATACACATGTACAATGGGGGAAAAAAGTATTTAGTCAGCCACCAATTGTGCAATTTCTCCCACAGATGAGAGAGGCCTGTAATTTTCATCATAGGTACACGTCAACTATGACAGACAAAATGAGAAAACAAATCCAGAAAATCACATTGTAGGATTTTTAATGAATTTATTTGCAAATTATGGTGGAAAATAAGTATTTGGTCAATAACAAAAGTTTCTCAATACTTTGTTATATAACCTTTGTTGGCAATGACACAGGTCAAACGTTTTCTGTAAGTCTTCGCAAGGTTTTCACACACTGTTGCTGGTATTTTGGCCCATTCCTCCATGCAGATCTCCTCTAGAGCAGTAATGTTTTGGGGCTGTCGCTGGGCAACATGGACTTTCAACTCCCTCCAAAGATTTTCTATGGGGTTGAGATCTGGAGACTGGCTAGGCCACTCGAGGACCTTGAAATGCTTCTTACGAAGCCACTCCTTCGTTGCCCGGGCGGTGTGTTTGGGATCATTGTCATGCTGAAAGACCCAGCCACGTTTCATCTTCAATACCCTTGCTGATGGAAGGAGGTTTTCACTCAGAATCTCACGATACATGGCCCCATTCATTCTTTCCTTTACACGGATCAGTCGTCCTGGTCCCTTTGCAGAAAAACAGCCACTAAGCATGATGTTTCCACCCCCATGCTTCACAGTAGGTATGGTGTTCTTTGGATGCAACTCAGCATTCTTTGTCCTCCAAACACGACGAGTTGAGTTTTTACCAAAAAGTTATATTTTGGTTTCATCTGACCATATGACATTCTCCCAATCATCTTCTGGATCATCCAAATGCACTCTAGCAAACTTCAGACGGGCCTGGACATGTACTGGCTTAAGCACGGGGACACGTCTGGCACTGCAGGATTTGAGTCCCTGGCGGCGTAGTGTGTTACTGATGGTAGGCTTAGTTACTTTGGTCCCAGCTCTCTGCAGGTCATTCACTAGGTCCCCCGTGTGGTTCTGGGATTTTTGCTCACTGTTCTTGTGATCATTTTCACCCCACGGGGTGAGATCTTGCGTGGAGCCCCAGATCGAGGGAGATTATCAGTGGTCTTGTATGTCTTCCATTTCCTAATAATTGCTCCCACAGTTGATTTCTTCAAACCAAGCTGCTTACCTATTGCAGATGCAGTCTTCCCAGCATGGTGCAGGTCTACAATTTTGTTTCTGGTGTCCTTTGACAGCTCTTGGCCATAGTGGAGTTTGGAGTGTGACTGTTTGAGGTTGTGGACAGGTTCCATTAATACAGGTAACGAGTGGAGGACAGAGGAGCCTCTTAAAGAAGAAGTTACAGGTCTGTGAGAGCCAGAAATCTTGCTTGTTTGTAGGTGACCAAATACTTATTTTCCACCATAATTTGCAAATACATTCATAAAAAATCCTCCAATGTGATTTTCAGGATTTTTTTTCCTCAATTTGTCTGTCATAGTTGACGTGTACCTATGATCAAAATTACAGGCCTTTCTCATCTTTTTAAGTGGGAGAACTTGCACAATTGGTGGCTGACTAAATACTTTTTTCCCCCACTGTAATTGTTTTCTATGCTAACGGTTGTCATAGATACACATGTAATTGTTTTCTTTTCTTATGGCTTTCATAGATACACATGTAGTTGCCAAAACAAACCCTTTCAGAGCTGGAACAAGTCACACACACAGCCCACTCTGCCACACTTCAATATCTTCCCAAACAAAAGGTGACGTTACGCCTCATCGGATGAATGCCCGGTTCCTCTCTCCCTCCTTACAAAATAACCATAGAAACAATCACTTAGCAACTGCACATATTCCTTGTTTTTTTATGCAATCCAATGAAGTAATTAAAAACCCATGAAAAGCCTTAGTGAGCCAGTGCCCCATTTGTCAGGGGCTATAAAGTGCTCTCTTCCCCATCACAATGCATGTGTGTGTGTGCGTGTGCATCTGTGTCTGATAAAGAAGGCAGAGACACATTTGCACGCAAGACAAAACACATTCATAATTTATACTGTATATCCTATTGCGTAAATATCTGTTTTTATTACTATGCATACTACTTTCTTCTACCTACTTGTTATTTTTTATTTGACTTTTGATTATTATTGATATTAATATTGTACTGCACTGTTGAGGGAGCTTGCAAGTAAGCATTTCACTGCACCTTTTATACCTGCAGTAAACTGTGTATGTGACGAAAAAACATTGATTTGATTTGACAAGCTGAGTTACAAAGGACTACTAACATTTTCTTAATCACTGCCAACAGAGATGATTGGCACCTTTCATTTCTTGTGAGGTACAGACAGGGGATGCGTCAAAAGGGCACCCTTTTCACTATATAGTGCACTCATTTTGACCAAGGCCCATAGTGAACTATGTAAGGAAGAGTTTTAGGGAATATGGTGCCATTTGGGATGCACCCAGATCAGATTATCTCAAAACGGATCCCTCCAAAATGTCTAGAGTTTCTCTCCGTAGTGTGTAGAGATGGGCCTGGAAATATTTTGATTCGACACAGACTGTGTTCTTAATTTTCTCTCCTCAATAGTATTTCTTAAATAATGTAACAGGCAGTGTGTTATCGCTTGTCATGGGAATTTGCCTTAACCAGAGTTTTCAATTCTCAGATAATAATTGCAAAGGGATTCACACCTTTCTTTCACAAGCTATTTGTGCTTCACAGTGAGATACTTCTCTGTTAGTCTTTGTTGAGACTATTCTTTGACATCTCTTTGTATTTTTGCACCAACATTACTTTATAGATCTATGATATTCCAAAGGTTTAACCACTAAAAGAGGCAGAACATCACAATGCTATTTTATGACATTTGCAGTAGGAGTAATGTGGGCAGTATAACATCATAAATAAATATAATTTGATTTGTTATATAGGTTGTTTGTTTTGTGCCAAGGGAGCTACAGTATACATTTTTCTTTGGGAAGCAGACCGTCAGACTTCACTATCTGAAATCCCTCACGCAACTCCCTGGAACATCTCCAATGGGAACATCTCCAATGTCCTCACATAGGCTACTCCCAACACTAATGCAGCAAATCTGGGGCAGCATTTGAGCCAGTAGCCAGGTTGGCATCAATTTGTTAAAAGATTTTCATGCAAATGTTTGAATATTTACACACAAATATCTGTGCATTACTGGGAGTGGTGTGATTACATCAAACTGGCTTACTGTGACGTAATAGCAGTGCATAATGATGGGAATAAGCAGGAAATCCAGAATCCTCCAACCAGGATTTATGGAAAAACTGGGAATTTTGGGAACTTTACCAGAATTGTGCAAACCTACTTAGGCCTATTGGGCACAGACACTGACAGGACCAGGTGACTTCTGTGTAGAAAAGGTGACCAACTCTCAACACACAAGGAAACATCTTTATTGGTGGCGTTGATAACCTTCAAGTTAATGATCTCGACGAGTCATTCAAATTAAGGCCCCGGCCAAAGAATTTAGAATGAATGGAGATATAATCCTAAACAGCAAAGACTTCAGCACTGAGGGGCAAGCAATATATCTCTTTTAAAGGCCTTTATGTGAGGAGGAGGGAGCTTTCCAATGACAAACGTATTATCTGTCACTCACTATGCAAGGTTAAAGGGAGATATCCATGGGAAGCAGAATTGGAAACAAGGGCATTTTCAAATAGGAAGGGCTTTTTTATAATAGATGATCAGTGTCATTATGAATGATGAGGTCCCACTGTCGTTATTCATAACGCTAGTAAGAGCTGAGAATGACTTTCATTTCCAGGGCAAGATAACATATTTTCCATAGCTTGCACATGTAGATGAGTTGGCCAGGACACTTTCGAAATAGGTGACTCACGGCCAAAGGTTACATTGGTTTACAGGTTGTTAGGGAGTACGCAGAATGTGGGCTGTGTCTGTGGTTATGAGATCCTAAAGAACCTTGGGTTTTGGCATAAGTATACATATTATATAAGCCACAATTATGTAATCACTGTCAACAGCTTGATTAACCTCTACGGGATCGGTGTTCTGTATACGGGACGGTTGAGCTAACATGTGTCAATGTGATTAGCATGACTGTTGTAACAGCAAAATTTCTATGACAAAGACATGTCTTTAATGGGCAGAAAGCTTAAATTCTTGTTAATCTAACGGCACTGTCCAATTTACAGTAGCTATTACAGTGAAAATATACCATGCTATTGTTTGAGGAGAGTGCACAACAACAAAAAAACGTATCACGGCAACTGGTTTGATACATTCACCTCTGAAGGTAAATCATGTACTTACATTCAGTAATCTTGCTCGGATTTGTCATCCTAAGGGTCCCAGAGATAAAATGCAGCATCGTTTTGTTTAATAAAATCAATTTTTATATTCAAATGTAGGAACTGGGTTCAACAGTTTGAACCCCTGCTGTCTCTGGCTGCACATCCACCCCGCCCAGCCATCTAGGTGTGTTAAAGTTAGTGTATAAGCTAATCATCCATCATGTATGACATTGCTGGGAGTGTGGAAACGTACATTTTGTATTAGCATATCATTTTTGTATGTTCTGTATAGTTATGCACACACACTGCTGTCATCTAGTGGCCAGAATCTGAATTGCGCCTAAACTGCAATATTAAATTGTGGCCTTTCTCTTGCATTTCAAAAAAGAAATAAAAAAATATAATAATAACCATGTTTTTTTGTTTGTCTTATCTTTTACCAGATCTAATGTGTTATATTCTCCTACATTAATCTCACATTTCCACAAACTTCAAAGTGTTTCCTTTCAAATGGTATCAAGAATGTATATTGATTAATGTAGGAAAATATAGGTCCTGACCTACATGCATTTAGATTTGGGTATTGTGACGAGGTGTGAATGAAGGTGTCAGGCGCAGGAGGTAAAATACCAAAGTCCAGAGTTTATTCCGTTTACATAAATCAAACGCCCCAAGCGTCAAACGAAACTATTACAAGGGAAAACATCCACCTTGGCATAATCACAGTGAATAGCAGCTCAATCGAGCTAATCGCTCTCACAACAAACAATAACTCACAAAGACAAGGGGAACAGAGGGAACACTTATACACATACTAATTAGGGGAATGAGCACCAGGTGTGTGTGATTGACAAGACATGACAAGTGGAGTGATGAGAATGGGGTCGGCAGTAGCTAGTACTCCGGTGACGACAAACGCCGAAGCCTGCCCGAACCAGGAGGGTGGGGCAGCCTCGGCGGAAGTCGTGACAGTTATGTCATTTCAGGTGAAAAAAAAGGGTCGGATCCTTAAGAGGTTAACTCTGCAGCATGGCAGCATGGCAGTCACAGTGTTTATGCTTATAAGACCCCCTATCTCTGAGACTGGGAGTCTTATGGAGTTGAATGTAAGGTCCTGATCAGCATGTCTATTGCTTGGATTTTTGTATGTTTGTCTACATTGCAGTATATTTTCAGTTCAGCCTAAACCATGTGAACAACAACATGTCAAAGTAATGTTCAAAATGGCCCTGGAGGATCAACAAGCCTTTTGAGGGTGGTTGGTCATATGTACTGTGTTGGAGTATTTCCACTGTGTGTGAGAGCAACCGCAGATGGGAGATAGTTAACTTTGGGCCAAAGAGAGTGATTAATGTACTGCCAGGACTAATCATGTAGTGTAGCTGTGTGGTTCTCTCTGCCTCCTTCTTTCCACTCCTCTCCTCTTTTGACCTCACCCTCTCACCGTCCCCCCCTACTCACAAGGCAGGCAATACGCTTGACCTCATCTTCACTAGATGCTGTTCTTCTACTAATCTCACTGCAACTCCCTTCCAAGTCTCCGACCACTACTTTGTATCCTTTTCTCTCTCCCTCTCCTCCAACACTACTCACTCTGCCCCTACACAGATGGTAATGCGCCGTCGCAATCTTCGCTCTCTCTCTCCCGCTACTCTCTCCTCTTCCATCCTATCATCTCTTCCCTCTGCTCAATCCTTCTCCCTCCAATCTCCTGATTCTGCCTCCTCAACCCTCCTCTCCTCCCTTTCTGCATCCTTTGACTCTCTATGTCCCCTATCCTCCCGGCCGGCTCGGTCCTCCCCTCCCCCCCCTCCTCCCTCTCTGTGGATGACTTCGTCAACCATTTTGAAAAGAAGGTTGACGACATCCGATCCTCGTTTGTTAAGTCAAATGACACTGCTGGTCCTGCTCACACTGCCCTACCCTGTGCTTTGACTTCTTTCTCCCCTCTCTCACCAGATAAAATCTTGTGACTTGTGACGGCAGGCCGCCCAACAACCTGCCCGCTTGACCCTATCCCCTCCTCTCTTCTCCAGACCATCTCTGGTGACCTTCTCCCTTACCTCACCTCGCTGATCAACTCATTCTTGACCGCTGGCTATGTCCCTTCCGTCTTCAAGAGAGCGAGAGTTGCACCCCTTCTCAAAAAACCAACACTCGATCCCTCTGATGTCAACAACTACAGACCAGTATCCCTTCTTTATTTTCTCTCCAAAACTATTGAGTGTGCCGTCTTTAGCCAACTCTCTTGCTATCTCTCACAGAATGACCTTCTTGATCCAAACCAGTCAGGTTTCAAGACTGGTCATTCAACTGAGACTGCTCTTCTCTGTGTCACAGAGGCTCTCCGCACTGCTAAAGCTAACTCTCTCTCCTCTGCTCTTGTCCTTCTAGACCTGTCTGCTGCCTTTGATACTGTGAACCATCAGATCCTCCTCTCCACCCTCTCCGAGCTGGGCATCTCCGGCGAGGCTCACTCTTGGATTGCGTCCTACCTGACCGGTCGCTCCTACCAAGTGGCGTGGCGAGAAGCTGTCTCCGCACCACGTGCTCTCACCACTGGTGTCCCCCAGGGCTCAGTTCTAGGCCCTCTCCTAAGTCACTTGGCACTGTCATATCCTCACATGGCCTCTCCTATCATTGCTACGCTGACGACACACAACTCATCTTCTCCTTTCCCCCTTCTGAAAAACAGGTGGCGAATCGCATCTCTGCATGTCTGGCAGACATATCAGTATGGATGACGGATCACCACCTCAAGCTGAACCTCGGCAAGACGGAGCTGCTCTTCCTCCCGGGGAAGGACTGCCCGTTCCATGATCTCGCCATCATGGTTGACAACTCCGTTGTGTCCTCCTCCCTGAGTTTGAAGAGCCTTGGCGTGACCCTGGACAACACCCTGTCGTTCTCCGCTAACATCAAGGCGGTGACCCGATCCTGTAGGTTCATGCTCTACAACATTCGGAGAGTACGACCCTGCCTTACACAGGAAGCGGCACAGGTCCTAATCCAGGCACTTGTCATCTCCCGTCTGGATTACTGCAACTCAATGTTGGCTGGGCTCCCTGCCTGTGCCATTAAACCCCTACAACTCATCCAGAATGCCGCAGCCCGTCTGGTGTTCAACCTTCTCAAGTTCTCTCACGTCACCCCGCTCCTCCGCACACTCCACTGGCTTCCAGTTGAAGCTCGCATCTGCTACAAGACCATGGTGCTTGCCTACGGAGCTGTGAGGGGAACGGCACCTCCGTACCTTCAGGCTCTGATCAGTCCCTACACCCAAACGAGGGCACTGCGTTCATCCACCTCTGGCCTGCTGGCTCCCCTATCTCTGCGGAAGCATAGTTCCCGCTCAGCCCAGTCAAAACTGTTCGCTGCTCTGGCACCCCAATGGTGGAACAAGCTCCCTCACAACGCCAGGACAGCGGAGTCACTCACCACCTTCCGGAGACATTTGAAACCCCACCTCTTTAAGGAATACCTGGGATAGGATAAAGTAATCCTTCTATCCCCACCCCCCCTTTACTCCAACCCACCCCCCCTTACTCCAACCCCCCCCCCCCCCCCCAAAATAAAATAAAAAAAAAACATTGTAAAGTAGTTATCCCACTGGCTATAAGGTGAATGCACCTATTTGTAAGTCGCTCTGGATAAGAGCGTCTGCTAAATGACGTAAATGTAAATGTAATGTAAATGTGTGGCAAGGCTGGGAAAAAAAATGAAAATAGGATAAACAAAACATATTGGCACCCTTGAGTTGATCTCTTTAGAAATTGTACCTATTGTGTGGCAGATAAAGAAAAGTCTCATTCTCTCTGTCAATGTTGTGACAGCATGTTTCATGAATTGGCTTTTGAGACGCGGCTTGAAAAGAACCGTTGTTACTGAACATGTGAGGTTAAAGGTCAATGTTGAATGCATTGTTGTTATGAACTGTCTGTACATTCTGTATAATAAACAAACCATTGTCTCTAAATACATCCAATTGATAATACATATAAAAGGTTATATTTCATAATTTGCAGCCTATTGTAGCCTATTGTAGCATTTACTTTCCACTTATATAGGCTATGTAGTCTGTATTCAGCTTTTAGATGCAACATTTTACCTTTACGGTGTCCATATTAGGACAGCCTCAATCTCAGCAGGACTGACCAAACCATAATAGTATTTTTTTAAATATTCAGTCTATAAGAGAATTTCATGGCCTAATTCCCCTGCAAGCCCTTCATTCACCCATATTTTTCCACTCCACCCGTTCTTTCACCAGTCAGTGAATACTCCACCGCAGCCAGTCAGCGAGAGGAACCGTATCTGCCACTTAATTGGACTTCCTTTGCGAGTGGGCACTGGAAATGAAAATTAAATCAAGACTAATGAGCAATGAACAGTAAAAGAGGAAGATAAATGGTTTGATGGCAGCGAGACAGGCAAGGTTGAGAGAGTCAAATAACTTTCTCCCTTCATAATTTCTACATTCAAATGGGCGCTGAAGCAATCATATTTTGTTTACAATGCTTTCGGGGTAACACAGGTCCTTGTTCCTCTAGGAAAGGGGTCGACAACAGGCGTCTCGCGGGCCAAAACCGTCCTGTGAGTGATTTGTGTGTGTCATTGAAAAAAAAAGACAAAAAAAGACTTTAAAATCACTAGGAATTCAGCTATAAAATATATAATATAGTAAATCTGTTCCCAAGTATTCCCACAAACATAAAAAGAGACATATGTGATCTTGTCTCAATGTAATCAAGGTATGAAATTATTGTTATTTTCAAATACAATCTGTTTTTGGGCTTAGTTGTGGTCAATTTGCAATGTACAATTTATTATAGTTATGTTGGCCTCCTGTAGCTCAGTTGGTAGAGCATGGTGCTTGCAACGCCAGGGTTATGGGTTTGATTCCCACAGGGGGCCAGTATGGAAAATGTATGCACTCACTAACTGTAAGTCGCTCTAGATAAGAGCATCTGCTAAATTACTAAAATGTCAAATGTATGTTTCGGCCCCCGACCATTTGCTCCAACAAAAATCAGCCTGTGGTTGAATTTACAATACCTTTAAACAAACAATACTATCAAATCAAGATCCAGTAAACATATTGCATTGCATTAGGAAATTGTGACATTGCCAAAGAAACATGTCTTGTATGGGTGATATTCACAAGTGTTAGTATTAAAGATTTTGTTTTGAAGACAGTGTAGAAGAAGAAGAAGAAGAAGAAGAAGAAGAAGAAGAAGAAGAAGAAGAAGAAGAAGAAGAAGAAGAAGACATTGTGTCTGTTTACTCGTCCAAATAAAGTCGCTGAGAAAAAAAGCTTTTAATTTCCTGATATCTTCAAGCTTGGCTGTGTGGCCGCCTCAGGGTATAGGAGATGTGGTTAAGCTGTTTAATAAGAATCCTCTCATGCTGTTTGAATAGATTTTTAAGCAGAATCTAATAGGATAGTAGCAGCTTAATCTGCAGGCAATAGAGAACAATGACTTATCTGCTTTGGTGGTCATAGCCTGGCCCCATGTCAGTTTGTCTAATGTGTTGTTTATACATAAGATGTTAAAGACATAATTTCACACATACACCCTTGACATTGCCACTGACACTGAAGTTATACAGGAGTCGAATACATGTACAGCGTTGTACATGATGGATAGTTTTAATTGTATAAATACAATGTGCATAACCGTGCTTCTTTTGCAATCACAGCCAAAGTATTGGCTGATAGCATTTAGGCTTCTGTACAGGTTGTCCAAACTCACCATTTGACTAATCAAATGGTGCAATGTAAGTGGACGCTTTCATTTCATACCTTGCGTAGCTAGCTACTGTAGCTACCTACTACAATGTGGTTATGTAATGTAAAAATACGTCTGCATGTTCTGATGAGAACATTAAATATATACAGTGGGGAGAACAAGTATTTGATACACTGTCGATGTTGCAGGTTTTCCTACTTACAAAGCATGTAGAGGTCTGTCATTTTTATCATAGGTACACTTCAACTGTGAGAGACGGAATCTAAAACAAAAATCCAGAAAATCACCTTGTATGATTTTTAAGTAATTAATTTGCATTTTATTGCATGACATAAGTATTTGATCACCTTCCAACCAGTAAGAATTCCGGCTCTCACAGACCTGTTAGTTTCTCTTTAAGAAGCCCTCCTGTTCTCCACTCATTACCTGTATAAAAGACACCTGTCCACACACTCAATCAAACAGACTCCAACCTCTCCACAATGGCCAAGACCAGAGAGCTGTGTAAGGACATCAGAGATAAAATTGTAGACCTGCACAAGGCTGGGATGGGCTACAGGACAATAGGCAAGCAGCTTGGTGAGAAGGCAACAACTGTTGGCGCAATTATTAGAAAATGGAAGAAGTTCAAGATGACGGTCAATCACCCTAGGTCTGGGGCTCCATGCAAGATCTCACCTCGTGGGGCATCAATGATCATGAGGAAGGTGAGGGATCAGCCCAGAACTACACGGCAGGACCTGGTCAATGACCTGAAGAGAGCTGGGACCACAGTCTCAAAGAAAACCATTAGTAACACACTACGCCGTCATGGATTAAAATCCTGCAGCGCACGCAAGGTCCCCCTGCTCAAGCCAGCGCATGTCCAGGCCCGTCTGAAGTTTGCCAATGACCATCTGGATGATCCAGAGGAAGAATGGGAGAAGGTCATGTGGTCTGATGAGACAAAAATGTAGCTTTTTGGTCTAAACTCCACTCGCCCTGTTTGGAGGAAGAAGAAGGATGAGTACAACCCCAAGATCACCATCCCAACCGTGAAGCATGGAGGTGGAAACAACATTCTTTGGGGATGCTCTTCTGCAAAGGGGACAGGACGACTGCACCGTATTGAGGGGAGGATGGATGGGGCCATGTATCGTGAGATCTTGGCCAACAACCTCCTTCCCTCAGTAAGATTATTGAAGATGGGTCGTGGCTGGGTCTTCCAGCATGACAACGACCCGAAACACACAGCCAGGGCAACTAAGGAGTGGCTCCGTAAGAAGCATCTCAAGGTCCTGGAGTGGCCTAGCCAGTCTCCAGACCTGAACCCAATAGAAAATCTTTGGAGGGAGCTGAAAGTCCGTATTGCCCAGCGACAGCCTGAAGGATCTGGAGAAGGTCTGTATGGAGGAGTGGGCCAAAATCCCTGCTGCAGTGTGTGCAAACCTGGTCAAGACCTACAGGAAACGTATGATCTCTGTAATTGCAAACAAAGGTTTCTGTACCAAATATTAAGTTCTGCTTTTCTGATGTATCAAATACTAATGTCATGCAATAAAATGCAAATGATTACTTAAATCATACAATGTGATTTTCTGGGTTTTTGTTATAGATTCCGTCTCTCACAGTTGAAGTGTACCTATGATAAAAATGACAGACCTCTACATGCTTTGTAAGTAGGAAAACCTGCAAAATCGGCAGTGTATCAAATACTTGTTCTCCCCACTGTATCTAATGAAGCGAAATTTGTGCTTGGACAAATGGATTTTGATTGGCATAATTCATCATTACTATTCACACATGCATACAACACATTGTGGTTGTTCAGTGTTTCAGGCCCATGATTCATTTGTTTGCAGAACAAACAGATGTCGGAACAGAACACAAGAAAACATCTGATTTGTTCTTAATCATCATGGTCCAAGAATAAACAATGGTGTGTCATCATAATCATCAACAACAGCCATAAAGCCAGAACATACATATTTATATAGCCGTATAATTCCAAACTCAATACATCACGTGCAAGTAATGTCAAGCTCAATGTCACATGATCCAAATATACCACGTAATGGGGTCATGAGGGTGAAGTCTGTCTGTCCGTCTGTTACTGTAATGAGTACTCAGGGAGAAAAAGGTGTAGATTCACGTGCAGAGCGTGGCAGGTGTTTATTTCGCCTTCGTAGAAGGCAGGAATCGTGGTCACAGGCAGGCAATGGTCATACACAGGTAGGCAAACATTCAGGAGAATCAAAAACTAGGACTGAAGGCTATAACTGGTTCTCACAAACGAGCTAGGAAACGGCTTAGTAGAGTCAAAACAAACAATACCTCACAAGGCACAAACAGAAAGAACTGAACTAAATAAGGAGCTGACGAGACCAGGTGAGTAACTAACACAGGTGAAATCAATGAGCAAAAATGAAAGACAGGGCTACGTTCAAGAACACAAAGAAACAGGGCTACGTTCAAGAACACAAAGAAACAGGGCTACGTTCAAGAACACAAGGTTGACTAAGAAAATAAATACAAATCAAATCAAATCAAATTTTATTGGCCACATGCGCCAAATACAACAGGTGCAGACATTATAGTGAAATGCTTACTTACAGCCCTTAACCAACAGTGCATTTATTTTTAACAAAAAAGTAAAAATAAAACAACAACAAAAAAAGTGTTGAGAAAAAAAGAGCAGAAGTAAAATAAAATAACAGTAGGGAGGCTATATATACAGGGGGGTATCGGTGCAGAGTCAATGTGCGGGGGCACAGGTGGCGAATCGCATCTCTGCATGTCTGGCAGACATATCAGTATGGATGACGGATCACCACCTCAAGCTGAACCTTGGCAAGACGGAGCTGCTCTTCCTCCCGGGGAAGGACTGCCCGTTCCATGATCTCGCCATCACGGTTGACAACTCCGTTGTGTCCTCCTCCCAGAGTGCAAAGAGCCTTGGCGTGACCCTGGACAACACCCTGTCGTTCTCCGCTAACATCAAGGCGGTGACCCGTCCTGCAGGTTCATGCTCTACAACATTCGGAGAGTACGACCCTGCCTTACACAGGAAGTGGCACAGGTCCTAATCCAGGCACTTGTCATCTCCCGTCTGGATTACTGCAACTCGCTGTTGGCTGGGCTCCCTGCCTGTGCAATTAAACCCCTACAACTCATCCAGAATGCCGCAGCCCGTCTGGTGTTCAACCTTCCCAAGTTCTCTCACGTCACCCCGCTCCTCCGCACACTCCACTGGCTTCCAGTTGAAGCTCGCATCTATTACAAGACCATGGTGCTTGCCTATGGAGCTGTGAGGGGAACGGCACCTCTGTACCTTCAGGCTCTGATCAGTCCCTACACCCAAACGAGGGCATTGCGTTCATCCACCTCTGGCCTGCTGGCTCCCCTTCCTCTACAGAAGCATGGTTCCCGCTCAGCCCAGTCCAAACTGTTCGCTGCTCTGGCACCCCAATGGTGGAACAAGCTCCCTCACGACGCCAGGAAAGCGGAGTCACTCGCCACCTTCCGGAGACATTTGAAACCCCACCTCTTTAAGGAATACCTGGGATAGGATAAAGTAATCCTTCTACCCCCCCCCCCCCCCCTTAAAATAAAGAAATAAATAAATAAAATAAAAAATTGTAAAGTGGTTATCCCACTGGCTATAATTTGTAAGTCGCTCTGGATAAGAGCGTCTGCTAAATGTCGTAACTGTAAATGTAAATGTCTAGTGAGGTACTTGAAGTAATATGTACATGTGGGCAGAGTTAAAGTGACTATGCATAAATCATTAACAGAGTAGCAGCAGCGTAAAATGATAGGGTGGGGGGGCAGTGCAAATAGTCTGGGTAGCCATGATTAGCTGTTCAGGAGTCTTATGGCTTGGGGGTAGAAGCTGTTGAGAAGTATTTTGGACCTAGACTTGGCACTCCGGTACCGCTTGCCGTGCGGTAGCAGAGAGAACAGTCTATGACTAGGGTGGCTGGAGTCTTTGACAATTTTGAGGGCTTTCCTCTGACACTGCCTGGTATAGAGGTCCTGGATGGCAGGAAGCTTGGCCCCAGTCATGTACTGGGCCGTACGCACTACCCTCTGTAGTGCCTTGCGGTCAGAGGCCAAGCAGTTGCCAAACCAGGCAGTGATGCAACCAGTCAGGATGCTCTCGATGGTGCAGCTGTAGAATCTTTTGAGGATCTGAGGACCCATGCCAAATCTTTTCAGTCTCCTGAGGGGGAATAGGCTTTGTCGTACCCTCTTCACGACTGTCTTGGTGTGTTTGGACCATGATAGTTCGTTGGTGATGTGGACACCAAGGAACTTGAAGCTCTCAACCTGTTCCACTACAGCCCCGTCGATGAGAATGGGGGCGTGCTCAGTCCTCTTTTTTTTCCTGTAGTCCACAATCATCTCCTTTGTCTTGGTCACGTTGAGTGAGAGGTTGTTGTCCTGGCACCACACGGCCAGGTCTCTGACCTCCATCCTATAGGCTGTCTCATCGTTGTCGGTGATCAGGCCTACCACTGTTGTGTCGTCGGCAAACTTAATGATGGTGTTGGAGTCGTGCCTGGCCATGCAGTCATGGGTGAACAGGGAGTACAGGAGGGGACTGAGCACGCACCCCTGAGGGGCCCCCGTCTTGAGGATCAGTGTGGCAGATGTGTTGTTACCTACCCTTACCACTTAGGGGCAGCCCGTCAGGAAGTCCAGGATCCAGTTGCAGAGGGAGGTGTTTAATCCCAGGATCCTTAGCTTAGTGATGAGCTTTGAGGGCACTATGGTGTTGAATGCTGAGCTGTAGTCAATGAATAGCATTCTCACGTAGGTGTTCCTCTTGTCCAGGTGGGAAAGGGCAGTGTGGCGTGCAATAGAGATTGCATCATCTGTGGATCTGTTGGGGCGGTATGCAAATTGGAGTGGGTCTAGGGTTTCTGGGATAATGCTGTCGATGTGAGCCATGACCAGCCTTTCAAAGCACTTAGACGTCAGTGCTAAGGGTCGGTAGTCATTTAGGCAGGTTATCTTAGAGTCCTTGGGCACGGGGACTATGGTGGTCTGCTTGAAACATGTTGGTATTACAGACTCAGTCAGGGACATGTTGAAAATGTCAGTGAAGACACTTGCCAGTTGGTCAGCACATGCTCGGAGTACACGTCCTGGTAATCCGTCTGGCCCTGCGGCCTTGTGAATGTTGACCTGCTTAAAAGTCTTACTCACATCGGCTACGGAGAGCTTGATCACATAGTCATCCGGAACAGCTGGTGCTCTCATGCATGCTTCAGTGTTGCTTGCCTCGAAGCGAGCATAGAAGTGGTTTAGCTCGTCTGTAAGTCTTGTGTCACTGGGCAGCTCGCGGCTGTGCTTCCCTTTGTAGTCTGTATTAATTTTCAAGCCCTGTCACATCCGACTAGCGTCAGAGCCAGTGTAGTACGATTCAATCTTAGTCCTGTATTGACTCTTTGCCTGTTTGATGGTTCGTCGGAGGACGTAGCGGGATTTCTTATAAGCTTCCGGTTTAGAGTCCCGCTCCTTGAAAGCGGCAGCTCTACCCTTTAGCTCAGTGCGAATGTTTCCTGTAATCCATGGCTTCTGGTTGGGGTATGTATGTACGGTCACTGTGGGGACGACATCATCGATGCACTTATTGATGAAGCCAGTGACTGATGTGGTGTACTCCTCAATGCTATCTGAAGAATCCCGGAACATGTTCCAGTCTGTGCTAGCAAAACAGTCCTGTAGCTTAGCATTCGGTCGGAACCTTACAGTTACACTGCAGTTCAAACAAATGTTTTAAGGGCGAATGTGGCTTTTTGTCAAAAAACTATTAAAATGACTGTGGGAATGTTGGTGTGAAAGTGTAAAATTGGTGTGTACTGAGATACAATATGGAGCAGCTTGCATATACAGTTATGTATGTTTATAAACTGGGTAGTTTGGATCATGCATGATGATTGGTTAAAACAGCATCCCCCTTGCTTCTAGCCTAGCATTTGGTTTGCAATAATGCAGGTTCATATACATTTACATTTTACATTTTAGTCATTTAGCAGACGCTCTTATCCAGAGCGACTTACAGTTAGTGAATACATCTTTTTTTTTTTTTTATACTGGCCCCCCGTGGGAATCGAACCCACAACCCTGGCGTTGCAAACGCCATGCTCTATCAACTGAGCTACATCCCTGCCGGCCATTCCCTCCCCTACCCTGGACGACGCTGGGCCAATTGTGCGCCGCCCATGAGTCTCCCGGTCGCGGCCGGCTGCGACAGAGCCTGGATTCGAACCAGGATCTCTAGTGGCACAGTTAGCACTGCGATGCCTCTCGGCAACAATGACCTCTGCAAAAATGTTTCAATATAGAAATGTGATCTCCCCTGTAGCCTATATTGAACGTTGTCTTGACGAGACAACAACTTTTCTGACCAGAAGCAGGTCCAGATAAAACAGATAAAACAAACTCAAATTAAGCTAGTTTGCTGTCATTTCAGCTGCAGAGGCTAGCTAGCAAGTCGATGCCTAGCTAGCAATTGACAAGAATGTTAACCCTCAGATTAACGGTTGGGCAGCCTGCATAGCAACCATTCTTTGATTGCATAGCAACCATATTTTTGTCTGTACTATTTCCTCTGGTGGAAGGATGACATATTATTAATTTACTTACCCAAAAAAGTTTTTACTGAAATCATGTCAGTCATTTTTTAAATTAATATGTTGGTAACCATTTTTTAAAAGCAATAAGGCACCTCAGGGGTTTGCAGTATATGACCAATATTCTAGCCTTGGGCGGTATCCAGATTGTCATACCAACCTTGTGCCATCCCGGGATGTTCAATAATACCGGCACTGAACACAAGGGGCGCTATTTTCTAACCCCACAGCCTCTGTAATCCAAGGTTAGTAATGCTAACAAGTACATGTAAAATCCCATAAAGAATGCTAACTAAATGCTAACGAGCGCATTGTAAATATGTTATACAGTCTCTGACCTAAACTATTTTCAGGACAGACATCCCAGCTCATTAAGTTATACAAATAACTCAAAAATGCTACTCACAGTTTGCTGCAACCACAAAACAAGTATTAGACAGCAAGGCTTTTGATCCAGGAGGGGATTCTCTGCTTTTACAAAGCAAAGCTAACCACTTAGCTAGATAGCTAACTTGCAACTAAAACATTTAGTTGTAAATTCCATACTGTAACTCAAAAGGCTCCGGTCTCTCGTTGTCCTGTGCTTGAAAACAACCACCACTTGACTGGGACTACAGGTACGCTTCATAATGAAGAATTATGTGACAGGTGAAATAAAGAACGGGATATTCTTTATCTCCTAAAGTATTGCACAAGTTGACTGCAGGTATTTACTTAAAAAAGACCTACAAATATTCAAATGTATTAAAAAACTTTAAAGAAATAGTTTCAATGGTATTGACGGTATTGTAAAACCATCCCGTGGCTGTTTCCAGATACCCCAGTATATGGTATATACGGTATACTGCCCAAGCCTACAATATCCCATGGCTAAGGGCTGTATACAGGCACTCCACTTTGTGTCGTGCATAAGACCAGCCCTTAACCGTGGTATATTGGCTGTATATTGGTCATATACCACAACCCCTCGGGCCTTATTGTTTAAATAACATTTAAACATGATGTTTCTGCCTTCATCAGAATCAACATACAATAAGAATGGACATGAAAATATTTCAGAAAGGATTTCTATAGGCTAATGGTTAGTCATCAATGTGTGTGTGTGATATTGTATGGTCTGCATATACAGTATGTACTATCCCATATGGCCATGTTTATGACTGAAGTGTTAAACATAGTTGTCATAAGAGGCTCCTAACAGTCACCGATGACGGAAAACTGTTGCCTATATGGCTGGCATGCAGACATACAGGTACATACACTGAATATACAAAACATTAGGAACACCAACCTAATATTGAGTTGAACCCCTTTTGCCAACAGCCTCAATTCACAGGGATGTTGGCCCATGTTGACTCCAATGCTTCCCACAGTTGTGTCAAGTTCGCTGAATGTCCTTTGGGTGGTGGACCATTCTTGATACACACAGGAAACTGTTGAGCGTGAAAAACCCAGCAGCTTTGCAGTTCTTGACACACTCAAACCGGTACTCCTGGCACCTACTACCATACCCTGTTCAAAGGCACTTCAATATTTTGTCTTGCCCATTCACCCTCTGAATGGCACACATACACAGTCCATGTCTCAATTGGCGTCGGTAATAATGGCGCCGGAGAAGATGGCTGCCGTTTTACAGCCCTCTAACCAATTGTACTATTATGTGTGTTTTTCCGCGTTATTTGTAATTGATTTTGTACATAATGTTTCTGCCATCGTCTCTTATAACCAAAAAGAGCTTCTGGATATCAGGACATCGATTACTCACCTCGTATTGGACGAAGATTTTTTCTTCAACGAGGCGGCCGCGAAGGATATCCTACAGACACCCGACAAGGCCCAAATCCCCGTCATTCGCATGAGGAAGAGACGGATATATCGTGGACGTAGGTCGGGGTGCCTTGTAAGGATCCGACGGCGAGCGAGTAAACTGCCACTCCCATCAATCCTATTAGCCAATCTTCAATAATTTGAGAATAAATTGGATGACCTAAGATTACGGTTATCCTACCAACGGGACATTAAAAACGGTAATTTCTTATGTTTCACCAAGTCGTGGCTGAACGATGACATGGACAACATACAGCTAGCGGGCTATATACGCTACATCATTTTACATTACATTTACGTCATTTAGCAGACACTCTTATCCAGAGCGACTTACAAATTGGTGCATTCACCTTATAGCCAGTGGGATAACCACATTACAATTATTATTATTATTTTTTTTTTTTTTTGGGGGGGTGGGGTGGGGTAAGGGGGGTTAGAAGGATTACTTTATCCTATCCCAGGTGTTCCTTAAAGAGGTGGGGTTTCAAGTGTCTCCGGAAGGTGGTGAGTGACTCCGCTGTCCTGGTGTCGTGAGGGAGCTTGTTCCACCATTGGGGTGCCAGAGCAGCGAACAGCTTTGACTGGGCTGAGCGGGAACTGTGCTTCAGAAGAG
The DNA here is from genome assembly GCF_964263955.1 of Coregonus lavaretus. Lineage (NCBI taxonomy): Eukaryota > Metazoa > Chordata > Actinopteri > Salmoniformes > Salmonidae > Coregonus > Coregonus lavaretus. The sequence goes on from NC_139995.1 coordinate 52,997,459, forward strand.
GTAGGGGAGCCAGCAGGCCAGAGGTGGATGAACGCAATGCCCTCGTTTGGGTGTAGGGACTGATCAGAGCCTGAAGGTACGGAGGTGCCGTTCCCCTCACAGCTCCGTAGGCAAGCACCATGGTCTTGTAGCAGATGCGAGCTTCAACTGGAAGCCAGTGTAGTGTGCGGAGGAGCGGGGTGACGTGAGAGAACTTGGGAAGGTTGAACACCAGACGGGCTGCGGCATTCTAGATGAGTTGTAGGGGTTTAATGGCACAGGCAGGGAGCCCAGCCAACAGCGAGTTGCAGTAATCCAGACGGGAGATGACAAGTGCCTGGATTAGGACCTGTGCCGCTTCCTGTGTAAGGCAGGGTCGTACTCTCCGAATGTTGTAGAGCATGAACCTACAGGATCGGGTCACCGCCTTGATGTTAGCGGAGAACGACAGGGTGTTGTCCAGGGTCACGCCAAGGCTCTTCGCACTCTGGGAGGAGGACACAACGGAGTTGTCAACCGTGATGGCGAGATCATGGAACGGGCAGTCCTTCCTCGGGAGGAAGAGCAGCTCCGTCTTGCCAAGGTTCAGCTTGAGGTGGTGAGCAAGAGAGTTTTCATCTATATTTTTCATAGCTGTCTATTTACCACCACAAACCAATGCTGGCATTAAGATTTCACTGAATGAGCTGTATAAGGCCATAAATCAACAGGAAAACGCTCATCCAGAGGCAGCGCTCCTAGTGGCCAGGGACTTTAATGCAGGGAAACTTAAATCCATTCTACCTAATTTCTACCAGCATGTTAAATGTGCAACCAGAGGAAAAAAAACTCTAGACCACCTTTACTCCACACACAGAGATGCATACAAGGCTCTCCCTCGCCCTCCATTTGGCAAATCTGACCATAACTCTATCTTCCTGATTCCTGCTCATAAGCAAAAACTAAAGCAGGAAGCACCAGTTACTCGGTTAATAAAAAAGTGGTCAGATGACGCAGATGCTAAGCTACAGGACTGTTTTGCTAGCACAGACTGGAACATGTTCCGGGATTCTCCAGATAGCATTGAGGAAGACACCACATCAGTCACTGGCTTCATCAATAAGTGCATCGATGATGTCGTCCCCACAATGACCGTACGTACATACCCCAACCAGAAGCCATGGATTACAGGAAACATCTGCACTGAGCTAAAGGGTAGAGCTGCCGCTTTCAAGGAGCGGGACTCTAACCCGGACGCTTATAAGAAATCCCACTATGCCCTCCGACGAACCATCAAACAGGCAAAGAGTCAATACAGGACTAAGATTGAATCGTACTACACTGGCTCTGATGCTCGTCGGATGTGGCAGGGCTTGAAAACTATTACAGACTACAAAGGGAAGCACAGCCGCGAGCTGCCCAGTGACACAAGCCTACCAGACGAGCTAAACCACTTCTATGCTCACTTCGAGGCAAGCAACACTGAAGCATGCATGAGAGCACCAGCTGTTCCGGATGACTATGTGATCACGCTCTCCGTAGCCGATGTGAGTAAGACTTTTAAGCAGGTCAACATTCACAAGGTTGCAGGGCCAGACGGATTACCAGGACGTGTACTCCGAGCATGTGCTGACCAACTGGCAAGTGTCTTCACTGACATTTTCAACATGTCCCTGGCTGAGTCTGTAATACCAACATGTTTCAAGCAGACCACCATAGTCCCCGTGCCCAAGGACTCTAAGATAACCTGCCTAAATGACTACCGATCCGTAGCACTGACGTCTGTAGCCATGAAGTGCTTTGAAAGGCTGGTCATGGCTCACATCAACACCATTATCCCAGAAACCCTAGACCCACTCCAATTTGCATACCGCCCCAACAGATCCACAGATGATGCAATCTCTATTGCACTCCACACTGCCCTTTCCCACCTGGACAAGAGGAACACCTACGTGAGAATGCTATTCATTGACTACAGCTCAGTATTCAACACATTAGTGCCCTCAAAGCTCATCACTAAGCTAAGGATCCTGGGACTAAACACCTCCCTCTGCAACTGGATCCTGGACTTCCTGACGGGCCGCCCCCAGGTGGTAAGGGTAGGTAACAACACATCTGCCACACTGATCCTCAATACGGGGGCCCCTCATGGTTGCGTGCTCAGTCCCCTCCTGTACTCCCTGTTCACCCATGACTGCATGGCCAGGCACGACCCCAACACCATCATTAAGTTTGCCGACGACACAACAGTGGTAGGCCTGATCACCGACAACGATGAGAAAAAACAGGAAAAAAAAGAGGACTGAGCACGCCCCCATTCTGATCGACGGGGCTGTAGTGGAACAGGTTGAGAGCTTCAAGTTCCTTGGTGTCCACATCACCAACGAACTATCATGGTCCAAACACACCAAGACAGTCGTGAAGAGGGCACGACAAAGCCTATTCCCCCTCAGGAAACGGAAAAGATTTGGCATGGGTCCTCAGATCCTCAAAAAATTCTACAGCTGCACCATCGAGAGCATCCTGACTGGTTGCATCACCTCCTGGTATGGCAACTGCTTGGCCTCCGACCGCAAGGCACTACAGAGGGTAGTGCGTACGGCCCAGTACATCACTGGGGCCAAGCTTCCTGCCATCCAGGACCTCCATACCAGGCGGTGTCAGAGGAAGGCCCTCAAAATTGTCAACGACTCCAGCCACCCTAGTCATAGACTGTTCTCTTCTCTACCGCACGGAAAGCGGTACCGGAGTGCCAAGTCTAGGTCCAAAAGACTTCTCAACAGCTTCTACCCCCAAGCCATAAGACTCCTGAACAGCTAATCATGGCTACCCTGACTATTTGCACTGCCCCCCCACCCCATCTTTTTACGCTGCTGCTACTCTGTTAATTATTTATGCATAGTCACTTTAACTCTACCCACATGTACATATTACTTCAAGTACCTCAACTAGCCGGTGCCCCCGCACATTGACTCTGCACCGGTACCCCCCTGTATATATAGCCTCCCTACTGTTATTTTATTTTACTTCTGCTCTTTTTTTCCTCAACACTTTTTTGTTGTTTTATTCTACTTTTTTATAAAAATTAAATGCACTGTTGGTTAAGGGCTGTAAGTAAACATTTCACTGTAATGTCTGCACCTGTTGTATTCAGCACATGTGGCCAATAAAATTTGATTTGATTTGAATTGAATTGTCTCAAGCCTTAAAAATCCTCCTTTAACCTGTCTTCTCCCCTTCATGATAAGGGATCATAGCTTTCACCTGGATTCACCTGGTCAGTCTATGACATGGAAAGAGCAGGTGTTCCTAATGTTTTGTACACTAAACTAGAATTATGGTCTATTCCATTGAAGAAAAAAGACAGTCATTACATCCCAAAGGCCTCTTACCCATGACAGCATAGAACCATGAATACATGTAGCAGTGGAGGCTGCTGAGGGGAGGACAGCTCATAATCATGTCTGGAACGGAATGAATGGAATGACATCAAACCATGTGTTTGATGTATTTGATACCATTCCACTTATTCCACTCCAGCCATTACCACGAGCCCATCCTCCCCAATTAAGGTGCGACCAACCTCCTTTGACATGTAGCTCAGTTTAAATGGGCAATCTGCAGCAACAACAATTGCTGTTCTAAAGCATTAGGGGACTTCTCAGCCAACATCTGGGGCCCAGAGAGAGGGAAAGCTTGGATCAGTACAAGGCACGTTAACAGGGTAAGATCTCTGGGCACCCCCATTGTGTCTTGAACAATATACTGTAATAGAGCGGAACACAAAAGGCACTTCCTGATTACTCCACCTAAATTCTATTTTTGGTTACCCTTGGCATGTCAATAAAATGTAATTGGATGAAGTGACTGAGAAATAATGTACTTCGCACAAAGCAATCTGCAGCCTTGCAGATACCTTCTGCAAGGATTAATGCTATTATTACAGTTCAGCCGCCACACAATCAACAACAGGGAATTGACTGCTCTCCTTCGTTCTGACCGGCAATATCAGCCAGATATATTTCCAAACGCCAAATGTTCATTGTTGTTAAGAGGCTAGATAATTAGGATTCTGAGTGGGACAATCATGCTGGAACTCTGCCACCTTGCTTCCCTGAAGAATAACAACAAAGTACCGTTGTTGATAAAATTTAACAGCGAGCCTTTCCTTACCCGCTGTTATTATCATTGGTTTCAATCAATATTACACCATTAGGTATCATCTAAATCCAAGCCTATTGGATATTCTATTATCTGAACAATCCAACATTGACTCTTGTATAAACCACCCGAGTGACTGTTGCTTGATTCCAGATCTATAACTGTCCAAGTAGTGGAGCCCACACATTTAGCCCGTTTAAAATTCCAATTTCGCAGGGGTTTATATGCTACTGTTCAAAGGGTAAACTACCTAAGGTCAATGTAAACAGCACCACATGGGTGCAGCATCGGCACAGGCAAAACTAGGCACATATTGTTCCCATAGCGCTACCATACCATATACCATAAATCAAATGCTAACCCTTTCTTTTGAGCACAATATGTTTGCGTAAGTCAGATTGTGAGCCATAGATGCTATTAAAGCTAATGAACCAGAGCCATATATCCTTCTTTCACCATAAAACTCTCTCTCACTCGAACATTAGAATGAAGACAGTGGCAGGTAGTGTTGACTGAGATCAGAAAGTATCTCCACTCTCAAATTATCAGGCCCATCAAGATAAGAAAGCAATTTCCAGGCAATTATCCATGCATATCAATGCTCCATTAATCAAGTCCCAAACCGACCCCAAAACCCCCTCCACCTGCCCAGTTCATTTTAAAGGCACTATCTTATGAAGTTCTACTTCTCATTTGAGTGACCTGATAGATAGATCCCCATTGGAGTGACCTGATAGATAGATCCCCATTGGAGTGACCTGATAGATAGATCCCCATTGGAGTGACCTGATAGATAGATCCCCATTGGAGTGACCTGATAGATAGATCCCCATTGGAGTGACCTGATAGATAGATCCCCATTGGAGTGACCTGATAGATAGATCCCCATTGGAGTGAGCAGATAGATAGATCCCCATTGGAGTGACTAGATAGATTGATCCCCATTGGAGTGACTAGATAGACAGACAGACAGACAGACAGACAGACAGACAGACAGACAGACAGACAGACAGACAGACAGACAGACAGAGACTGCATGAATAACATGCAGTCAAAATAAAATATTTACACTTTTGTGGAGAAAATTAACTCAATACAGTAATATTAGCCACGTTTGTGTGTTTAGGATGGAACTCTTTGAATAGATTTCTTCAGATGAATATTGTAAACCTTCATTGATTTTTCAGTGTTACTTTCCATTCACCACTACCAGCGCGAGTCAACAACTACTTCTGAAACTGAACGATGAAAGGGTGCGAGATGAAGACTGACAGAATGTAAATTGCTCAAAAGTTTTCCGTCATCGGCGACTGTAAAAAATTGTTGGAGTGGGGGGGGGGGGTGCTTTGGTGGGGAGAAAACCCTGAAATGCTGTCCTTCTCATCTGTTACATGGCTGAGAAGCATGACAGTGTGATTGATTGCTACTTTGTTAAACAAAGCAATTAAGTCAGAGGCTACATCTCAAATGGCACCCTATTCCCTATGTAATGCACTACTTTTGTCCAGGGCCTAAGTCAAAAGTACTGCACTAAATAAGGGATAGGGTGCCATTTGGGATGAAGTCAGAGAGTTGAGGAGTTGTTGTTATGATGGAGGGAATCTGTGGTCTTAAAGAGCGACTGCCCCTAAAAATCTACTTCTGGTTTTCAAAATGGTGTATGTGGCATCGATATGAGTCAGAAACATTTATTCTAGTGTCAAAATTGACTGCAAGCTGTAAATAGGACCATAAAGTCAGTCTCGTCCAAAACAGACATTTGCGAGATGATAGGAAAAAATTGTATGTCACGGAATGAAGGGTACCGTAACATGCCCACAGCTGGCAGCACCCAAGTAATCATCAATTCGGAGCACAGCTGCATACGATGTGATCATAATGCCCATAGTCAATTTGGTTTGACATAAGATATCCCTATGAGGCTAGTTAGGGTCCATCAGTAAATTACACAATGTACATGGGATAATATTTTAAAAGGTCATAGCTCTGAATTTCAATGACTTAAAAATCGCAAACCAACAATAAATTGTAGAAATTCATATACAAATATTGAAAGCATTTAATGAGAGAACTAAAACATGTGCAACATTAAAATATTGTCCCATTTACCTTGTGTAATTTATTGAAGTTCCCTAACTAGCCCCAAAGATAAGCTATCCAAAGTCAAACTAATTTTGCCACAGTCGCACACCAGCCGGCTGAAGCTAATTGGCTAAATTATTTGGCTAACTCTTCCCACCTGCGAACACACACAAGAGACATCCACATCAAACCACAACCTGAAACCAACTCACGTTGTAATTCAGTCATGGCCGCTAGCATTCTTAATGAACCAAATCTAAAACGAGGCCAAATCAGGAAGTGCAGTCGCCCTTTAAATTACACTAACCAATGGAGAAAGACCTGAAATACATTACTAATTAAAATGGATGATTTAAGGATGATAAGCATGAGTGCTTTCACACTATAGTAATATTCAAATGAGAGTATGCATAATCAAAGACTACAGAGGGATGAAGGTGGTCTTTTGGATTAACAGTATCTTTATAATCTAAGATACAGAAATTGTGCTGCAAACAAAAGCCGTTGGCCTGGTCATCGGGCCTGTTGGCATGCTACAGCGTTTGAAGCCACAAAGCAAAGCGGTCTATTGTGAAAGACATTCATTACTCGATAATAGCTAATTAATTAAATTAGGTTCATAAATATGTACAGTGCCTTCAGAAAGTATTCACCCACTTGTCTTTTTCCACATTTTGTTGTGTTACAGCCTGAATTTAAAATGGATTAAATTAAGATTTTGTGTCACTGGCCTACACACAATACCCCATAATGTTTTTCCCTATTTTTTATTGTATTTATTTTTATAACAAATTAATAAAAAATGGAAAGCTGAAATTTTTTGAGTCAATAAGTACTCAACCGCTTTGTTATGGCAAGCCTAAATAAGTTCAGGAGTAAAAATGTACTTAACAAGTCACATAATACGTTTAACATGAATTTTTGAATGACTACCTCATCTCTGTACCCCACACATACAATTATCTGTAAGGTCCCTCAGTCGAGCAGTGAATTTCAAACACAGATTCAACCAGAAAACCAGGGAGGTTTTCCAATGCCTCGCAAAGAAGGGCACCTATTGGTAGATGGGTAAAAAGAAAAAAAGCAGACATTGAATATCCCTTTGAACATGGTGAATTTTTGAATTACACTTTGGATTGTATTTCAATACACCCAGCAGAGCATATGAGCGGAGTGGAGCGGGAGCGAGCGTGGAGCGTGAGCGGACGGATTTTGAACAGAGCGCAGAGCGGCATTTTTAAAAGGACGGAGCGTCGCCCTATGTCCCGCTCCAATTTCGCTCGCTCACACCAAGAGTCTGAAGCATGCTCAAGCCTGACCCAGAATCCATCTGTTTAATTTAATTTGTGTCGTCCAAGAATTTGTATTTTATAGAGCGAGGAGCAGCAGCAGCAACAAGAGAAAAGCGTTGAGGAATTCAAAAGTTTGTTCACTGCAGGCAAAGGCCCAACCATAACAAGGGAGAGAAAAAGAGAGCTGGATGTAGCATTTTTAAAAATGATTTTCATGGACTATGAACCGCTGAGTAAAGGAGAACGCGAAGGGATGCAACACTTCGCCAGCGCAGCTCAACCGGGCTACACCCCCCCCCAAGAAACTATGATAAATCAGTACTTTACTTTGTCAAATTTACATCTGAGATGCCCCATTCACATGCTTCAGCTGGCGATCAAAAACGCCGTTAACGAGCACGACAACATTAATAGGCTGTTAGTGAAAGTCGGGCACCTGGTGAAAAGTGTACGCAAGAGCACAGAGGAAACCGACCAATTAGGTGTCCGCCCCACAAATGCCTGCGCCATTCGATGGAGCAGCCAGCGGCGGATGATTCAGTCGTTCATCCGGTTGTTCCAAAAAGACCCGTTATGGCAAAACAAACTCAAGTCTAATGTTGCTAACATCACCCTGAATCAAGTACCGCAGCTGACGCACCTTGTCCGTGTGCTGACACCACTAGCAGACCTCACAGACAAAATGCAGAAGGAGCTGGGGAACCTGGGGATGATCCTCCCTGCTGTCACAGAAATCAAATCCCTGCTCACCGATTACACTCACGCTGCACTTCCAATGGGCATCGCTGCTTTTGCAGAAACATTGGCAAACAACGTGTCAATTCGCTATGGAATATACTATACTGATTAACATCTCATTTTAGCGTCAGTGTTAGATCCCCGTTTCAAGACAGAATGGATAATCCGAGATGAGTCTGTATGCAACAAATTCGGGGAGATAAAGTAAGGCTGTGGTTTAAGCTAAAAGTGAAATACATGCAGATTTCGTTCCTTTTTTGGAGTGAGCGGGGGCGATTTGAGTGGAGCGCGATGCAAACTGCGTTGAGCGCTGAGCGATAATGAGCGGACTGGCCTGATGTGGCTTTGAGCGGGGGGAGCGGAGGGGTGAACAACTCCGTGAGTGAGGAGCTGAGATTCTCACCGCTCCACTCCGCTCATATGCTCTGACACCCAGTCACTACAAAGATACAGGCATCCTTCCTAACTCAGTTGCTGGAGAGGAAGGAAACCGCTCAGTAATTTCACCATGAGGCCAATGGTGACATTAAAACAGTTACAGTGACAGGAGAAAACTGAGGATGGATGAACAACATTGTAGTTACTCCACAATACTAACTTAATTGACAGAGTGAAAAGAAGGAAGCCTGTACAGAATTTTTTTTATTCCAAAACATGCATCCTGTTTGCAACAATGCACTAAAGTAATACTGCAAATAATGTGGCAAAGTAATTCACTTTTGGTCCTGAATACAGTGTTATGTTTGGGGCAAATCCAATACAACACATTACTGAGTACCACTCTCCATATTTTCAAGCATAGTGGAGACTGTATCATGTTATGAGTATGCTTGTAATCGTTAAGGACTGGGGAGTTTTTCAGGATTAAAAATAAATGGAATGGAGCTAAGCACAGGCAAAATCCTAGAGGAAAACCTGGTTCAGTCTGCTTTCCACCAGACACTGGGAGATGAATTCACAAGGCCAAATCTACACTGGAGTTGCTTACCAAGAAGACAGTGAATGTTCCTGAGTTCCTAAATCTATTTGAATCTATGGCAAGACCTGCAAATGGTTGTCTAGAAATGATCAACAACCAATTTGATAAAGCTTGAAGAATTGTGAAAATAATAATGGGCAAATATTGCACAATCCAGGCATGCAAAGCTCTTAGAGACTTACCCAGAAAGACTCACAGTTGTAATCACTGCCAAAGGTGTTTCTAACATGTATTGACTCAGCGGTGTGAATACTTGTAAATTCGATTTTTGTATTTTATTTTTAAAAAATGTGCAAACATTTCTAAAACATGTTTTCACTTTGTCATTATGGGGTATTGTGTGTAGATGGTTGAGAAATAATCAATTTAATCCATTTTGAATTCAGGCTGTAACACTGCAAAATGTGTAATAAGTCAAGGGGTATGAATACTTTCTGAAGGTGCTGTATTAACGAGCCACGGGCTCTATCGGGTCTCAATGGCTGTGGACTCTAAATATAACTTTAAGGTGTTGACTGACCGCTGCAAGGTCATGGCCAAATTCGTTCTCGCCAGATGATCAGTTGTCGAAGCGCGTACATTCGTCGGGAAGATCAAACATCTCTTAACCAAACTGGACAGACATTTTCTCAGAACGACCTCTCTTGTCCCTTCCTCTCCTTCAAACCACTTCATGGGATCAAAGTGCAGCTAAATAATTGACCCGGCAAATTAAAGAATTGAGTAGTGAACAGCAGCTTGCGAATTGTACCAATTCCACATTTCTACTTTTATTAACAACAACCTCCACACAGGGCACATAATTAGAGTATACAAACAGTTGGAAGGCCCCTTTATCAGAAGAAGTCAACCAAACTAAGAAGGCTTTGTTTGCCCCAGAATCAACTCCTGTGACAGGAGCACATTGACCAAGCCTACACTTTTCAACACGGCATTTTACTCTACAAATGACTTAGTATGTCAGTGTGCAAAGTACAAAAGACATGCCCACCGCTCCACTATCTTTTCACTTAACCAGAGTGGATAATATCCATTATCTCAGCCAATCATGGCTAGCGGGAAGGTTCCTGTCTTTTTCCGTGGCTAAACCAACTAGGCTCGTCATTTAAATGCTATATTCTTATTTACAGATGGCATACACGTTTGTTATTAAGGCACACGAAAATTCACATGTTCCAGAAGGCATTTATGCAACAAAAAAACTCATTTTGAGTTTAAAAAATATGTTTACGTTCAAATGCTGCTCCTGTGAAGTAGTGACATACGACATATGCCTACTTTCCTGAAACTAGTCACATATACAGTACATCGACTCGACGACATACATTAATCAATGCACCGGTCATGGTTTTGCAATCGAGGCAATAGAGTTGAGCTTACAAGCCTGATTTTCAATGTGTTTCCACCTCATTAAATATCTGCACAGTACTATGCAGAATGTCAGCTACAATGAGTAGAATGTTAGACTGTGTAATGATGTTAGAATGTGTAATGATGTAAGACTGTGTAATGATATTAGACTGTGTAATGATGTTAGAATTTGTAATGATGTTAGACTGTGTAATGATATTAGACTGTGTAATGATGTTAGACTGTGTAATGATGTTAGACTGTGTAATGATGCTAGACTGTGTAATGATGTTAGACTGTGCTATGATGTTAGACTGTGTAATGATGTTAGACTGTGTAATGATGTTAGACTGTGTAATGATGTTAGACTGTGCTATGATGTTAGACTGTGTAATGATGTTAGACTGTGTAATGATGTTAGACTGTGCTATGATGTTAGACTGTGTAATGATGTTAGACTGTGCTATGATGTTAGACTGTGTAATGATGTTAGACTGTGTAATGATGTTAGAATGTGTAATGATGTTAGACTGTGTAATGATGCTAGACTGTGTAATGATGCTAGACTGTGTAATGATGTTAGACTGTGTAATGATGTTAGACTGTGCTATGATGTTAGACTGTGTAATGATGCTAGACTGTGTAATGATGTTAGACTGTGTAATGATGTTAGACTGTGTAATGATGTTAGACTGTGCTATGATGTTAGACTGTGTAATGATGCTAGACTGTGTAATGATGTTAGACTGTGTTATAATGTTAGACTGTGTAATGATGATAGACTGTGTAATGATGTTAGACTGTGCTATGATGTTAGACTGTGTAATGATGTTAGACTGTGTAATGATGCTAGACTGTGTAATGATGTTAGACTGTGTTATAATGTTAGACTGTGTAATGATGATAGACTGTGTAATGATGTTAGACTGTGCTATGATGTTAGACTGTGTAATAGATACAGTAGGCTACCATGATGGAGTGATTTCTTCAGGCATACATTGTTTTAAGCCAACTTGTATTATATAGAAACAACATTTTGAATGATGCATCACTACAGTTTGATACTGGTTTGTATAAGAGTGTGCTATTTAAGTGATAATGCCCTCGAAGCCGGTGTTTGGAGGATATATTGGCACAGGTGTTGTTCTGTCGAGGGCCGGCAAACCGTGTCAATATATCCTCCAAACACCAGCTTCAAGGCCATTATCGGCAGGTAGCTTAGTGGTTAAGAGCGTTGTGCCAGTAACCGAAAGGTTGCTGGTTCTAATCCCCAAGCCGACTAGGAGAAAACTCTGTCAATGTGCCCTTAACCCTAATTGCTCCTGTAAGTCGCTCTGGATAGAAGCGTCTGCTAAATGACAAAAATTAAAAAAATATAACGGGTTACCAACATATTCATATAATGATTTACATATTTTAATTACAAATATTATTTTTTTGAATTTATTCATACTATTTCATCCTTCCAAAAGATATAGTCCCTGACACAAGTCTATAGTTGCTACCGAAGCCGGCTGGTCATTCGTTCCATCGGTTCGGTTGCCAGAGACCCAGTCGTTCGTTCTAAATGTTCTATTGCCATACTAGCTGGCAACGTTCTTATCCCTTGCTTGCTAGCTAGCCAACTACGGCTAACTTACAGTCACGTCAAGGAGTGCAGCCAGAATAACAGCAAAGTAGCTGCATTTGCATTTGTTTAAGCTGTTTTCTAGTGACATTTATTTGGATACATTCCTAACAATGAGCGCGATTTCACCTGGCATAGAAAATGTGCTCTCTCGTCAGGTCACTGTTGTTCAGATGAGCTAGCCAACAACACAATAGCTTCAAATTGAAGCTGGAAAGACTGCAAACTAGTTGCATTTCATTTCGTTTCACCTGTTTTCTATTGACATTTTTATATATCCTTAAAAATTATGCTGGTTCATGATTTCGACTGGCTGAGAAACGCTGCCTGCCTGTCTGTCTCATCCCGACTCCTGACACGTTCATTACTATGGGACAGCTGGAGATCGAATTTCAATATTGAAGCCATGTTGCAAATGTCAGAGAGACAGACAGCAAGGTTTATACAAATCTCCGCTATTGAAAACCAATTGCTAGTCTAAAAGAAATGGGAGATAATGTCTAGATGCTTTTTACTGTGGAGATCAAGTTTATAAATTGTCTGGCTGGGCTGATGAGACAGTGGATTGCCCTCGAAGCAACATCATAGCTTTAGCCGGTGGTAACTTGTGGAATAGACACAGGCTGGAATGCGGTTTTAATCAATCAGCGTCCACGATTAGACACCCACGTTGTATAAACTAGAATAATGTCTCATACTGTATAAACCACATGTTGCTGAATGCATTGGATAAAGATAAACAATGGATTGCTTTTTTGTCTCGTCTCTATATGAGAGGTGAACGTCATTACAATGCTGCCTAGTTGATATTAATGTATATGATTGGTCATATATGTCTTTACACATCACCTTCAAAGACTGCTTGAAGCGCGTTAAGACATAAACTGAAAACCCTATTCTTCGATCAACTGGAAGACATCTGGTGGGGCTTTGAAAACCAGTGCAGCAATCCCCAAGGATTACTTAGGAGAAAGAACATGACGGTACACACACCTTGTTAGCTTCCCTCGCCTGAAGGTATTGACTTCATTAACCTCTGGGTTCTCCCACATCTCAAACAGCGCTGATGGAGCTCTCGTATTAAGTGATGTAAAAATGGTTTAATAGGGAAACTTAATGAAGGTGCCCCTTTGGGGTTTTCAAGCTAACATCGCTTAATGAAACAACCAGGGTCAGAGATTCCATTGAGACCCGACAATAAGAGCCAATAAAGATGACAAAAGGCGAGAGACAAGAACAGGAAATGCAATACTCCTTTGAATGAATACAGAGTTGAATAGTTCATGCTCTATTGTGAATTAACTTGCGTTTTTTTCATGCAAAGCTTGTTTATGTAGAACGTATGGACATCTATTGTAGTTTTTTCTTCTTCTGTTTCATTAACTCAGAACATTTTAAGAAAAATTACTAAACAATTTACTAAATGGTTCTGAATACAACTCACCAATTAAGTTAAAGTTTTTACTTTAAGGAAGTGCTATCCAGGATAGTAAATGAAATGTATTTATGCTGGTAATTGGAGTTTCCTATTGACTTTAGTGAAGTAGTGGGAGGGAGAGATTATAGGCTTAACGAGGTTCCAAACCTTTCCCAAAGCAGACAGATTATGATGAAAAGAATCAGTCTTGTCTGAAATGGTGAGAAAAAATCACCATGTTTACGTCCCATTTTACATTCGTGTTATTAAACTGCACCAAATATCACCGACATGAGAAGGTTTTTAGAATAGCAATATCTAGAATTTGAATATTAATCTTTAACTTACTGTGCGATTTGGTTCAAAATTCATGTAAGACATCACAGCACAGTTGAAAAATATATGGCACAGTGTAAATCAAAAGAGGATGGTCTACGGAGATAGGCCGAGAGTAGCTGAGGCGTGGGATTAAAAAGCTGATGATCGGTAATAGTTATTGCTGAAAACACCATATAGATGTCTGAGTACTATCTATCCAACACGTAATGTGTATTATACAAAAAAACTATGTCTTTGTTATGTAACTACTATGTATAAAAGTTTAGTTTATTTAGTTTAGTTTATTAGGATCCCCATTAGCGACTGCACATGCAACAGCTACTCTTTCTGGGGTCCACATAAAACATACAAATACATGACAAAGTACAGAACAGTTATGGACAAGAACTACATAAGATATTACATTAAATTCAAAATAAAATACATAAATAAGAGTTATATATTGGAAAGACACCAAGAGACAACAAAAATACTATTTACACACTATTCATATATACATGTTCATATTCTTATATACAGTACAGTTAAATTATATCTTTAGAAAGACGAGAGGCGCTGTGATTCAATATGTTTTTTTTAATCTTTTTTTTTTTTCAAGCTAAACTTACTTTTTGCCTGAGTAACCTCTGGTGGCAGAGCATTCCATGATGACATGGCTCTAGACATTACTGAGCTATGCATTACATCTGTTTTTGGTTTGGGTACAGTGACGAAATCCATAGTGGCATGTCTGGTGGGGTACGTATGTCTGTTAGAAGTGTATACAAATAGATTATACAAGTGGTTAGGCATTTTCAAAGACTAGAATAGAAGTAGTACATTTCTCCTCAACCCTCAACCATGAAAGACTATCATGAATGTTGTTGATGTTCGTTCTGTGTGGGCAGTTAAGGGCAAGGCGTGCTGCTTTGTTTTGAGCCAGCTGCAGCTTTGCTAGGTCTTTCTTTGCTGCACCTGACCATATTACCGGACAATAATTAAGATGGGACAAGACCAGATCCTGAACAACTAGTACAGTTGATCTTTGTGTCAGAAACACAGAACATATTTTAATAACAGACATACCCCTCCCCATCTTCATAACAACTTTGTCAATATGACTTGACCATGATAACTGACCATCCAATGTTACTCCTAGGAGTTCAGCTTCTTCAACTTGTTCAATGGTCACACCCTTTATGCAAAACTCAAGTTGAGGATTAGGTCTAAGAGAATGCTTTGAACCAAATACAATGCTTTTGGTTTTAGATGTATTTAAGACCACTTTATTGTTAATTAAGCATTATGACATTGATTGTACCTCCTTGCTAAGCATCTTAGTGAGCTCACTGGCTGTAGGTACTGATGTGTAGAGTGTGCAATCATCAGCATACATAGTCATTTTAGCTTCTTCTAAGAGAAGTGGCAAGTAATTTGTTAAAATAGAGAAGTGTAACAGCCCAAGGCAACTGCCCTGAGGGACACCGCACTGTACATATCTGATGTTAGAGAAGCTTCCATTGAAGAACACTCTCTGGATTCTATTGGATAAATAACTCTCCAACCATATGATGGCAAGTTAGTTTTTTTAATATCAAATTATGATCAATAACATCAAAGGCTGCACTGAAAACTAACAATACAGCTCCAACTATAATTGTATTATAAATTTTTGTATTTTTGTATTTTTACCCCCAATTTCATGGTATCCAATTGGTAGTTACAGTCTTGTCCTATCGCTGCAACTCCCCTACGGACTCGGGAGAGGCGAAGATCGAGAGCCATGCGTCCCCCGAAACACGACCCTGCCAAGCTGCACTGCTCGCTTAACCCGGAAGCCAGCCGCACCAATGTGTCGGAGGAAACACCGCCCAACTGGTGACCGGAGTCAGCTTGCAGGCACCCGGCCCACCACAAGGAGTCGTTAGAGCGCTATGGGACAAGGAAATCCCGGCCGGCCAAACCCTCCCCTAACCCGGATGACGCTGGGCCAATTATGCCCACCTCATGGGTCTCACGATAACGGCCAGCTGTGACACAGCCTGAGATCGAACCCGGGTCTGTAGTGACGCCTCAAGCACTGCGATGCAGTGCCTTAGACCATTTTGCCACTCAGGAGGCATTATCCATTTATTTTAGCCAATCATCAGTTATCTGAGTGAGTGCGGTACAAGCTGAGTGCCCTTCCCTATATCCATGCCGAAAGTCAGTAGTTAACTTGTTCTTTGAAAAATAGCATTGTATTATTCAAACACAATTTTCTCCATCAGTTTACTAAGAATAGGCAGCAAACACATTAGTCGGCTGTTAGAGCCAGCAAAGAGTGTTTTACTATTTTTAGGTAGTGGAATTACTTTAGCTTCCTTCATGCCTCTGGACACACACACTCCTGTAGGCTTTGGTTAAAGACATGGCAAACATGGGTGGCAATACAGTCTGCTACCATGGCTTATCATTATTGATGGATAACAATCGCTTTTCCACGTTTTCCACACAAACTTGACCAAATTCAAAACAGCACTCCTTCTCTTTCATTATTAGATCTTCAATACACCAATATGATGGTTCACTGTTCAATGTTGTCATTTCACTTCTCAGTTCGTCCACTTTACCAATAAAATAGTCATTGAAATGATTGGCTATATCAAAAGGTTTTGTTACAAATGACCCATCAACTTCAATGTACGATGGAGATGAATTAGGTTTTCTGTCCATAATGTAATTTAAGTTGGTCCAAAGTCTTTTTCCATAGTTTTTTTATGTCATTTATCTTGTTTTGGTAATTTAATTTCTTATTTTATTTGTTTTGTTTAGTCACAAAATGTCTCAGTTGACAGTATGTTAACTAATCATCTGAGCAGCCTGACTTTGGTTGTGTCGGGAGATTGTGGAGGCCAGGTCATCTGATGCAGCACTCCATCACTCTCCTTCTTGGTAAAATAGCCCTTACACACCCTGGAGGTGTGTTGGGTCATTGTCCTGTTGAAAAACAAACGATAGTCCCACTAAGCCCAAACCAGATGGGATGGGGTATCGCTGCTGAATGCTGTGGTAGCCATGCTGGTTAAGTGTGGTTTGAATTCTAAATATATCACAGACAGTGTCACCAGCAAAGCACCCCCACATCATAACACCTCCTCCTCCATGATTTACTGTGGGAACTACACATGCAGAGATCATCCGTTCACCCACACCGCGTCTCACAAAGACACAGCGGTTGGAACCAAAAATCTCCAATTTGGACTCCAGACCAAAGGACAAATTCCCACCAGTCTAATGTCCATTGCTCATGTTTCTTGGCCCAAGCAAGTCTTTCTTTGCAACAATTCGACCATGAAGGCCTGATTCACACAGTCTCCTCTGAACAGTTGATGTTGAGATATATCTGTTACTTGAACTCTGTGAAGCATTTATTTGGGCTGCAATTTCTGAGGCTGGTAACTCTAACGAACTTATCCTCTGCAGCAGAGGTAACTCTGGGTCTTCCATTCCTGTGGCGGTCCTCATGAGAGCCAGTTTCATCATAGCGCTTGATGGTTTTTGCAAAGTTCATGAAATTTTCCGGATTGACTGACCTTCATGTCTTAAAGTAATGATGGACTGTCGTTTATCTTTGCTTATTTGAGCTGTTCTTGCCATAATATGGACTTGGTCTTTTACCAAATAGGGCTATCTTCTGTATACCCCCCCTACCTTGTCTCAACCCAACTGATTGGCTCAAACGCATTACAAATGAAAGAAATTCTACAAATTAACTTTTAAGAAGGCACACCTGTTAATTGAAATGCATTCCAGGTGACTACCTCATGAAGCTGGTTGAGAGAATGCCAAGATTGTGCAAAGCTGTCATCAAGGCAAAGGGTGGCTATTTGAAGAATCTCAAATATAAAATATATTTTGACTTGTTTAACACTTTTTTGGTTACTACATGATCCCATATGTGTAATTTCATAGTTTTGATGTCTTCACTATTATTCTAAAACTTAAAAAATAGTAAAAATAAAGAAAAACCCTTGAATGAGTAGGTGTGTCCAAACTTTTGACTGGTAGTGTATGATATATTTCAAATATCAATATGTAGAATTGTGCGTTGACGTATTGTCCCCTGACATTGAGGCTGAGTAACAGTGAAATGTAATACTGTACACCACCAGGTTTTGTAGCTACTCCATTTGAATTGAAGATGTCTCTTTCCAAAAACGAATAATGAATACCAGGAGAGGTTATAAGCTGTAATTTTAGGACACAATGAGTAACACACTAACTTGATGAACTTTGTCTGTGCTTTGTACAGTACGTTCTGCTAGGCCTGCATGTCATGGTTATCACGTGTCGGAAGAGAGAATACTCCTGAGCCGGAATCTACTGTATGTTTGTGTCTATGGTGGTTGTAATTCAAACAATGGATGTGTGGATGGATGTGGTTTAGTGTATCCAATGAAAATGTCCACGAGATGTTAATCTTTGAATACTCAGGGACACGATAGGAAGCAGCTTTAGAGGTGTGTCAGCCATAAGTCCCCCATACCACAGTTTCAGACAGATCACAATATGGGAATGTACTGTACAGGCCAAGTAACCCCTTTAGGGTCCCTGTATAACAAGTTTGGCACAATGGTTGTGATACAACAGAACGTTTTTCTGCACAGAATTAGTTACGCATCTGTTGTGGAGACATTGGACAATGGTGGTGTAAACATTTTTGTGCAGAAAAACTCTCAATTATATTACAAAAACATCAGTTGTATCAGAACTGTTCTGCCAAATGAGTTGTACATCAGTTGTACAACATGAGGTTTCTTGGTGTTGGCTGGCCTGATTCAGAAGCTGATAAAATATTGCTGATTAATATTAATGGTGAGGAGAGCTGGTCAGACTGACAAATATAAATAGACTGTTGGAGACCGCTATGACCTGAGCACCTTTTCTTGTATAATTAGCGTATCAGTAGTAATTATCCTGTAATGGGTTAGGTTGAATTTATGTGCATGTTATGGTTTAGGATGAATCTATGTGCATTGTATTTAGGCATAGGGACAGTACAGAAGAGGCCTGTCTCTGAGGGCAAGATTGATTCCGTAAGGGTTGGATAGAAACCACCTGTCTGGGTTATGATAAGGTCGAGGTTGAGTTACTGTCCAACTGTTTCGTTTCTGTGGGAAGCAAGGAGATGGCTTTCAACGTCGTAGTTGGAGAGCGAAATGAGAACAACAGGATGCAGACAGCGGAATCGTATCTCAAGAAGGGAGAACAGAGCCAGACAGCCATCTGGCCCAGCCTGGGTCATCCTACTGAGACATTTATTGTACTGTAGATAAGACTGTGTCACTATGCTATTTAGCTGAAGCATCCAGTTGGGTTAATAAATCTAGTTTGAGCTTTTCTCTGTGTACGTCTGGGTCTGAGTACTGTCCCTAACAAGACATACTGTAGACGGAGCTCTGACGTTTTCTGCTTTCATCACTCACCCACGACCTTTAGAAGGCAACCAGGGTGTGTACTCAAGCCAATGACTCAGGCTTGGCTACGTGTCTATCATTCAATGCCCATTTAAGGAGAGTATTGTGAACTCTGTGGCATAGAAAGTAGGAGAAAAAAGGAGATAAAAATAAAAATAATAAGAAAAACAAAAATAAAAAACAAATAAAGATACAAAAGAAGATCAAACAATAATGAAGAACAAGAATAAACAAAAGAAGAAGAAAAAAGAAGGTAAAAAATAAAATAAAAGATGGCAAATAAAAGGGAAGAATTAAAGATAAAAAGTAGGAAGAATAAGACAAGAGTTTGTCCTCTTAGTCATTAATGACCAACGTGCATGACTGGGACCTCCCTCCCTCCCTCCATCCCTCCATCCATCCATCCTCTATCCCTCCCTCCCTCCCTCCTTCCCTCCTTCCCTCCCTCCATCCCTGAGCGCTCTTCGCCAAGGGTTTGTCTGGAATCAAAAGCTATTACAGCTGCACAGCCTCTGTGGCTGGCGAGACTAAGGATAAGTGACAAGGTTACCCTGGGGACAGTTGACAATAGAGGACAGAGAGCGGGGCGGGAGAGAGAGAGGGCGAGAGGGCCAAAGGGATGTTACCCTGTGAATGAAACTGACTGAGAACTATTCTCCTTTTTTGGTCTCTATAGTCCACTATGTTAGAGAGATAATGGCTAAATTGAACTGCTATCCCTGGCACGTACTGTACTTCGGAGACTGGTTGTTCCCCACAGGATTAGGTATTAGAAGAGGGGTAAATGAGAGGCTGGTTCAGCTCATTAAGTTTAAACCTGAATATTTGACCATGCCCCTAAATTGCACTGCTCTAGTAATTTGTAGTCCCTCCAAAAAATCTATAAAAATGTAATGTATCGAGCATCATATTATATTACTCAAGGGTATGTCTAGATTGGAGTAGGCCTATGTGTATGTCCATCTGAAATCCAATGGCAAGAAAGCTCTGATTTGATTTTAGGTGGTGTTATACGCAGATAGAGCATTCCAAAGAACATTGCTGAGCACAAAATAGAACAACCTTTCCCCCTTAACTTGGATATTTGCTAGTAACTGAAGAGGCATTTGTTATTGAGTCGCAGTGTGAAATGTATTGATGTGTTCGGCTAACGGTTTTCTTTTCCGGTTATTGCAACGCGGTTACTTGCGGTTGACTTGGGACATAACATATTCGGGGGGGTTGTAAACATACAGTATGTGTTCATTATAACCTGCTGTAACAACATTATAATGTACTCTCTAAAACAATTACCATGTGCCTCATCACATGACAGTACTGTAACAACACACAATCAAACACACTGACATGCACACATACTGTATTCACGCTCACACACACACACACACACACACACACACACACACACACACACACACACACACGTACACAAACTTGAACACACACAGACACGTGTGCACACACACATACACACACACACTCTCACGTACACTCACTAAGTACTAGCTATTTTACAGCGGTGTGCCTGCTCTCAGTGATAGGCCTGCAGAGGTGGAGTGAGCTGATTATCCCTGTCAGAGGAATGCAGTCTCAGCACTTTGTCACCTCTTCCATTACTATACTACAGCTCTGCAGCTGTGCCTGGGTTACACCTGGATGCATACAGTAGAGTACAGCACTGTACCTACCTGCCTGGGCCCGTTTTGACCCACTCACATCCTTGTACTACAGTTGAAGTCGGAAGTTTACATACACCTTAGCCAAATACATTTAAACTCAGTTTTTCACAATTCCTGACATTTAATCCTAGTAAAAATTCCCTATCTTAGGTCAGTTAGGATCACCACTTTATTTTAAGAATGTGAAATGTCAGAATAATAGTAGCGAGAATTATTTATTTCAGCTTTTATTTCTTTCATCACATTCCCAGTGGGTCAGAAGTTTACATACACTCAATTAGTATTTGGTAGTATTGCCTTTAAATTGTTTAACTTGGGTCAAACGTTTCGGGTAGCCTTCCACAAGATTCCCACAATAAGTTGGGTGAATTTTGGCCCATTCCTCCTGACAGAGCTGGTGTAACTGAATCAGGTTTGTAGGCCTCCTTGCTCGCACACTCTTTTTCAGTTCTGCCCACAAATGTTCTATAGGATTGAGGTCAGGGCTTTGTGATGGCCACTCCAATACCTTGACTTTGTTGTCCTTAAGCCATTTTGCCACAACTTTGGAAGTATGCTTGGGGTCATTGTCCATTTGGAAGACCCATTTGCGATCAAGCTTTAACTTCCTGACTGATGTCTTGAGATGTTGCTTCAATATATCCACATCATTTTCCTTCCTCATGATGCCATCTATTTTGTGAAGTGCACCAGTACCTCCTGCAGCAAATCACTCAAACAGCATGATGCTGCCACCCCTGTGCTTCACGATTAGGATGGTTTTCTTCGCCTTGCAAGCATCCCCCTTTTTCCTCCAAACATAACGATCGTCATTATGGCCAAACAGTTCTATTTTTGTTTCATCAGACCAGAGGACATTTCACCAAAAAGTACAATCTTTGTCACCATGTGCAGTTGCAAACCGTAGTCTGTCTTATTTATGGCGGTTTTGGAGCAGTGGCTTCTTCCTTGCTGAGCGGACTTTCAGGTTAAGTCAATATAGGACTTTACTGTGGATATAGACACTTTTGTACCTGTTTCCTCCAGCATCTTCACAAGGTCCATTGCAGTTGTTCTGGATTTGATTTGCACTTTTCGCACCAAAGTACATTCATCTCTAGGAGACAGAACGCGTCACCTTCCTGAGCGGTATGACAGCTGCGTGGTCCCATGGTGTTTATAGTTGCGTACATTTGTTTGTACAGATGAACGTGGTACCTTCAGGCGTTTGGAAATTGCTCCCAAGGATGAACCAGACTTGTGGAGGTCTACCATTTCTTTTCTGAGGTCTTGGCTGATTTCTTTTGATTTTTCCATTATGTCAAGCAAAGAGGCACTGGGTTTGAAGGTAGGCCTTGAAATACATCCACAGGTACACCTCCAATTGACTCAAATGATGTCAATTAGCCTATCAGAAGCTTCTAAAGCCATGACATCATTTTCTGGAATTTTCCAAGCTGTTTAAAGGCACAGTCAACTTAGTGTATGTAAACTTCTGACCCACTGGAATTGTGATACAGTGAATTATAAGTTAAATAATCTGTCTGTAAACAATTGTTGGAAAAATTACTTGTGTCATGCACAAAGTATATGTCCTAACCGACTTGCCAAAACTATACTTTGTTAACAAGAAATATTTGGAGTGGTTGAAAAATGAGTTTTAATGACTCCAACCTGTATATTTAGTACAATATCAAAATGCGCCACGGTACAAATTCTGTTTGGTGTAAATGCATGAAATGTGGTGTCAACGTCGTGCGTAAGAACAACCCTTAGCCGTGGTATATATGCCATATACATTGAGGGAAAAAAGTATTTGATCCCCTGCTGATTTTGTACGTTTGCCCACTGACAAAGACATGATCAGTCTATAATTTGACATTTGTCAACTCGAACCTTCAGCTCCCTCCACATATTTTCTATGGGATTAAGGTCTGGAGACTGGCTAGGCCACTCCAGGACCTTAATGTGCTTCTTCTTGAGCCACTCCTTTGTTGCCTTGGCCGTTTGTTTTGGGTCATTGTCATGCTGGAATACCCATCCACGACCCATTTTCAATGCCCTGGCTGAGGGAAGGAGGTTCTCACCCAAGATTTGACGGTACATGGCCCCGTCCATCGTCCCTTTGATGCGGTGAAGTTGTCCTGTCCCCTTAGCAGAAAAACACCCCCAAAGCATAATGTTTCCACCTCCATGTTTTACGGTGGAGATGGTGTTCTTGGGGTCATAGGCAGCATTCCTCATCCTCCAAACACGGCGAATTGAGTTGATGCCAAAGAACTCGATTTTGGTCTCATCTGACCACAACACTTTCACCCAGTTCTCCTCTGAATCATTCAGATGTTCATTGGCAAACTTCAGACGGCCCTGTATATGTGCTTTCTTGAACAGGGGGACCTTGCGGGCGCTGCAGGATTTCAGTCCTTCATGGCATAGTGTGTTACTAATTGTTTTCTTGGTGACTATGGTCCCAGCTGCCTTGAGATAATTGACAAGATCATCCCGTGTAGTTCTGGGCTGATTCCTCACCATTATCATGATCATTGCAACTCCACAAGGTGAGATCTTGCATGGAGCCCCAGGCCGAGGGAGATTGACAGGTCTTTTGTGTTTCTTCCATTTGCAAATAATTGCACCAACTGTTGTCACCTTCTCACCAAGCTGCTTGGCGATGGTCTTGTAGCCCATTCCAGCCTTCTGTAGGTCTACAATCTTGTCCCTGACATCCTTGGAGAGCTTTCTGGTCTTGGCCATGGTGGAGAGTTTGGAATCTGATTGATTGATTGATTCTGTGGACAGGTGTCTTTTATACAGGTAACAAAATGAGATTAGGAACACTCCCTTTAAGAGTGTGCTCCTAATCTCAGCTCGTTACCTGAATAAAAGACACCTGGGAGCCAGAAATCTTTCTGATTGAGAGGGGGTCAAATACTTATTTCCCTCATTAAAATGCAAAACAATTTATAACATTTTTGACATGCGTTTTCTGGATTTTTTGTTGTTATTCTGTCTCTCACTGTTCAAATAAACCTACCATTAAAATTATAGACTCATCATTTCTTTGTCAGTGGGCAAACGTACAAAATCAGCAGGGGATCAAATACTTTTTTCCCTCACTGTACCACACCCCCTCGGGCCTCAATGCTTAAATATACCACGGCTGTCAGCCAATCAGCATTCAGGGCTCAATCCACCCAGTTTATAATTAGTCTTTGGACACATGAGGTTTCTGGGTTTTTTTTGTTTGTTTTTTTACAAATTTCATGAATCAGGTCATGTGAATACATGTTCAAATGATCAGATCTTAATAATTGTTGGTATATAGATTGCCTGGACACACATTATGTATATATATATACACACAATATCTAAAGAAATCCACACACATTATCTCACACACACCTAGAGTGTGTGCAGTATAAACAATTCCAAATCAATGGAGACTGAACAGTGAGTCATTTTACTGAATTGACATACAGTGGGGAGAACAAGTATTTGATACACTGCCGATTTTGCAGGTTTTCCTACTTACAAAGCATGTAGAGGTCTGTAATTTTTATCATAGGTACACTTCAACTGTGAGAGACGGAATCTAAAACAAAAATCCAGAAAATCACATTGTATGATTTTTAAGTAATTCATTTGCATTTTATTGCATGACATAAGTATTTGATCACCTACCAACCAGTAAGAATTCCGGCTCTCACAGACCTGTTAGTTTTTCTTTAAGAAGCCCTCCTGTTTTCTACTCATTACCTGTATTAACTGCACCTGTTTGAACTCATTACCTGTATAAAAGACACCTGTCCACACACTCAATCAAACAGACTCCAACCTCTCCACAATGGCCAAGACCAGAGAGATGTGTAAGGACATCAGGGATAAAATTGTAGACCTGCACAAGGCTGGGATGGGCTACAGGACAATAGGCAAGCAGCTTGGTGAGAAGGCAACAACTGTTGGCGCAATTATTAGAAAATGGAAGAAGTTCAAGATGACGGTCAATCACCCTCGGTCTGGGGCTCCATGCAAGATCTCACCTTGTGGGGCATCAATGATCATGAGGAACGTGAGGGATCAGCCCAGAACTAAACGGCAGGACCTGGTCAATGACCTGGAGAGAGCTGGGACCACAGTCTCAAAGAAAACCATTAGTAACACACTACGCCGTCATGGATTAAAATCCTGTAGCGCACGCAAGGTCCCCCTGCTCAAGCCAGCGCATGTCCAGGCCCGTTTGAAGTTTGCCAATGACCATCTGGATGATTCAGAGGAGGAATGGGAGAAGGTCATGTGGTCTGATGAGACAGAAATAGAGCTTTTTGGTCTAAACTCCACTCACCGTGTTTGGAGGAAGAAGAAGGATGAGTACAACCCCAAGAACACCATCCCAACTGTGAAGCATGTAGGTGGAAACATCATTCTTTGGGGATGATTTTCTGCAAAGGGGACAGGACGACTGCACCGTATTGAGGAGAGGATGGATGGGGCCATGTATCGCGAGATCTTGGCCAACAACCTCCTTCCCTCAGTAAGAGCATTGAAGATGGGTCGTGGCTGGGTCTTCCAGCATGACAACGACCCGAAACACACAGCCAGGGCAACTAAGGAGTGGCTCCGTAAGAAGCATCTCAAGGTCCTGGAGTGGCCTAGCCAGTCTCCAGACCTGAACCCAATAGAACATATTTGGAAGGAGCTGAAAGTCCATATTGCCCAGCGATAGCCCCAAAACCTGAAGGATCTGGAGAAGGTCTGTATGGAGGAGTGGGCCAAAATCCCTGCTGCAGTGTGTGCAAACCTGGTGAAGACCTACAGGAAACGTATGATCTCTGTAATTGCAAACAAAGGTTTCTGTACCAAATATTAAGTTCTGCTTTTCTGATGTATCAAATACTTATGTCATGCAATAAAATGCAAATTAATTACTTAAAAATCATACAATGTGATTTTCTGGATTTTTGTTTTAGAGTCCGTCTCTCACAGTTGAAGTGTACCTATGATAAAAATTACAGACCTCTACATGCTTTGTAAGTAGGAAAACCTGCAAAATTGGCAGTGTATCAAATACTTGTTCTCCCCACTGTATATACAGTGAGGGAATTAAGTATTTGAGGGAGCTGAAGGTTCGAGTTGCCAAACGTCATCCTCGAAACCTTAATGACTTGGAGAAGATCTGCAAAGAGGAGTGGGACAAAATCTCTCCTGGGATGTGTGCAAACCTGGTGGCCAACTACAAGAAACGTCTAACCTCTGTGATTGCCAACAAGGGTTTTGCCACCAAGTACTAAGTCATGTTTTGCAGAGTGGTCAAATACTTATTTCCCTCATTAAAATGCAAATCAATTCATAGCATTTTTGAAATGCGTTTTTCTTGATTTTTTTGTTGTTATTCTGTCTCTCACTGTTCAAATAAACCTACCATTAAAATGATAGACGGATCATTTTCTTTGTCAGTGGGGCAAACGTACAAAATCAGCAGTGGATCAAATACTTTTTTCCCCACTGTGTATATATATATATATATATACATACACACACATACAGTCATGTAAAAAAGTAAGTACACCCCTTGGAAAGTGTGTCACGATCGTCATAATGAGGGGACCAAGGCGCAGCGTGATATGCGTACATCTCTTTAATAGAGTACTTAGCAACACGATACAAATAACAAAACAATAAGACGAAACGTGAAGTCCTCGGTCATACACAAACCTACACGGAACAAGATCCCACGTATCACAAGTGCACAAAAGGCTGCCTAAGTATGGTTCCCAATCAGAGACAACAAGCAACAGCTGATTCTCGTTGCCTCTGATTGAGAACCACCCGGCCAACATAGAAACACAAAACCTAGAACAGAACATATGAAACGAAACATAGACACTACACAAAGAAACTAACACCCTGGCTCAACCTACAAGAGTCCCCAGAGCCAGGGCGTGACAGTACCCCCCCACCCAAAGGCACGGACTGCGACCACGCCAACATAAACCCAACAGGGGAGGGGCCAGGTGGGCATTCCACCTTGGAGGCGGATCCGGCTCCGGGTGTGACCACCACCCTCTAACAACCCCCCCGTAGCGCCCCTGGTCTGGTATGGCCCCGCTGGCTGGAGCTGGACTGGACATCGGTGGAGCGGATTGCTTAGGCTCCGGTGTGGAGCAGCTAACCGGTACCTGACCAGGCACGGGCTGTGCCAGACTGACGACGCGCACCACAGGCTTGGTGCGGGGAGCAGGAATGGGCCGGACCGGGCTGACGACGCGCACCACTGGCTTGGTGCGGGGAGCAGGAACGGGCCGGACCGGGCTGACGATGCGCACCACAGGCTTGGTGCGGGGAGCAGGAACAGGCCGGGCCGGGCTGGCGACGCGCACCATTGGCTTGGTGCGAGGGGCAGGAACAGGCCGGGTCGGGCTGGCGACACGCACCATTGGCTTGGTGCGAGGGGCAGGAACAGGCCGGACCGGGCTGGCGACGCGCACCATTGGCTAGGTGCGAGGGGCAGGAACAGGCCGGGCCAGGCTGGCGACGCGCACCATAGGCTTGGTGCGAGGGGCAGGAACAGGCCGGGCTGGGCTGGCGACGCGCACCATTGGCTTGGTGCGAGGGGCAGGAACAGGCCGGGCCGGGCTGGCGACGCGCACCACAGGCTTGGTGCGAGGGGCAGGAACAGGCCGGGCCGGGCTGGCGACGCGCACCACAGGCTTGGTGCGAGGGGCAGGAACGGGCCGGGCTGGCGACGCGCATCACAGGCTTGGTGCGAGGGACAGGAACAGGCCGGACAGTACTGGGAACACACACCACTGGCCTTGTGCAGGGATCAGGAACGGGCCGGACCGGACTGGTAACACACCTCAGTACCTCTCGCCGTGCCTCTACACTCTCCCTCCCTCTAATGACCAATGGCCCCCGTAACCTGGTGGCCTTCTCTCCTCGTCCACAAACTCGCCCTGTATCTGCCTCCAGCAGCCCCGTCGTCCATGCCGTGTGCCCCCCCAAAATTTTTTATTGGGGGTGCCTCTCGTCTGTCCGACGATGACACTGTTGGCGCCGTACCTCCTCTCTCGCCAGGGCTTTAACTTTAGCCCATGGCCCTTTACCCGCGAACATGTCCTCCCAGGACCACCATTGGCCCACCTGGGCCATCGCCAACCTCTCCAGCTCCTTACCCGGCGTTTGCTCCTGGAAACGCTGCTTGGTCCTGTTTTGGTGGGATCTTCTGTCACGATCGTCATAATGAGTGGACCAAGGCGCAGCGTGATATGCGTACATCTCTTTAATAGTGTACTTAGCAACACGATACAAATAACAAAACAACAAGACGAAACGTGAAGTCCTCGGTCATACACAAACCTACACGGAACAAGATCCCACGAATCACAAGTGCACAAAGGGCTGCCTAAGTATGGTTCCCAATCAGAGACAACAAGCAACAGCTGATTCTCGTTGCCTCTGATTGAGAACCACCCCGGCCAACATAGAAACACATAACCTAGAACAGAACATAGGAAACGAAACATAGACACTACACAAAGAATCTAACACCCTGGCTCAACATACAAGAGTCCCCAGAGCCAGGGCGTGACAAAGTGGTATTTTTATTTTCCATATTTGGACACGTGTAATGAAAACTCAGGGAGAAAAAGGTGTAGATTCACGGGCAGAGCGCGGTAGGTGTTTATTTCGCCTTCGCAGAAGGCAGGAATCGTGGTCACAGGCAGGCAATAATTTCTGGGTCGAGGATGTCCTGGTCGGGGACCCAGGACCGGTCTTCAGGCCCATAACCTTCCCAGTCCACTAGATAGTGGATGCGACCTCTCAGGCGTTTGGAATCAAGGATGGCCTGAATGGCGTTGGCAGGTTCCCTTCCGACGTCCAACGGTGGGGGCACACTGCGGGTTGAGACTGGAGGATGAAGAGGACTGTAGGTGACCGGTTTTAAAAAGAAACACATGGAAGGACGAGTAGATTTTATACTGATGGGGTAACTGGAGGCGGTACGTGACAGGGTTGATGCGATGGGTTATCTTGAAGGGACCAATGGGGACAGAACTTTTTGCAGGGTAGGCGGAGCTGAATGTCTCTGGTAGGGAGCCACACACGCTGTCCAGGGTGAAAGAGTGGCGTAGGTCGGCGCCGTCTGTCGGCAAAGCGTTTCTGTGTATTAGAGGCTTCCTGCAGATGCCGGTGAGCGGTCTCCCATACCCGCTCACAATGCCGAAACCAGTCGTCGACAGCTGGGATAGTACCAGGCTCCGCCTCCCAGGGAAACATGGGGGGGATGGTAACCAAGTACACACTGAAACGGAGTAAGGCGGAGGGATAAATGCATGAGTGAGTTCTGAGCGTATTCGGGCCAGGCCATACACCGACTCCAGTCGTGTGGAGAGGCAGAACATTGTTGGCGGAGGTACTTCCCAATTCTTGGTTCAGGCGTTCAGTCTGCCCGTTGGTCTGGGGATGGTACCCAGAGGAGAGGCTGAGGGCAACCCCCAATCATTCAGAGATGGCTCGCCACACCCGGGAGACAAACTGGGGCCCGCGGTCAGAGACGATGTCCTCCGGAATCCCATACAGACGGAACACCTGCTGGAACATACACTCCAAATTCCATGGAGTTAGGTAAATGAGGAAGATGAATCAGACGACACATTTTTGAAAAACGGTCTACTATGACAAGGATGGTGGTGTTACCAGAGGATTCAGGAAGGTCTGTGATGAAGTCAACAGCTATGTGGGACCAGGGTCTGTGAGGGATTGGCAAAGGTTGAAGTTTACCGGAAGGGAGATGACAAGGGATTTTGGTTTGGGCGCAGACTGGACAGGAGAGTACGTAATCCCTGACGTCGGCTGCCAGTGAGGACCACCAGATTTTACGGGCTAGAAGTTTGGTGGTTTGTGTAATGCCTGGATGTCCTGACCCCAAGGACGTGCGACAACATTGCATCAGTTGGGGTCTAATAGCTGCTGGTACGTAACTCGTCCCAGCTGGTGTCTCAGGAGGAGCCGGGTCAGAGGTTAGGGCTTCTTGTATGGCAGAGTGAACCTCCCACTGTACTGGTCACATAATGCAAGAGGAAGGAAGAATTGGTGTAGGGTCTGAGTTACTGGTCGGAAGGTCAAACTGGCGGGAGAGAGCATCAGCTTTTACGTTTCTCTTTCCACTAATGTAAGAAACATGAAAATGGAAGCGTGTGAAGAAGAGAGCCCAGCAGGCTTGTCTGGAGTTTAACCTCTTGGCCCCTCTGATATATTCCAGATTACGATGATCTGTTAGGACGAGAAAGGGATGTTGTGTGCCCTCCAACCAGTGGCACCACTCCTCGAGGGCCAGCTTGACGGCGAGTTCTCTGTTCCCCACATCGTAATTCCTCTCAGCGGAGGATAACTTCCTGGAGAAGAAGGCACAGGGATGTAATTTTGGAGGTGTTCCCACCCGCTGAGAGAGTATGGCTCCTACTCCTACTTCGGAGGCATCCACCTCCAGGGAGAAAGGAAGGATCAGGTTGGCGAAGGACAGGAGCTGAGGTGAAGAGGCGTTGAAAGCAGTCAGGGTGGTATCAGTCCATTGAAGGGTCCCGGTATTTTGGTTGGTAAGGGCAGTGAGGGGAGCGGCAGTAGAACTGAAGTTCTGAATGAACCAGCAATAGTAGTTGGAGAACCCAATGAAACGTTGTAGTTCCTTAACGGTGGTGGGTTTGGGTCAGTTACTGACGGCATTGACTTTGTTCTCATCCATGCTGACCCCTCCCGTTGTTAGTACGAAACCAAGGAAGTTTACAGAGGTTACATGGAAGGTGCTCTTTTCAGTCTTCACATAAAAGGTTATGGTCAAGAAGCCAATGAAGAACCTTTTGTACATGATGTATGTGTTCCTTCAGGGAGTGGGAGTAAATCAGGATGTCATCAATGTAGATGATGAGAAAGAAGTTGATCATATCCTGGAAAACCTTGTTCATAAAGGATTGGAAGACGGCGGGGGTGTTAGTAAGGCCGTAGGGCATGACCAGGTATTCGTAGTGCCCTCGTGCTGTGATAAAGGCCGTCTTCCATTCGTCGCCTTCACGTATACGGACAAGGCTATATGCACTTCGCAGGTCGAGTTTTGTATAGATGTTGGCGCGGCCCACTTGTTCAAGGGTCGCTGAGATCAGAGGAAGAGGGAAACGGTTCTTGACCGTGACGTCATTCAGGGAACGGTAATCAATACATGGACGGAGACAACCGTCCTTTTTTTCAATAAAGAAGAAGCTGGATGCAGCCGGGGAAGAAGGACGAATGAAACCGTTTTCGAGTGTTTCATCAATCTATTTCTCCATTGCCTCATTTTCCGGGATAGATAGGGGGTAAACACGGCCCTTTGGTGGGGACACTCCAGGGAGTAAGCCAATAGCGCAGTCCCCTGGCCGATGTGGTGGCAGAGTGGTGGCCTTGATTTTGCTGAAGACATTGCTGTACTGGGCATATTCAGATGGTATGGTGGGTGGCACTGCAGAGGCAGAGTCCTCAATGGTGGTGGCTCTGCAGGGTAGGCTGAGACAACTGGTGAAGCAGGTAGAAGACCAGGACAGTAGTTCACCTTGTCACCATGAGATGGCAGGGTCGTGACGACAAAGCCAGCGGTGTCCGAGGATGCGTGGCTTTTTGGGGGATGAGAGTTCCATGAGTTGAATGGTTTCGGTGTGGAAGACTCCAATCTGGAGGGTGATGCTCTGTGTCAGGTGTGTAATGAAGCCCATGCCCAATGGCTGCCCATTCAGGGTGTTAATCCTTAAGGGAGGGGTGACAGGTGTTAGATCAATGTCAAGCTCTTGTACTAGCTGGTGGTCGATAAAATTACCTGCTGCTCCCGAATCTACAAGCCCTCTAGACTTAGTAACCCCCTTCACGGTTATCAATACTGGGATGGAGAATTGCATCTGTGAGATATTTAGAAATAAGGACACGTCTACCTGCATGGCAGCGGAGGGACCCTTCTCATCTCTCCGTGGGGGGCGAACAGGGCAATGGCTGAGTAGATGATTGTTCCCTCCACAGTATAGGCAGAGCCCTTCTTGGATCCGCCTTTGATGTTCAATACATGGGAGAGGAGCATGGCCCAACTGCATGGGCTCTGGAAGACTCGGACGGGATGACGGAATCATGGAAAGAGAATGTTTCGGGTTCCTGGGTTCTTCGGCGGTCAGCGAGGAGGTGGTCGATGGAATTGGACATACAAATGTATTGATTTAAATCCTGAAGGTCACCTCTACAGGTCAGCTCCGCCTGAAGTTCCCTGTTGAGCCCTCTTCGGTAGATGGTAACTAAAGCAGCCTCACTCCATACACTCCCTGCGGCCATGGTGCGGAACTCGAGGGCATACACGGCAGCTGAATTGCGTCCTTGTTGAAGGTCTATGAAGAGGTCTCCTATAGGACGACCGGAAGGAGAGTGATCGAATACCTCTTTGAAGACGGTGTGGAAATGGGTCTCGGATCAGAGTTCTGTCCTGTTGGCAGTCCATATGGCGGTGGCCCAATCCAGGGCTTTGCCTGTGAGTAGAGACAACAAAATCCACCCTGCTCTTGTCGGTGGTGAAGTTAGTGAGGTTGTGCTCAATGTATTTGCTGCATTGCATCAGAAATCCCTGACATTTCCCAGGTGAACCGTCATATTTTCCAGGCATGGATATGAATGAAGGAGGGCTATGGGTTACGGTACCTGGCATCGGAGGAGTAGGGATAGGGATAGGCTGGCGGAGAAGATGGCAGATTTCCTCCATACGCTCCTCTTGCTGGGTTAGGCGCCGCTGTAACTCCGCTGAATCCATTCCGTTTTTAGGTGAGGTATTCTGTAATGAATACTCAGGGAGAAAAAGGTATAGATTCACGGGCAGAGCGCGGCAGGTGTTTATTTCACTTCGCAGAAGGCAGGAATCGTGGTCACAGGCAGGCAATGGTCATACAAATGTAGGCAAACAGGCAGGAGAATCAAAACTAGGACTGAAGGCTATAACTGGTTCTCACAAACGAGCTAGGAAAAGGCTTAGTAGAGTCAAAATGAACAATACCTCACAAGGCACAAGAAGAAAGATTATTGATGCCCATGAGTCTGGGAGGGGTTACACATCCATTTCCAAGCAATTCGAAGTACATCATTCCACTGTCCGACAGCTCATCTACAAATGGAGAAAATTCCAGACCACTGGCAATCTACCTAGGACAGGTCGTCCCACCAAATTCAGCCTAAGATCTGACCGAAAGATACTCATAGAAGTCTCTAAGAACCCCAGGGTAACATCAAGGGATCTACAGGCCTCTCTTGCCACAATCAATGTCGAAGTGCAGGAGTCAACTGTCAGAAAGAGACTGCACAAACTTGGCCTACATGGGAGGTCAGGAAGGAAGAAGCCTCTGCTCTCAAAAAAGAATATCAAGACACAACTGACGTTTGCCAGACAACACCTGGGTAAAGACCAAAACTACCAGAACAATATGCTCTGGACAGATGAGTCAAAGGTGGAGTTGTTTGGCCGCAATGCCAGACGCATGTTAGGCGAAAACAAAACACTGCCTTTGAACAGAAGAACCTCATACTAACCGTAAAGCACTGAGGCGGTGGCTTTATGGTTTGGGGCTGCTTTGCTGCCTCAGGGCCTGGCCAACTTGCCATCATTGAGTCAACCATGAATTCTATATTGTACCAGAGAATTCTTGAGGAGAATGTGAGGCCATCATTCAAAAAGCTGAACCGAACATGGATCTTGCAACAGGACAATGATCCAAAACACAAATGCAAAGCTACAACAGAATGGCTCAAAAATAAGAAATACAGGGTTATGGAATGACCAAGTCAAAGCCCAGATCTCAATCCTATCGAAATGCTGTGGGGGGACTTGAAGCGGGCCGTGCATGCAAGAAATCCCTCGAAACATGACACAGTTGAAGCAGTACTGTAAAGAAGAGTGGGCAAAAATTCCTCCCAGTCAATGTAAGAGACTGATAGACAGTTGCAAGAAACGTCTACATGACGTTATTTCAGCCGAAGGGGGCAATACAAGCTATTGAAGCTAGGGGTGTACTTATTTTTTACGCACTATGGAATTGCATTTCTGTTGATTTTTTATGAATAAATGATTGCAAAGTTTAAATCTTTCAGTGTCATTTGTTAAATTAGGTTACCTTTATCTGTCAATAGTGTTGAAGTGAAGATTACATATCCATCTGTCCAAATATGAATTTAAAAAAAGACAACTTTCCCTGGGGTGTACTTACTTTTTCACATGACTGTATATATAAACATTATCTAAATAAATCCACACACTCTCACACACACACCACTAGAGTATATATTTTCAATCTCTCCCAGTCTGTAATCCTAACATATTTCAAGCTGACCACCATTGTCCCTGTTCCCAAGATCTCCAAGGTAACCTGCCTAAATGACTATCGCCCTGTAGCGCTCACTGTAATTATGAAGTGCTTTGAAAGGCTGGTCATGACACACAACAACACCATCATCCCAGACACCCTATAACCACTCCAATTCGCATACCGCCCCAACAGATCCACAGATGACTCAATCTCAATTGCACTTCATACTGCCCTCTCCTACCTGGACAAGATTGGAAATAACTATGTGAGAAGGCTGTTCATAGACCACAGCTCAGCGTTCAACACCATAGTCCCCTCCAAGCTCATCACCAAGCTAGGGACCCTGGGACAGCACCCTTATCTCTGTGAGGGTAGGCAACAACACCTCTGCCACGCTGACCCTCACCACAGGGGCGTTTGCTTAGTCCCCTCCTGTACTCCCTGTTCACCCACGTCTGCGTGGACACGCATGACACCAACACCATCATCAAGTTTGCTGACGACACAACGGTGGTAGGCCTGATCACCGACGGCGATGAGTCAGCATACAGGGAGGAGATCAGAGACCTGGCAGTGTGGAGCCAGGACAATAACCTCTCCCTCAACATACAGTTGGACCAAATAGCTGATCGTGGACTATATGAGAAAGAGGGGAGAGCACGACCCAATCCACATTGGACGGGGCTGTTGTGGAGCGGGTCGAGAGCTTCAAGTTCCTTGGCGTCCACATCACTAAGGATTTAACATTTTTATTTTATTATTTTATTTAACCTTTATTTAACTCAAAAAGCTACAACATCGTCCACATACACCCGTACAATTGTGAAGAGCTCTCAGGAAGCTGAAAAGATTTGGCATGGGCCCTCGGATCCTCAAAAAGTTCTACAGCTGCACCATCGAGAGCATCTTGACTAGCTGCATCACCGCTTGGTATGGCAGATGCCACGCCCTTGACCGAAAAGCGCTACAGAGGGTGGTGCGGACAGCCAAGTACATCACTGGGGCCGAGTTCCCTGCCATCCAGGACCTCTATACCAGGCTGTGTCAGAGGAAGGCCCCCAAGCCACCCAAGCCATAGACTGTTCGCTCTGCTACCTTCCGGCAAACAGTACCGAAGCATCGGCTCTCTGACCAACAGGCTCAGAGACAGCTTCTACCCCCAAGACATAAGATTGCTAAATAGCCAGACTGCTACATAGTCAATTAATGGTCCTGAACTATCTGCACTGATTCAATGTTGTACTGACCCTACACACACTCACTGGACTATATGTACACACCATATACACACTCACTAGACTATATATACACACTTACTAGACAATATATACACACACCATATACAAACTCATTAGACTATATATACACACTCATTAGACTATATATACACACCATATACTCTGTTCTTTATTATTATTATTATTATTATTATTATTATTATTATTATTATTATTATTATTATTATCATCATCATCTATCCTGATGAATAGTCACTATTACCCTGCCTTCATGTACATATCTACCTCAAATACCTCACACCTTGATCTGGTACTGGTACTCCCTGTATATAGTGCCACATAGACCTGGTACTCCCTGTATATAGCTCCACATTTACATTTTTACATTTTAGTCATTTAGCAGACACGCTTATCCAGAGCGACTTACAGTTAGTGAGTGCATACATTTTCATACTGGCCCCCCGTGGGAAACAAACCCACAACCCTGGCATTGCAAGCACCATGCTCTACCAACTGAGCTACAGGGGACTAGTACTGGTACTTCCTGTATATAGCTCCACATTGACCTAGTACTGGTGCTTCCTGTATATAGCTCCACATTGACCTGGTACTGGTACTTCCTGTATATAGCTCCACATTGACCTAGTACTGGTACTTCCTGTATATAGCTCCATTCGTGTGTTTTATTCTATTCCTCTTACTACTAATTTAAATAAGTATTTGACCCCCTCTCAATCAGAAACATTTCTGGCTCCCAGGTGTCTTTTATACAGGTAACGAGCTGAGATTAGGAACACACTCTTAAAGGGAGTGCTCCTAATCTCAGTTTGTTACCTGTATAAAAGACACCTGTCCACAGAAGCAATCAATCAATCAGATTCCAAACTCTCCACCATGGCCAAGACCAAAGAGCTCTCCAAGGATGTCAGGGACAAGATTGTAGACCTACACAAGGCTGGAATGGGCTACAAGACCATCGCCAAGCAGATTGGTGAGAAGGTGACAACAGTTGGTGTGATTATTTGCAAATGGAAGAAACACAAAATAACTGTCAATCTCCCTCGGCCTGGGGCTCCATGCAAGATCTCACCTCGTGGAGTTGCAATGATCATGAGAACGGTGAGGAATCAGCCCAGAACTACACGGGAGGATCTTGTCAATGATCTCAAGGCAGCTGGGACCATAATCACCAAGAAAACAATTGGTAACACACTACGCCGTGAAGGACTGAAATCCTGCAGTGCCCGCAAGTCCCCCTGCTCAAGAAAGCACATATACAGGGCCGTCTGAAGTTTGCCAATGAACATCTGAATGATTCAGAGGAGAAAAGGGTAAAAGTGTTGTGGTCATATGAGACCAAAATTGAGCTCTTTGGCATCAACTCAACTTGCCGTGTTTGGAGGAGGAGGAATACTGCCTATGACCTCAAGAACACCCTACCCACCGTCAAACATGAAGGTGGAAACATTATGCTTTGGGGGTGTTTTTCTGCTAAGGTGATAGGACAACTTCACCGCATCAAAGGGACGATGTACGGGGCCATGTACCGTCAAATCTTGGGTGAGAACCTCCTTCCCTCAGCCAGGGCATTGAAAATAGGTAGTGGATGGGTATTTCAGCATGACAATGACCCAAAACACACGGCCAAGGCAACAAAGGAGTGGCTCAAGAAGGAGCACATTAAGGTCCTGGACCTTAATCCCATAGAAAATCTGTGGAGGGAGCTGAAGGTTCGAGTTGCCAAACGTCAGCCTCGAAACCTTAATGACTTGGAGAAGATCTGCAAAGAGGAGTGGAACAAAATCCCTCCTGAGATGTGTGCAAACCTGGTGGCCAACTACAAGAAACGTCTGACCTCTGTGATTGCCAACAAGGGTTTTGCCACCAAGTACTAAGTCATGTTTTGCAGAGGGGTCAAATACTTATTTCCCTCATTAAAATGCAACATTTTTGACATGCGTTTTTCTGGATTTTTTTGTTGTTATTCTGTCTCTCACTGTTCAAATAAACCTACCATTAAAATTATAGACTGATCATGTCTTTGTCAGTGGTCAAACGTACAAAATCAGCAGGGGATCAAATACTTTTTTCCCTCACTGTATATATATATATATATATATATATATATATATACACACACGTTGCCTTCGCAAAGTATTCAGACCCCTTGACTTTTTCCTCATTTTGTTACGTTACAGCCTTATTCCAAAATGGATAAAATAAAATAAAAATCCTCCACAATCTACACACAATGCCCCATAATGACAAAAGCGAAAACACATTTTTAGACATTGTTGCAAATTTATAAGAAATAAAAAACATAAATACTTTATTTACATAAGAATTCAGACCCTTTGCTATGAGTCTCGAAATTGAGATGTTTCTACAACTTGATTGGAGTCTACCTCTGGTAAATTCAATTGATTAGACATGATTTGTAAAGGCACACACCTGTCTATATATGGTCCCACTGTTGACAGTGCATGTCAGAGCAAAAACCAAGCCATGAGGTCAAAGGAAATGTCCGTAGAGCTCTGAGACAGGAGTGTGTCGAGGCGCTGATCTGGGGAAAGGTACCAAAACATTTCTGCAGCACGGAAAGTCCCCAAGAACAAAGTGGCCTCCATCATTCTTAAATGGAAGAAATTTGGAACCACCAAGACTCTTCCTAGTGCTGGCCGCCTGGCCAAACTGAGCAATCGGGGGAGAAGGGCCTTGGTCAGGGAGGTGACCAAGAACCCGATGGTCACTCTCACAGAGCTCTAGAGTACCTTTATGGGGATGGGAGAACCTCCCAGAAGGACAACCATCTCTGCAGCACTCCACCAATCAGGCCTTTATGGTAGAGTGGCTAGACGGAAGCCACTCCTCAGAAAAAGACACAAGACAGCCCGCCTGGAGTTTGCCAAAAGGCACCTAAAAACTCTCAGACCATGAGAAACAAGATTCTCTGGTCTGATGAAACCAAGATTGAACTCTTTGGCCTGAATGCCAAGCGTCACGTCTGGAGGAAACCTGGCACCATCCCTACAGTGAAGCATGGTGGTGGCAGCATCATGCTGTGGGGATGTTTTTCAGCAGCAGGGACTGGAAGACTAGTCAGGACCGAGGCAAAGATGAACGGGGCAAAGTACGGAGAGATCCTTGATGAAAACCTGTTCCAGAGCGCTCAGGACCTCAGACTCGGTCGAAGGTTCACCTTCCAACAGGACAACGACCCTAAGCACATAGCCAAGACACTGCAGGAGTGGCTTCGGGACAAGTCTCTGAATGTCCTTGAATGACCCAGTCAGAGCCCGGACTTGAACCCGATCGAACATCTCTGGAGAGACCTGAAAATAGCTGTGCAGCAGCGCTCCCCATCCAACCGGACAGAGCTTGAGAGGTTCTGCAGAGAAGAATGGGAGAAACTCCCCAAATACAGGTGTGCCAAGCTTGTAGCGTCATACCCAAAAAGACTTGATGCTGTAATCGCTGCCAAAGGTGCTTCAACAAATTACTGAGTAAAGGGTCTGAATACTCATGTAAATGTAATATTTACGTTTTTTTTTAAATATACATTTGCAAAAATTGCTACAAACTTGTTTTTGCTTTGTCATTATGGGGTTTTGTGTGTAGATTGATTTAATCAATTTTAG
Source organism: Coregonus lavaretus (assembly GCF_964263955.1). Lineage (NCBI taxonomy): Eukaryota > Metazoa > Chordata > Actinopteri > Salmoniformes > Salmonidae > Coregonus > Coregonus lavaretus. The sequence continues at coordinate 53,036,729 of NC_139995.1, forward strand.
AATAAGACTGTAATGTAACAAAATGTGGAAAAAGTCAAGGGGTCTTAACACTTTCCGAAGGCACAGTATATATATATAAAACAATGAAATCACTGGATGTATACTAGAACAAAGTGAGAGAGAGAGAAAGAGGGAGCATGCTGTATCATGCCTCACTCTCCATTGACTTGCATTGGGATTGATTACACTGTATAATATACTCTAGGAGTGTGTGTGATTGTGTGGATTTCTTTAGATATTGTTCTTTATATAGGTCCAGACAATTACTAAGATTTGATCATTTTTAAGATCTGAGAAAGAGAGAAAATGCTGTAAAATGACTCACTCTCCAGTCTCCATTGGATTTGCTTATAATGCAAATACTCTAGGGGTGTGAGAGAGAGAGTGTGGATTTTTGTTTTTATATATACAGTATATTGGTCCAGGCAATATATATACCAACAATTATTAAGATCTGAACATTTTATGTCTTCACATGACTTGATTCATGGAATGTGTAAAAAAAAACTGTAAACCCATGCGTCCAAAGACTGAATATAGTACAATATGAAAAACTCACATTGTAGACAAACGATTTTTTTAAAATCTGCAAATCTTAGAGAGTTAAGTGTACCAAAACAAATTTTGGTAATGGACAAAAATGTGTTAGTAAAGCCTCAGAGAACAGTTTTGCCTTTTAAATCCTAATGAATATCCTAATCCTAGAACAGCACTCCTACTTTGAGACGCTTTGTGAATACGGACCCCTGGTCAGTACATGGAGTAACTTTGTACAGATGTTAGATCTTAATTTGATCACGCTTTTGTTGCAGGAAAAACCACATGATTTCACATGTGGAAAATCACATGATTTAATGTGAAATTTCACATCTGAAATCATTTGAAAACATGTGTTTTTGGAACACTTCACATGTGATCACGTGAAATTCAAGTTGCAGCAGGATTCTTTTCTTGCTGTGAAGAGCAAGGACAAATTAAGATCCGACAGCAAATCTTGACTTGGGATCTATGCAAGTCACTGGAACTTTCAGACACATCCTGAATTTATTTAATTAAATGTTTTACTTTTACAGTATGTGTTCTTATTCAAGATGGTGTTTTGCTCATTTTAAACGACCAAAGTACTTCCCATTATTTTTATCACAATAGTTTTCTATACATATTTCTCATTGATACATACACTGCATGACCAAAGGTATATGGACACCTGCTCGTTGAACAACTCATTCCAAAATATGGAGTTGGTCCCGCCTTTGCTTCTATAACAGCCTCCACTCTTCTGGGAAGACTTTCCACTAGATGTTGGAACATTGTTGCGGGGACTTGCTTCCATTCAGCCACAAGAGCATTAGTGAGGTCGGGCACTGGTGTTGGGCGATTAGGCCTGGCTCGCAGTCGGCGTTCCTATTCATCCCAAAGGTGTTCGATGGGGTTGAGGTCAGGGCTCTGTGCAGGCCAGTCAAGTTTTCCCACACCATTTCTATATGGACCTCGCTTTGTGCACGGGGGCATTGTCATGCTGAAACAGGAAAGGGCCTTCCCCAAACTGTTGCCACAAAGTTGGAAGCACAGAATCGTCTAGAATGTCCCTTCACTGAAACTAAGAGGACTAGCCCGAACCATGAAAAACAGCCCCAGACCATTATTCCTCCTCCACCAAACTTTACAGTTGGCACTATGCATTCGGGCAGGTAGCCTTCTCCTGGAATCCGCCAAACCCAGATTCGTCCTTCGGACTGCCAAATGGTGAAGCGTGATTCATCACTCCAGAGAACGCGTTTCCACTGCTCCACAGTCCAATGGTGGCAAGCTTTACCCCACTCCAGCCGACGCTTGGCATTGCGCATTGGTGATCTTAGGCTTGTGAGCGGCTGCTCGGCCATGTAAACCCATTTCATGAAGCTCCGGATGAACAGTTATTGTTCTGACAATGGCGCAGCGGTCTAAGGCACTGCATCTCAGTGCTTGAGGCGTCACTACAGACCCCCTGGTTCAATTCCAGGCTGTATCATAACCGGCTGTGATTGGAAGTCCCATAGGGCGGCGCACAAATGGCCCAGCGTCGTCGTCCGGTTTGGCCGTCATTGTAAAAAAGAATTTGTTCTTAACTGACTTGCCTAGTTAAATAAAGGTAAAATAAAAAATGCTTGCAACCGAGGACAGACTATTTTTACGCGCTTCAGCACTCGGCGGTCCCATTCTGTGAGCTTGTGTGGCCTACCACTTCGCGGCTGAGCCGTTGTTGCTCCTAGATGTTTCCATTTCACAATAACAGCACTTACAGTTGACCGGGGCAGCTCTAACAGGGCAGAAATTTGACGAACTGACTTGTTGGACAGGTGGCATCCTATGACGGTGCCAAGTTGAAAGTCACTTAGCTCTTGAGTAAGGCCATTCTACTGCCAATGTTTGTTTACGGAGATTGCATGCCGGTGTGCTCAATTTTATACGCCTGTCAGCAACGGGTGTGGCTGAAATAGCCGAATCCACTAATTTGAAGGGGTTTCCATATACTTTTGTATATATAGTGTATCTGACCATGAACTACAGAGAATAATTGCAGTAATGATTTGTGTAACTAGTGAGAAGGAACAGATTATCTCATGATGGATCATGTGAATCCCATCAATCATATTTCCAGCGGCATGGAGGAAGGGGTGTGTGCGATTGGCAGACAGTTAACCATGAAATTCAGTTGCAGTGAAGTTAAAAGGGGTGCAATTTGTCAGACGGATTGATGTGAATCCCCCCACCACATTCTCATGCAAATGCATGCACGTACGTACACACAGACACACAGTGTCACTGTTATCTTCCTACAGGAATTAAAAGGCCCAGAGTTCAGGTACGGTCTTTACTCTAACATGATTATGACATTACTATTAGCGAAATCACACACAATCCCCTTCTGTTTCCATGACAACAATACCGAGTATAAGTCATCAGTGAGTACTTGTTGAGCATAGCTCCATGGATCAACATGGACACAGTTCCCCACCAGTATTATATAACTGCTCAGCATGTTTGTTATGTAGCTGAAGATGAATGCAAATTTGACCCTTAGTGGATGCCTCTGCGCTATTTGACTTGACAATTGGCAACATACTGTACCATTTACACCGCTAATGAGAAAACGTCTCACTCGCCCGCAGCAAAGCTCAGGGCAGTAATTCCGCACTCCGCCGCGGTAATAATAAGCTTCACAAAGTCCAAATGAAAACTTTGTTTCCTTCCAATTAGGATATGTTTTCCAGACAAAAATAATGTTTCATGACACTCATTGCCTGCAGCACTGGAGGAGAAGATACTCAGTGGTTTATGCGGATATACAGACTATATATTTAGTAAATTATATGGATTTTGCAGATCTAGACAGAGCGGCCCTAGGGGGAATGGTTCATAGGCCTTGCTCACAGTCAGAAGAGGGAATGGAAGAGGTCACAAGAAGCCAGGATGGACTTAAATCTAGGAAGTAAAAACATGTTGTACATTATGAGAAGGAGGCAGAGTTTGAAAAAATAACTCTAATAAGACTCTTGCCAAAGCTTGAAACGTCTGCAGCACAAATTCACATTTATTCAGAGCAGAATGCAAGTTGTTCTGGCTCCACCACGGGCAAAGTGAACTCTCATAAACTTGGCAAGCACTGGGGGCCGCTACCCAGGATTTTATAATCAAAGACATGCATTTTCCCATAAGCCCTGTGAGACAATACTGTATATATTATAATTATACATACAATAGAATATATCACCAGAAATGTAGTGATAACTTATTGTAAAAAGATATATATATATTTTTTTTACATTTTAGTCATTTAGCAGACACTCTAATCCAGAGCGATTTACAGTTAGTGAGTGCATACATTTTTTTCATACTGGTCCCCCGTGGGAATCAAACCCACAACCCTGGCGTTGCAAGCGCCATGCTCTACCAACCGAGCTACACGGGACTATGCACACACACCAAGACAGTCGTGAAGAGGGCACGACAAAGCCTATTCCCCCTCAGGAGACTGAAAAGATTTGGCATGGGTCCTCAGATCCTCAAAAAGTTCTACAGCTGCACCATCGAGAGCATCCTGACTGGTTGCATCACCACCTGGTATGGCAACTGCTTGGCCTCCGACCGCAGGGCACTACAGATGGTAGTGCGTATGGCCCAGTACATCACTGGGGCCAAGCTTCCTGCGTTCCAGGACCTCTATACCGGGCAGTGTAATTGCCAAAGACTCCAGCCACCCTAGTCATAGACTGTTCTCTCTGCTACCGCACGGCAAGACGCTTCTTAACAGCTTCTACCCCCAAGCCATAAGACTCCTGAACAGCTAATAAAATGGCTACCCGGACTATTTGCATTGTGTCCCCCCCGCACATGTACATATTACCTAAATTACCTCGACTAACCTGTGCCCCCGCACATTGACTCTGTACCGGTACCCCATGTATAAAGCTTCGCTACTGTTATTTTACTGCTGCTCTTTAATTATTTGTTATTTTTCTTCTTTTTTATTTTATTTGTACTTATCTATTTTTTACTTAACACTTATTTTTCTTAAATCTGCATTGTTGGTTAAGGGCTTGTAAGTAAGCATTTCACTGTAAGGTCTACACCTGATGAATTTGGCGCATGTGACAAATAACATTTGATTTGATTTATAGGCCGTATATTAACTAAAAGATATGGAGACAGACAGTATAGGTCGTATATTAACTAAAAGATATGGAGACAGACAGTATAGGCCGTATGTTAACTAAAAGATATGGAGACAGACAGTATAGGTCGTATATTAACTAAAAGATATGGAGACAGACAGTATAGGTCATATATTAACTAAAAGATATGGAGACAGACAGTATAGGCCGTATATTAACTAAAAGATATGGAGACAGACAGTATAGGTCATATATTAACTCAAAGATATGGAGACAGACAGTATAGGCCGTATATTAACTAAAATATATGGAGACAGACAGTATAGGTCGTATATTAACTCAAAGATATGGAGACAGACAGTATAGGTCGTATATTAACTCAAAGATATGGAGACAGACAGTATAGGCCGTATATTAACTAAAAGATATGGAGACAGACAGTATAGGTCATATATTAACTCAAAGATATGGAGACAGACAGTATAGGCCGTATATTAACTAAAATATATGGAGACAGACAGTATAGGTCGTATATTAACTCAAAGATATGGAGACAGACAGTATAGGTCGTATATTAACTCAAAGATATGGAGACAGACAGTATAGGCCGTATATTAACTAAAAGACATAGAGACAGACAGTATAGGTCGTAAATTAACTAAAAGATAAAGAGACAGACAGTATAGATCGTATATTAACTAAAAGATATGGAGACAGACAGTATAGGTCGTATATTAACTAAAGGACATGGAGACAGACAGTATAGGACTTATATTAACTAAAAGATATGGAGACAGACAGTATAGGTCGTATATTAACTAAAATATATGGAGACAGACAGTATAGGCCGTATATTAACTAAAAGATATGGAGACAGACAGTATAGGCCGTATATTAACTAAAATATATGGAGACAGACGGTATAGGTCGTATATTAACTGAAATATATGGAGACAGACAGTATAGGCCGTATATTAACTAAAAGATATGGAGACAGACGGTATAGGCCGTATATTAACTAAAATATATGGAGACAGACGGTATAGGTCGTATATTAACTAAAAGATATGGAGACAGACAGTATAGGCTGTATATTAACTAAAACATATGGAGACAGACAGTATAGGCCGTATATTAACTAAAGGACATGGAGACAGACAGTATAGGTCGTATATTAACTAAAGGACATGGAGACAGACGGTATAGGCCGTATATTAACTAAAAGAAATGGAGACAGACAGTATAGGCTGTATATAAACTAAAAGATATGGAGACAGACAGTATAGGTCGTATATTAACTAAAAGATATGGAGACAGACAGTATAGGTCGTATATTAACTAAAAGATAGGGAGACAGACAGTATAGGTCGTATATTAACTAAAGGACATGGAGACAGACAGTATAGGCCTTATATTAACTAAAAGATATGGAGACAGACAGTATAGGCCGTATATTAACTAAAAGAAATGGAGACAGACAGTATAGGCTGTATATTAACTAAAAGATATGGAGACAGACAGTATAGGTCATATATTAACTAAAAGATATGGAGACAGACAGTATAGGCCGTATATTAACTAAAAGATATGGAGACAGACAGTATAGGTCGTATATTAACTAAAAGATATGGAGACAGACAGTATAGGCCGTATATTAACTAAAAGATATGGAGACAGTATAGGTTGTATATTAACTAAAAGATATGGAGACAGACAGTATAGGCTGTATATTAACTAAAAGATATGGAGACAGACAGTATAGGTCGTATATTAACTAAAAGATATGGAGACAGACAGTATAGGTCGTATATTAACTAAAAGATATGGAGACAGACAGTATAGGTCGTATATTAAATAAAGGACATGGAGACAGACAGTATATGCCTTATATTAACTAAAAGATATGGAGACAGACAGTATAGGTCGTATATTAACTAAAAGATAGGGAGACAGACAGTATAGGTCGTATATTAACTAAAATATATGGAGACAGACAGTATAGGCCGTATATTAACTAAAAGATATGGAGACAGACAGTATAGGCCGTATATTAACTAAAAGATATGGAGACAGACAGTATAGGCTGTATATTAACTAAAAGATATGGAGACAGACAGTATAGGCCGTATATTAACTAAAAGATATGGAGACAGACAGTATAGGCCGTATATTAACTAAAAGATATGGAGACAGACAGTATAGGCCGTATATTAACTAAAAGACAAAGTGCTGACAAGGTGAGCCAGGGATGTGTCCTATCACTTTTTTTACTTCTTGTTGGCTATTGACTGGGTTATGAGGAAGACCACCGAATGGAGACAACTGGACGACCTCAACATTTAGAATGATTGAACAAGCTGGAGAAGACTGTTCAGAACAGAGAGCAGCGGAGAGTATTGATGGGCATAAGAAAATAAGTAACTTAAACAATATAAATGCATCAGAGAAGAGGGTGAATTATGATGAGTAAATATCAATCAAAAGCAATGATCCATAAATACACTTACTCCTGATGCAATATTTAGCTGTTCGTATTCATTTCACACAGTCCCCAAGTTTGTACTTCATAGCCTTTTACACTGGCCATGATTGAATCAAAGACGCATTGTCAACAATGCACTTACATTTAAAGCTAATTTACGCTTGAAACCATGAATGCGATTTCTGCAAACGTCAGGGAAAATATATTTTTGAAGCCGCGATATTGACAGCGCGCTTATCAACAACGCACCTTCGATTGAATCCCAGCCAAGATCACTACAATACACCAGTGAGTTGACAGAGGTATACAGTCACGTCATTTAGCAGATGTGCTTATCAAGACTTACAGCAGTTTTTTTTTCTTCCATACTGGTCCCCCGTGGGAATAGAACTCACAACCTCCGCATTGCAAGCGCCATGCTCTACCAACTGAGCCACATGGGAGTATACTACAGCAACAGTTACACACTCAATACTGACAAAGGGAGAACACTAACACTCCACTCCTCTATGTCTCATAACATTATATAAATCCACTAGTAAAGTATTATTGTCACATATAATAGGTTATTTCCTTTTTACTGTGCCACGTGTACAAGCAGTAATTGATTAATGGACCTGGTAAGCTGGTGACAATGGCTTTGTTCACACAAGGACTCTTCAGGGCAGAACGTGAGGCTATGGAGGATGTTCTAAGTACGGCTAACCTTGTCGACAGAGGACTTAACGGCACGCTCGATAACGCAAACAATGTCATTAGGCACAAACAAGACCTGTGTCTCCTGCTGTTGATAGGGAAAGATAATCATTGCTTGATTTGCATGAGAATCATGGTCGCTGAACCGATTCGGGTCTTAGGTTAATAATAATAAAAGGCTGCACAATAATACAGATGCTTAACTAAGGGTGAAGAGTTACTGATAATTAACCGACGACCTTGCTAAATGTCAATCAAAAGGTTATCTGGTTAAATATACTCTCCCTGCCCATTCTAGTCTGCTGTTATTCTCTGCAGATGTAGGATCTTAATTTGAGCCAGTTTGCTACAGCAGGAAAATTATTATTGAGCAACAATGTGAATTATTATGTGGATTATAATTAATGGACATTTGTGTGGGGGTTGATACATTTTTCGTAAGGGAAAATCACGTCTGAAAGTTCTCCTGCAAGACGTTGATCAAATTAAGAACCCTACGTCTGCATGTACGTTTGCATGTCATAGGAGTATCTGTAGGAGTCCTTTGATTTTTAGAAATACGGGCTGCATACTGAGAGAGTAGGGCACTTCTGGTAAATTGTGTTAGTGCAGAATGACATAATTATATAGCATTATCCAACAATGGGTTTTCAGGGTTTTGGGTCAACACGAGTTTGATAGAATTACCCTAAAAACCACTGCGGTCGAGTTAACCTGTGTTTCATTTCATGAATTTACCTTAATTGATTCAGGACTGCCTCTGCACGGTTGGCAGCAATCCATCACCACGCTCCCTGTGTTGAATATAAGAAAGCCAACCTACCAGCCCCGCCCACTTCCCCCTCCCAATGTCATCCCCTGTTTGAAAGACAGATTATATAGTTTTTTCCCCCTTATAGCTCCATCATCATCAACCATAAATCAACCAGCCTAATGCTGGCTTCAAGTGAAGGGAGGCAGACCAGTGGGGCAAGAACCCGTCTTTTTTTTTCTTACCCACTCTTTATGGGCAAGGAGTTTGGATTTACAGTTTTAATAAGACTGCTGTATTTCTTTCCCCCGCTGCTGTATTTATGGTGCCCTGAATTATGCCACCAAACATTATCCCAGTGAGCCAGGAGTTATGGGGACATCACCTTACATCACCAGAGATGTATCAGTACAATGAAATATGACTTCACAAGCAGGGCAGATCCAGCCGTGCCAGTTGGATTAAGTATCTGGGGGCTGACGGAGCACGGGAGAGTACGAAGATCCTTTCCCCTCATTGCCATACATTTCCTATTCAGCCATCAGTCATATTAGTCCTCTCCCGAACAGAGCAACAGGTCTTCAATCACAATAAATGACCTTAGCAGGTATTCACAAAGCCGCAAAGTCAGACGTGTACTTTTGAGTGCAATCACTGGCCCGGGCCCTTTGAGTACAATCACTGGCCCGGGCCCTTTGAGTACAATCAAGTCAAGCAGAACAGATTCTTTTACGATTTAGTTACCGTCAAAGACCTGGACAACAGAATTCCCTGGAGAATAGCTAACTTTCCAAAATGGTTCCAAAAGGGTTCTTCGGCTGTCCCCATAGGAGAACCCTTTTTGGTTCCAGGTAGAAACCTTTTTGGTTAAAGGTAGAACCCTTTTTGGGTTCCATGTAGAACCCTCTGTGGAAAGGGTTCTACTATGGGGACAGCCGAAGAACCCTTTTAGGTTCTAGATAGCATATTTTGTACTAAGAGTACTATGATATGACAGCTGATAGCTGTAATATTCATATGTGTCAACATACTGAATTGTAATTGGTTGCATTCTACCGTCATATCATCCTGCGCTATGATTGGTTAAGACCACCCAGGTCGTGAGGTCATTTCAGTTGATCATCAAAACAAGACAATAGCCATCTGCTTCTCCAACTATTGCACCTGTTATTACAGCGGGCAATGCCACAAGGCAGGATATTGTCATATTTACACCACTAGCCATGCTCCTGTATCACCTGTTATTACAGCGGGCAATGCCACAAGGCAGGATATTGTCATATTTACACCACTAGCCATGCTCCTGTATCACAAACACAAGTAATGAATAACAATATATCCAGCGGGCAAAAGACATCAGTATACAACCTGACATCACAAAATTGCAACTGCTTTTGCCTGCTGGGTAAGCGCTGAGGCCACTTGTTTGGCACCGGCAGCTCCACAGCAGAATAAGCACTGTGTAATAGTTTACAGTTCACACGCCATCTGCATCACCGCATCAGAATAAATCACTGCACATATTCACTCTGTTTTTCGCTAAGCCGCTCAACATGTAGATGAGCTGCTGTTACACCACCATGAAATCAGACTGCTGGAAAGATCTAGTGGCAAAGCAGCATCTTCTGTCATCTCCGCAGTCCCATTTCTTTTTGGCCCGGCAGCGTTCCAACCAACGTTCCATCTACATTCCATCATAATGTGAGACATGTCAATCAGAGCTTATAAGGAGTACACTCATCTCCCAGAGAGATTATATGTCATCAGAGGATAGGGGAAACGTGCAAAGCTCCCTTTCCATCCTCTCCTGAGGAGGGGTTGAGAAAGAGAGGAAGAGACTCCTCCTTGGCTGTGATTAGAGATGGAGATTGAGTGCGTTTGTGCAGCGCGGGGGCAGCTTATTACAATGCATAGCATGTTGTTGCAATGATGTGTTGTGTTCTGTATACTCCCAATAGCTTTCCCAAATGTCAATGCAACACAATACACAACCTCCTCTTGGCCTATTGTTCTACTCAACTGTTTAATATTGCCAGCTTGCTGATGCACAGTATATCCTAATTGCTTTTTTGGTCCGAAAAGGAGATTGCAAAATGCATTGATTCCAGTCCAATCTCAGAGACACTCTTTCAAGCTTTTAGATTTAATCGCTTCAGTGAAAAAACGGTGCCAGTAACACAGCCAGTCCTCCCTCCAGAGTGGTAAAATGTCATCCTCCTTATGCTGTCGCCGATGTGTAGGGAGCTGCGTGATGCAGACACCATTGAGAAAATGAATGGGAAGTTACCATTGAGAAACTGAACGGGAAATTACCGTTGAGAAAATGAATGGGAAGTTACCATTGAGAAAATGAACGGGAAGTTACCATTGAGAAAATGAACGGGAAGTTACCGTTGAGAAAATGAACGGGAAGTTACCGTTGAGAAAATGAACGGGAAGTTACCGTTGAGAAAATGAATGGGAAGTTACCATGGGGAAAATGAATGGGAGCACTAACGTTTGAACTCCCCCAGCAGTGTTGGTTTATGAGAGATGGCATGGTAGATTGTTTAGATTGCCTCTGTAAATGATCCAAGCTGTGGTCTCTCTCTCTCTCTCTCTCTCTCTCTCTCTCTCTCTCTCTCTCTCTCTCTCTCTCTCTCTCTCTCTCTCTCTCTCTCTCTCTCTCTCTCTCTCTCTCTCTCTCTCTCTCTCTCTCTCTCTCTCTCTCTCTCTCTCTCTCTCTCTCTCTCTCTCTCTCTCTCAGATTTAAAACAATGGACAATGGAGAATAATCCTAACTTTAGCATTTTGTGCTGTTGATCAGGGAACATTGGGTATATTGAATCAAAATCCTTGAAGAAACATGTCTATGCTCTCATGCACATGACATCAGTATATTGTCAGTGCTGCAGACTCTATTTCCTGTGGCTGTAGGTAACATTTTCAGGCAACAAAACAGACATCCATTTCCAAGCTAGTCCCAAACTTCCCGGGTAACGTGAAACCAAACATGAAACAATTGTTTGATACATAATAGAAAAATTAGTTTTCGCTTCCTCATTTGCACGAGTCAGAGTCTTCCCACAGGAGCCTGTACACATCTTTCCTCTCTTGTTTTGGTTTTCAATTAATTTACTTAATGTATTTTCATCCCCTGGCTTTAAAACAACTCAAAAGGAACTGCCTCCACTCTGTTACGAGACTCTTTATTAAGAGAGTCATTCATCCCTATTAATCTCTCCCCAGTCAGGCATGTGACTGGTGTACTGCCAACTAGCTGTTCGGGAGTTACACATGTTGGAATTTGTCCTTGTCGTCTCCCGAATTAGCAAGATAATTACTCAAGGCTAAACTGTGTTCAGGACAACAACAATGAAAAAAGAAGGACGGGGGACCAAATATTGCAACACCTTGTGAATATTATAACAGTTATATTGTACAGAACAGCAGACCTGGATTCAAATACTATTTCAAATTATTTCAAATGCTTTATCTGGGCTTGACTGAGCTTGTCTGGTGCAGTGGAACCAATAGAGTAGTTGCAAAACTGCAAACGCTGCCCACCTGGCACTCCAGGCAAGCTAAAGCAAACATTAAAAGTATTATAAATATTTCAAATAGTATTTGAACCCAGGTCTGCAGAACAATGCTTTGGTGTAAGGACTCTAAAGGGCCTGTACATGCTTACTTGCTTATGGAAGTACAATTCAATGAATGGATGCATGCCATAGCTCTCTTTTCTTCACAGAACATGCACGTTCCTCCATTCTGAGACCAGTTCCTTAGCAGATACTGTCCACAAAGTTGTCCTGTGGTCTTCCTACATTAGAGGAGACTCACAGCAGACGTTTACTGATGGCCAGTTTAGGATGTCAAATTCAAGGTTGTATATAAGGACTATATAATGCATCTATGAGAAATTCACAACATCCAGCAGTATTCACATATAGAAAGATACATGTATGATTAATCATGTATCAATGCTTTTGAAAGCTTATGTCAACAGCCAAAGCCTGCCATAGCGTAAACAAGTGTATTGGCATATTAAATTCTGAATGTTTATTACATGTTGATGAGGGTGATGTGCATTGCTGATAAATGTTTTATAATCTGCACTCTGTTAATGCTCACAGATATTATTGTGCGAGGATTGATTGATTGATTTATTGATTTTATTTGCCAGTAAAACAAAAACACATATACACACAGTACAAACATGTGACAGGGATATCACAATAAATTCAGATATTTATTTCCATTGTGGTCCCTGAATTGCATGGTGCAAAAACACCACAACATTACATAGATACAGACACATTACATATACATACATGACAATTATATTGTTCGATCATTAGCCAGCTTTTGACATTCTTTTTAAATTAAGTTATGGTCGGTATGGCTTTCAGTTGCTGTGGTAGTTTGTTCCACTCAACAGCGCCGGTACATAAAAAGGTGTTCTTACCAGATAGACTCTTCCATTTAAACCGGACAATATCAGAGTCTCTGGCTCTGATGCAGCGGCGTACCACAGTTTCACGGGCCCCCCAGCAAGGTCTGAGAAAGCCCCCCCCCATTTTGCCATGGGGCAAAGATACATTTTTGGCATTTTTATAGCTAATCTCATGCTATTCTACACATTTTTACATGAGGCTGAGAGAAAATGTTGCTGTTTTACAGCTACTTTCCTGTTATTCTAAACATTTTTGACATGGCTTATGACGTGTTCATATCCTATATGTGGAGGGGGGCGACCCAACAGATCCTATTAAATTAAATTACTAGGGGGGCTATGTAATAAACCCTCGATGTTCCAGAATGGGGTGAATATGGCAGCCATACTCCGAGTCGATATTCACGTAATAATAAAGAATTCCCCTTGAGTATGCCCACAAATTAGGGAAAACAACCATTCTTTCCCATTCCTCCCCGTTGTATTTTTGTTATACAGAAGAAACTAAAACTTGCTGAAAAGCTGCTGTGTTGTTCAATGTACATGTAACCAGGTAAAAACTCCCGACCTACAGATCGCAATGCTCCCACGTAGGGAAATAGAGCCTGTGGCTTCAGGCTATTCGGCGTGGGAGAGTGGACAATGTGGGGACCCGGTGTCCAAGTAGGCTACACGTACCTACAGTGCCTTCGGAAAGTATTCAGACCCTTTGACTTTTTCCACATTTTGTTACTTTACAGCCTTATTATAAAATGGATTAAATAAATAAAAATCCTCAGCAATCTACACACAATACCCCATAATGAAAAAGCGAAAACAAGTTGAGACATTTTTGCAAATGTATATAAAAAAAATTGAAACAGAAATACCTTATTTACATAAGGATTCAGACCCTTTGCTATAAGACTCGAAAATTGAGCTCAGGTGCATCCTGTTTCCATTGTTCATCTTTTAGATGTTTCTACAACTTGATTGGAGTCAACCTGTGGTAAATTGAATTGATTGGACATGATTCGGAATGGCACACACCTGTCTGTATAAGGTCCCACAGTTGACAGTGCATATCAGAGCTAAAACCAAGCCATGAGGTCGAAGGAATTGTCCGTAGAGCTCCGAGACAGGATTGTGTCAAGGCACAGATCTAGGGAAGGGTACCAAAACATTTCTGCAGCATTGAAGGTCCCCAAGAACACAGTGGCCTCCATCATTCTTAAATTGAATAAATTTGTAACCACCGAGACTCTTCCTAGAGCTGGCCGCCTGGCCAAACTGAGCAATCAGGGGAGAAGGGTCTTGGTCAGGGAGGTGACCAAGAACCCAATGGTCAATCTGACAGAGCTCTAGAGTTCCTCTGTGGAGATGGGATAACCTTCCAGAACGACAACCATCTCTGCAGCATTCCACCAATCAGGCCTTTATGGTAGAGTGGCCAGAAGGAAGCCACTCCTCAGTAAAAGGCACATGAGAGCCCACTTGGAGTTTTCCAAAAGGCACCTAAAGACTCTCAGACCATGAGATACAAGATTCTCTGGTCTGATGAAACCAAGATTCAACTCTTTGGCCTGAATGCCAAGTGTCACGTCTGGAGGAAACCTGGCACCATCCCTACGGTGAAGCATGGTGGTGGCAGAATCATACTGTGGGGGTGTTTTTCAGCAGCAGGGACTGGGAGACTAGTCAGGATCGAGGGAAAGATGAACGGAGCAAAGTACAGAGAGATCCTTGATGAAAGCCTGCTTCAGAGCGCTCAGGACCTCAGGTTCACCTTACAACAGGACAAAGACCCTAAGCCAAGACAACGCAGGATGTCCTTGAGTGGCCTAGCCAGAGCCCAGACTTGATCCTGATCGAACATCACTGGAGAGACCTGAAAATAGCTGTGCAGCGACGCTCCCCATCCAACCTGACAAAGCTTGAGAGGAGCTTGTAAGGACACACACACACACACATTATATAATAAATCCAAACCAGTCTAATCGTGGTCCTCTGTAGCTCAGCTGGTAGAGCACGGCGCTTGTAACGCCAAGGTAGTGGGTTCGATCCCCGGGACCACCCATACACAAAAAAAAAAAAAAAAAAAAAAATGTATGCACGCATGACTGTAAGTCGCTTTGGATAAAAGCGTCTGCTAAATGGCATATTATTATTATTATTATTATTATCTGCAGAGAAGAATGGGAGAAACTCCCCAAATACAAATGTACCAAGCTTGTAGTGACTCAAGGCTGTAATCACTGCCAAAGGTGCTTCAACAAAGTACTGAGTAAAGGGTCTGAATACATATTAAAAAAAAACACATGTATGCACTCACTAACTGTAAGTCGCTCTGGATAAGAGCGTCTGCTAAATGACGTAAATGTAAAAATGTAAATGTGATATCTTTTTTTTTTTTTTTATAAATTAGCAACATTTTATAAAAAACAGTTTTTGCTTTTTCATTATGGGGTATTATGTGTAGATTGATGAGGGGGAAAAAACAATTTGATACATTTTAAGGGGTCTGAATACTTTCGAAGGCACTGTATGTGTGTGAAAAACTTTTAATCACAGGTAAGACATTTAACTTGTTTAGTATAGTCCATTTGTAACTCCACTCACTACTTGTAGCTCTATAGTCCATTGGTTTGTGTTGTTGGTCTTGTCTAGCTTAATGTTCCGGTCGGTAGCTAGCTAGCACTCACTCACTCACGTGGCTGCTAGCACCGTCATGAAAAGAGGCATAAGGGAAGCCCTACAATATTATGTTTTTCTAAGTATTGAGAATGCTCTGGAGAAGGCAAAATTGAATAGTAATCAATAGACATGTTGTACTTTTCTTAAATTTAGTTTTGTAATTGACTAAAACAAGCAGACAAGAAGAAAATTGCATTTGAAAAGGGTCAAGTTTTTGTTGTGAGACAATGGGGTAACCTAGGTAACCACAGGTTGTTTTCCCCACAGGTGGGCGTTCTATCTAATACCGACTGGGACTATATTGGTCAGGAAGAAATCCAAACCAGTCTAATTGGAATGTAGAGGCATAATTCTGATTTGACTTATGCAGGAAAATAAAACAAAGGCATTTGATATATCAGAAATGGTGTAATAGAATATTGTCATATAATCATAAAAACAGTTTATACAGGTTTTATACAAATGTTCTGTATAAATAGCCTCTAAAATATATGTCAACAGACCATAAATGTAAAAAAATAAAAAGCTGGAAAGCTGAGAGTACTACTATATGATACAATATCAGTACTTGTTGCATTTACAACTTGTCGAAGTCCTATCATCAGCTGATTTCAGCCAGTATATGGCTGTGAATTGACTGCATTGTTTGAATAGAATGTTGGCATATTGGCAGTTAATTTGAAAACTGTTTGGCTAGCTAGCTAACAAACATGCAGTGCATATACATTCTTCAAATTCATTATTTTACACAATATCCTATCACAGCACTGGCAAACCATGGTTGACCAACTCCATGACCAAAATGGCTGACCTTTCTCCCATCATAAGCAGGTTCATGTCTATTATATATTCTAATTTTTTATTTTATGGGGGCAACCTCCAGGGGAGGTCCATATTTGTAAGGACACACACACACACACATTATATAATGTTGAACTTTGCTGTGGTCAAATAAAGCAACCATTATAAAACAACTTATCAGTGCAAAATTTGAATTGTGACACACTTACCGATCATGTGCCATGGTGAAATAACGTTGATGGGCTTCAACTCTGGCACCACAGTCTTCACCCTCTGAAACTTCTGGCAGGCTAGACAGGTACTGACTTTAAGCACAAAGTGACAAATTGAAACATT
The DNA here is from genome assembly GCF_964263955.1 of Coregonus lavaretus. NCBI lineage: Eukaryota > Metazoa > Chordata > Actinopteri > Salmoniformes > Salmonidae > Coregonus > Coregonus lavaretus. Next base: position 53,053,558 of record NC_139995.1, read on the forward strand.
GTGTGCTCACTGATGTGGCATTCATAGAAATAATCATTTCAGATATAATATAATGTGATTGATAAACAAAATGTTATTTCACTTGCCCAGCTGTCCACATCCTTGATAATCCCACGCCAGAAGATGGTTAGGTTGATTTTGGCAATCATGCACTTCACCCCCGAAATGGCCAGCATGCATCTTCGGTCAGCACGGCCTCCTTCTCCTCCTTAGTGGAAATCACCCTCCTGTGTGGCTGGTCTTCCTTCCCCTGTAGCTACATGTGATTGCCTAACAAGTTGGAAGACACAAGCTATTGAAATACTAGAGTCTAAGTCTGGAGTTTTGTGAATTTCTCTGCCCCCCTACGAATGTTGTCGAGATCAGTGGTGCCTTCATAGTACTTCACCTGGTTGGAAAGATAAAATAAACATCTCCTAGAGGGATGCCATTAAAGTGCAAGCTACATACAAACAGAAAGCTACAATAACAGTTAGCTAGCTAGCTAACGTTAGCTAAATAAAACTGTCTGGCTAGCTAGCTAGCTTACTAGGCAGGCTGAGGTAAATAAGTAGCTAGCAATGTCAATCTAAAAACTGCTTAAATTATTTAACAATATTATCATACATAAAGACAAATATATGGTAAGGAAACTGTTCTCTTTTCCGTCTTTTCTGAAGCAGTAGTTAGTCAGCAGGTAGACATCGTCAAAAACACCGTCCTTGGAGAGCGATTGTGAGGTAATACATTTACGCGGACCGAGCAGGAGTTTATGAGGTGGAATAGAACCAGAACTACCCGCGTCCTCTGTCCTCTGCAACAAGGTGAAATAGAGCCAAGCAACCAGCAACGGTTGCTTTGGGACAAATTATTATTATTATTATTTTAAGGAAAATATTTTTGGGTGACACCAAAGCCCGCGGGGGCTGTGGGGGTGTGTGGAACGTCCGTGCTCTAGTGTTGTAATGGTGGACATCTCTTATAACATTACAATAATTGGATAGGTACCTGGGGGCTGAGTCTAATAATTCTGTGGACCAGACCAAGTTGAATTAATATTACCCTTTTCTATACAGAGCCAGCCTAGCTGATTAAAATGGTCGACCTCCAGATGAGTAGGAGGTGGGAGTTTATGTACAATTCTCACCAGCTTGTTTTGGCTGGTCTGTTCCTTATTCTGGTGAACCATGACGTGCACGCATAATCAGTGACAATGAACTAGCGCACCTGCCAGATTTTACGCAAACTTGTTTACAATCATTGGTAATGAAATGTACTGCAACACCAATTATTATTCAAACAGCTGAATATACAATATTTTTGGTTATGGAAAATATATTTCACAGCGGTTTAGATGGTACAATGATTTTCTACATTATATTTGATTGTTTTGCCACAAACTGAAATTAGGTGAACTATTAGAATTTTAGCAACCAGGAAATGGCGGAACGATTTCTGCATAGTGCATCTTTAACATATCACATGCTCCCTTCAGACTCCTTTACAATAATACCTCATATTCTATATGAAACCTCATTTTTGATCAGATTAACAAAACTGTTAACAAAACTCTCTCTCTCTCTTGACTTTGTTTATAAGCAGGAAGATGGCCTCTCGCTCCCAGTGGATAACTGAAGATCACTGTTACATTTACAGTTCACACCATGGTCGAGTTTGACTCGAAACCACATCAATTATTTATATTATGCTTCTAATTAGTGGGTGTTTATACATTGCAAGTCTTGAAATGATGAAAAATAGATATGCCAATATCTAAAAATTCACCATGGGATTTTAAATACTTTTTTTTACACATCTCACTTGAAACATACTATGCTCTGTCTGTGGTGGACTCTAGTCTACCTGGACATTCTGAGGAAAAATAAACTGAATTCTACTGGCCTTTTCAAGGCCTCCCAGAGGCTCATATCCCAGTTTATCAGAGGAGTGCATGCAGAAATTAACACAAATTAGCTCTGTCCTGCAGAACCATAAAAACAAAGGGAGGGGATGTGATGGCTATATGCCAGATATACCTCTTCGGGGAAAAACAGCTCTGGCAGTCCATAGGACGGCCCGGTTGTGAGATCTGGGCACTGGCTTTGTTGTTATACATCAGATTCACAGCCTATTTTTACTCATCAATAAATCTTATTTGAGAAAAAAGCACCATAGGAACCGATGAAGCAGTACTAACAGGCAAGAAATGACTGAAACAAGCCATGTTGGTTAGAACACTGCGGCCCGCGTAATGACTGTTATTTATTTTAGCTGTCTTCTTTGTCTCAGATACTAATATCGGGCTGATCTGTCTAAGTCGCAATGAGAACACCATTAGGAGGGAGAGGGGTCATTAGCCTGTCTTGTTAATTACAGATATTGTGGCAATAAAGAGTCTTGGTGAATGCAAGTAAGATCAACAATCATGTTACTAGATGGTAGACATAATACTTGCTGTGTGGTGTCGAAGAGAATAAGATATTAGTGGCTGTTTAATAACTCAAAGAATGTAATGCAATTATTCATTGGATTGAATCTTGCCTGTACATTATCGGAGGTTGGAACACATCTCGTCCATTAAAAAAGATGCCACAAGATTTACAAACCAAAGAGAAGGTTAGTGACCCAGTGCTAGTATTTCATTAGAGCACAGATAATTGGTTTATGGCTATATGAAGAATTTTTGCTGGACCTATAAAATCTATAAAATAGCACATAGTTACCAGCAGACCTGGGTTTAAATACTATTTTGAAAACATTTAAAGTACTTTATCTGTGCTTTATTGAGCTTGCCTGGCTTAATGGACCAATAGAATAGTCACCAAAACGGGAAACCCTGTCCATCAATCACTCTAGGCAGACTACAGCAAATGCTTATAGTATTTTAAAGATTTCAATTAGTATTTGAACCAAGATCTGTTTCCGAGACAGCCTATACAGAGAAACTGTTGATTATACTCATGAATCTTACAGAGACATACTATACATGTGTCAATGTCACAGTAACATACTGTAGCTTGGTACATTTGGCTCACAAAGCCATCCAATCCACATTTCAGGTTGTACGTTAATTCCCCATGACGATGTTGAATTAATGTAGTAATATGGAAATATGAACTCTGAAGAAATACTACCTAATGGGGCATACATTGGATCGTTATGGTCCGTAATTACCGAGAACTCCAAGCCTGACAAGCATGTTATCGATTCCTCATGCTAAATCTATGATGTCCACCCTGTCAAGAGTATAATACTGCATTCTGACAACTCTATCAAAAGACTCCATTCAAAAATGTTCCTGATCAATATAGATGATATAAATGATGTCTTAATGATGTCCTACCACCATTTCCGCACCTTCCTAAGCACTGCGATTGAGGTTTGGGTGGTTGGGTATATTCTTCAAAATGTTGTTTTTTTTGGACATCGGAAGTGTAATGATCTGTTTACCCTTTCTGGTAGAGCAGAACCGAATCATCTCAATCTTATTTGTATTTGAATCCTATAAACATGAATGATTAATGACATACAATCGCTGATAATACATTGGGTGGCACATCTTTCCATCTCTTCATTCTCAAACAGAGTTGTAATGGGTTAGCACGCAAAAAGATGTCACATGAAGCTTACTTCATTATTCAATGTTTTTAATTATTTTCACACATCTTTTTGAGAGTGAAAGCCGAAACGTCTGTGTACTGATTCAAAACGTTGAATAATAAAGTAAGCTTTATGCGACATCTTTTTGAGTGCAAACCAATTACAACTCTTTATTTGTCTGAATTCGCGGGTTTTACGCCCCCAGCCAAGCTTATTGGAGAGCGCCATGGTTCTCTTTTCATTAATCTCTTCTTTACATTTACATTTACATTTTAGTCATTTAGCAGACTCTCTTATCTAGAGCGACTTACAGTTAGTGAGTGCATACATTTTTCATACATTTTTCATTCTTTCTCCTCTGCTAGATATAAGAAGGAAATACATTCCACAAATTAACTTTTAAGAAGGCACACCTGTTAATTGAAATACATTCCAGGTGACTACCTCATGAAGCTGGTTGAGAGAATGCCAAGAGTGTGCAAAGCTTTCATCAAGGCAAAGGGTGGCTATTTGAAGAATCTCAAATCTCAAATATATTTTGATTTGTTTAACACTGTTTGGGTTACTACATGATTCCATATGTGTTATGTCATAGTTTTGATGTCTTCACTATTATTATCCAATGTAGAAAATAGTAAAAATGAAGAAAAACCCTTGAATGAGTAGGTGTGTCCAAACTTTTGACTGGTACTGTACGTAACACTTTACTGTAGGTGTCATTATGCATGCATTCATAAAGCCTTTATAACAACTATATAACACATTATAACCAGCTGTCATAAGCTGTCATAAGTTGATTTAAATAGTTATGAGTCACGGAATGAGATGTTATAAAACCGGTTATAACGGGTGTTAAAAATTACTGTTCATCCTGTTGTCATATGCTCTACTGTTATTACACAGTCTGCATGAAAACGTATGTCATATGTTATTACATGCTACATAAGAGTCTACATACCAGATGTTATAACATGGTGTCATTTACTAACCTCTGTGTCACATTATTACATTGAATGGAATGATGGGCGTCATAACCATGTCATATGATGGGCGTCATAACCATGCGCCTCTTACACCTCAGGAGGTTGAAAAGATTTGGCCTGGTCCCTCAAATCCCCAGAAAGTTCTACAGCTGCGCCCTCGAGCGCATGGCCCCAGATAGAGAGGTTCAGTTTGAAATGCCCCATGTAGAGAGGGAAAATTTGAAATGCCCCAGGTATAGATGTAATGTTTGAAATGACCCATGTATAGAGGTAATGTTTGAAATACCCCATGTATAGAGGTAATGTTTGAAATGCCCCATGTAGATAGGTAAAGTTTGAAATGCCCCAGGTGTAGAGGCACAGTTTGAAATGCCCCACATATAGAGATACAGTTTGAAATGCTCCATGTAGAGCGGTAATGTTTGAAATGCCCAATGTATAGAGGTACAGTAGAGCTAAGACAAGACCTCTTATACTGTTCACCCAATCCAACAACCTTCAAAGCTATTAACTTGTATGGAAGGATAGCCATTGTCATCCCCAGACAGACACGTTTAGCTTGAAAAAGCTCTCTTTCAAACAAGCCTTAATAGACTTTAATTACATCCTACCAACTGCAATCTGTAATGTTGCTAAATTGATCAATTAAATTGCCCAGCTGAACCACCCAGTTGGAGCTAAAAAAGCATGAAATGACGTCCCTCGTTATTTTATTTAATAACAAAAGCAAAACGAGAGGACATGAGAGGCTGTGTGATAACCTTGCCGGTGGCATTCGTCTTGTGTGGCGGGCGTTGTCGTGGCTGGGCCTGCTGAGACAACTTGTACACAGCCCAGTGTCTGTCGGAGCCCCATGTGGAGACAGACTGCAACCCACCACCATGGGGGCCGAGTCCAATCCATTCATATCGGTCACGGAGCCATTTGGCTGTAGACTCTGGTGTTGTTAATTAATTTGATCAGGGGCGGAGGGGGAAGCAAGCCCGCCAGAGGAGGGGGCATGTGTAGTGTGTGTAGTACAAATGACTCCCAAATGAAAGGCACGTTTTAATCAAAGGGGGGGATGTCCTAGTGATTTTGTAACTGTTGAGGGTGATTGAAGATTAAATGTAGGGACAGTTCACGACATTCACCCCTCAGTTATAATGAATGATGAAGCACTGCAGTGACTAGAGCCCAGAGGTCTTTCCGGTCAGGTCACATGGTTAGGAAAACTCCAAGCCCTAGCCATGACATAATAGAAAAGAAGCAACTATGATTATTTTTTAGCATTTTAGGCGTTACATCATTAGGTTAGGTTATTCCAATGTAAAGCGCTTTGGGTGGAAAATATCTGTACACATCAAATGAATTGTTATGTTATGTTAATTTTCATGATGTTATAAGTACTCAAGATCTTGGCACCTTTCATCAATATTACATGAGACAAAGTAAATTTTTTTTGGCTTTGGCAAATTGTACTTCCTAGCTGAGTTTTACAATGTTGACATGTAGAGAGGATGTTGAAAGGATCATCACTCTGATACTATATCCCAAAGCCCTGTCTCTCACCCCTGACATTGTTCAAGGAGCATAACTGTTTTAGGGCAAAACAGGTGTCAACCTAAATCAACTCCAAATGTTTCATGGATGTGACACTGAGCACACAAAATGTGAACGAGGGCCAGGGTGACTCTCATGCTTCATTCCGAATTCATTTAGTTTCGTGTCCTTTTCATTCCCTTGCTCTCCAGCCTTTAGCTGAAATGAAATTGATTTGCATAATGAAAAGAGATCAAATTTACTGTACAGAAATTAGACATAATAATGAATTTTCCCTCAGGGAGAATGAGGTATAAACCACAAAGAAAGCAGGGAGACGAAAGGAGAGGTGAAAGAAAGAAACAATAAAACGTAATTATACAGCACCAATAAACCTAGAACTTCTCCATGTACCAAATACCAAGATAGGAGGCTCACATTATTTCATTCGGCAAAGCCAACAAAGGCTCATTCAAAGCCGCAATGAGTCTTACAACATGACAATTCCTCTAATCGTCCATGCTCCAAATGTGAAAGGACAAGGTAGGCATCCCTGTCGACAGCCCCTTTTCTTTTGGAGGTATTACTAATTACATTTCTGTTATCATGCTAATTCCAAGTCTCAACATAGAATCTCATCTAACTATTCTGTTATTTGTTATATCTCTGTTAGGGGAATGATGTTGGAGTGGGAGGGGAACACAGCTAAAGCTCATCTGGGCAAGGTCTCCAAAATGCCTTTTTGGAAAAGGGAGGGTAGAGGGAGTTGGAGGGTATTTGCTAAAAGAGTTGAGGTAGATTACTTTCCTACATCCTCTCATAGGTTAAGAACGACCTTGAACCTTTCTTGCTGGAGTTTTACTGAAATCAGACTTTTGAGAGAAGTTGTACCAGCTGAGAAGGTTTGGAAGTGGGTGGTACATAATTACAATGGAAGTTGTCAATATTAGTGTTTACATGTGCTCATATGCTGTTCAATAGTGTACACAGTGCAGGCTCCTCAGAGGAAGAAGAATTTCAGTGAATTTCATAAAAATTAAAATAGTGAAACATTAAAAAAGTTATAAAACTATACTAAATATATTCACATCACCAAATAATTGATTAAAACACACTGTTTTGCAATAAAGTTCTACAGTAGCCTCAACAGCACTCTGTAGGGTAGCACCATGGTGTAGCCGGAGGACAGGTGGTTTCCATCCTCCTCTGGGTACATTGACTTTAATACAAAACCTAGGAGTCTCATGGTTCTCACCCGCTTCCATAGACTTACACACTAATTATGACGTTGCCCACCCAAACAAATGATCAGAGAATGAATCTAGTACTGAAATCATAAGCTACAGCTAGCTAGCACTGCAGTGCATAAAATGCGATGAGTAGTTGACTCAAAGAGAAAGACAGTCGCTGAACAGTTTTTAACAAATTTATTTATTTACAAATGAAGGTGAAGCAAAAGAGAGAGAGAGAACCAGCTATATTTCATTTTTCTATTTCACTTAGCTAGCGAATGCTGCTAGATCGTTTAGCCTACTCAAACACCCGGCTCAAACAGAGAGGAATGCTAAGTTAACCAGCTGGCTATGGCTAGCCAACACTGGAACTCTTCCAAGTCAAGGTAAGCTTTTGGTTTTATTAATTTATTGCCACCGGGGCCTGCCGGTGGAACTGCTAAACTGCTTACTGACTGTACACTGTACTGCATGATTGTAGCAGGTTAACTAATGCCTTAGTTTTAGTAGCTATGTTGACTATGACGTTAGCTAATATGGTGACAATGATGTAGGCTGTGTGTAGTGGTTAGCGGTTATGATATAAAGGTTTTGCTTGGAAAGGTTTTTTCCCCTGGTCACAGACAGCTGATACGTTGTGAACTGAAGTCCACAAGTGAAGAGAAAAGGTGAGAGGAGGAGAGCGCATAGATGCGAGAAGGAATTATACAACAAGCAAAATGATCATGCTGTTTGTATGTGGCTGCTATGAAAGTGACTGTGTTTTTTGTGTGATCAGGGGTGTATTCATTCCGCCGATTCTGTTGACAAAAGTTTCTTAAACAGAAGCAAACAGAACAAAATGGGGATAAACATACCTGAATTTTTCCAATAGAGACTCTCGTTTGCAAATGTTGGACTAATGATTACACCCTAGATCAGCTAGATGCAGGCAGGAGTGTGCAAGGCAGTATTGAATGTGTCACTGTCTGTCACCTTGATTAATCAAATTCTTCTCTCTACCTGTGCACCTACATGTTGTAAACTTTCATTCATAGGCTAGTTGTAGCAACCTCATGATGGGTATAGAGAAAATCTGAGTATCATTTAGAAGCCTAAACCTATCGATGTTATATTGAGCTGGGTGAATGGAATATGAATGACAGTCATCCAATATGCTGTAATAGAAATAAGGCCAAGCTCATAATTTTTTTTATCATCCTCCCTCATCTTAAACATAACCGACCGCCACTTAGTGTACAAGTACATCAAACTGTCATCCATATGAAACCCCTTCATCCACAACTCAAGGCTGAGATGTTTCCCTGTGATAGCACAATGAGTAACTCACCAACTACTCTCTCCCACAACGGAATGGCCTCTTCTTCACTGACATGTTTTTAATAACGCATGAGGACCAAGTCGGTGCCACCTGTCTCTGCTCTTGACAAATGTCAGAGGTGAACGGTGTGGAAGTGTGAACAGAAAACGTCCTTATATATCCCAACTTCCTTATATATCCCGCCGCTTCAAGCGGACAGGGAAAATAACCCCTTACTGTCTCCCAGGTAAATTGATAGGCATATGGATGAGCTCCATGTACCCTATAGTCACGGCTCCTCTGCTCTCGCCATAATTCCATCTTCCTCCACTCTCTCTCCATTTGTGTGTCCATTATAATGGTGCAGGAAACCATGTCATTCCATGCCTCAAAATTGCAGAAAGTCTATTATATACTGTTAATTTTCATTAAAACCACAGAGCAGTATTCTACTTTTCCAATTATTGAACTTGTCCATGGTTTTGCTCTGAGCGCAGAAGCTTCACATTATTGTTAGCACATGCAAATTCTTATCTATTGAGAGTGGTATGTTATACCACGTCTCAGAGTCGCCGACGTTCAAGGAGCCTCTCAACTGAGCGTAGGGATAGGTTCTTAGGTGGGGCATGGTACATGGTGTGAACGTGAATGGAGAAAAAAAAGCATTTTTTAAAAGTAATATTATGTGTCTTCCACTTTGTAGCTGCCATTTTGCGAATTGCAATTTTGGGGCCATTCAGACCAAGGCATTAGCGTGCATAAGAGGAAGTTGGCATGTTCACTTCCAGGCCTTGGCAACCTGTTTATCTGTGAATATTTATCATTTACTTGGGAATTCTGGCACCATCATGGCATTGCATGCGCCACATTGATTGATTGGTCATTTTTGTTTAACAGTTCAGACATGAGTATCCCTTTTAAACAGCTAAATGGTGAATCATTTTGGACAAACGAGTATCAAACAGGTTTGAATGTATGCCAAATAAATAAAAACTGAATACCAATGAGAGCGTTTTGCATCACAGAGGAGAGGACATGAAGAAGGGAACTTAACAACATCCTAAGCAGGTTTGGCGATCTATCAATGTAAACCTGAAATACAGTATCCGTTTTGAGGACAATTCATCGTAGCAAGGCTTGTAGCATGCACATTGAAGTATACAGCCTCACTATGGCTTAGATCAATTGCCCTCACTTGCACCTGTGATACATGTCGTACCTATGTCTTGTGCCTCTGACACATAACTTAATGGCTGCAGGCCGGAATAGCTTCCTACCTCCCACTGTGAGAGAAGCTGAACAGCATTAGTACACATCCCATAGGAGAGATCAGGTGCTGGGGCGCCCATTAATTTGACCATTAATCTTTAGGGTAGACATCACTGATGAAGTGGCTACATTTCCACAGTGCTGGCTAGACAACTTTTCTTCCCATACAGGATGACTGCTCACAAGTCATGTCTTGAGATTATGCTGGATAGAGCAGACTACCCAGTCAGCAGACGATTACTGGTCAGATCTGGTTGTTTAGCAGCACATATGGCTGAGTGCTGGCACTGAAACGTCATATGGGCTAGATCCGGTCAACATTTTGGGAGATATGACCTGGTGTAGGGTTGACACTTTTTTGTTCTGGATGAGCTCCGGCTTGAGGTACAGTATGTGACCCTAACAAGTTCCCGTAGTTGCTGGGCGACTTTTGGTCTGAATGTTTGCCGGACTAGGTCACTGCCAACAGCGTCACCTCACACTGGCCTTTTCATCTGGTTTAGGTATGGTAACCAGACCTGGCCCACTTCTTCACCGTATTACCAAGTGCTAACTGGGCCAGCTGATAAGTGGTAACATGTGGGCCGGATTTGGGTCATCCTACTACTACTACTGGCTTGGTAGCCTTCTAAGTTAGCTCAGCCATTAAAAGCTCATGATCTGTACTGGCTGGGGCCGAGAGCATCATGTATAATGTGCTGGTGGTGGAAAAAGTACCCAATTGTCATACTTGAGTAAAAGTAAAGACACCTTAATAGAAAATGACTCAAGTAAAAGTGAAAGTCACCCAGTAAAACACTACTTGAGTAAAAGTCTAAAAGTATTTGGTTTTAAATATACTTAAGTATAAAAAGTAAATGTAATTGCTAAAATATACTTAAGTATCAAAAGTAAAAGTACAAGTATAAATCATTTCATTTTCCTTATATTAAGCAAAGCAGGCGGACACATTTTCTAGTTTTTTCTTTATTTACAGATAGCCAACACTCAGACACCATTTACAAACGAAGCATTTGTGTTTAGTGAGTACGCCAGATCAGAGGCAGTAGGGATGACCAGGGATGTTCTCTTGATAAGTGTGTGAATTAGACCATTTTCCTGTCCAGCTAAGCATTCAAAATGTAACAAGTTATTTTGGGTGTCAGGGAAAATGTATGGAGTAAAAAGTACATTATTTTCTTTAGGAATCTAGTGAAGTAAAAGTAAAAGTTGCCAAAAAAATAAATAGTAAAGTAAAGAATTGATACCAAAAAAACCGACTTATTTTTACTTAAGTACTTTACACCACTGATCATGTGTGCCGCAGATGTTTGAATGCCTTTTTGTGTGTGGTGTGTACAGTGGCGATTTTAGTATGTAGATCTTGGTGAGGCAAACTCAACATAAAAAAAAGCAGCAAAGCCACAACACAACACTAATTGTGCTATAACAGTGACAAACGGTGCCACAAACTGTTAGGGCCTACATAAAGCTGTCCCGACAGCAGAGCTTTCTTTTCAGCACCATGGAGTGAATCCTTACCACCACTACACCTGGCTATCAGCGGAGCCTTATCTGGCAGTGAAACAGTTCACTCAGCCTCATTTACTGCCTTTTTAAAAACCATAGCTGATATGGCGGACTTGCTTAAATAAATATGGTTTCTACTGACTACTTGTGGATTTGTATAACTCGACAAGAACCGGATTCGCTTTAAATAATAACAAATGCCGATATGAGTTTTGACTTTTGAACCATACATAAACATTATTACATTTATGTTCAGTAAATTCATCATGTTTGTTCTTATATCATTAACACTTAGCTCTGAGTATAAGCAAGTGCAAACAAACGAGCTGCGACGAGGTAGGCTTTCATTCAGCACTTTCAAAATGGACACTAACAGAAATTCAGATAGATGTTAGTTCAGATAAATTCAGCAAGATGTTGAGGCCTTAACTTTACTCTTCTTACAGTCACCACAGAGAGAGAAAGAGATGAGAAAGACGCGGTTAGCCTACCATTATTCTCCCTGTACACCAAGTCAGAACCGTAGGATAAATAACGTGGGCACATAAGCAGACAATGAAAGCTCTTACAATATTCTATGATGACGTTTCTCTAAAACAGGCTATAGGCTACATGTGCACTACCAAGTCAAAACAGTAGGCTAAGTTCTGAGGAATACCTGGAATAGTAATCCTTCTACCCCCCCCCCACCCCCCCCCCCCCACCCCCACCCCACCCATAAAAAAAAAAACTGGTTGTCCCACTGGCTATCATACGTTGAATGCACCAATTTGTAAGTCGCTCTGGATAAGAGCGTCTGCTAAATGATGTAAATGTAAATGTAAATGAGAAGGACCAAATTCTTAGGGTGAGACACATGGGCTACTAACAGCTTTCTACACAACATACACTTAGTATTACTTTCTTAGCTATAGTATACATATCTCCCTGGCATATTACATCATTTATGCAGCAACATACAATACATATTTTTGGACTCACTGTTGTTGTGCTGTGCTCACTTGAACAGGAAGGTGGCACGGCAGTCCTTCTTGTGGGCAAACTTGGTCATCAAACTTTGTCATCAAAGTCTGTCATTTATGGTCCTTACAAGACAACTGGGAACTCGGGGGAAAAGAAACGAGGTTGAATCATGATGTCAGTGATCTTCAGGTCGGAAAGCCGTAGCTCTAGAAAGAGGCCTGAGTTCCCAACTTGGAATTATGAGTTGGATGACCGAGCAAATTTTTTTTCAGAGTTCCCAGTTGTCTTGAACGCACTGAAGTCGGAAGTTAGAGATTTCGCAGTTCCGAGTTCCCAGTTGTTTTGAAAGTGGCAGCAGTCATGCTGGATTGACAGTATGGCCAATGTATTAAACCTTTTCTGGGCCATGGTGGTGCATATGAATGTTTATGCTAAACAGGTGGGTCTCAAAACAGGTGGGGCTCTGCCCTGAATTACGGGTCACCACTGGGTATGTATATTGAACTGTATTTATGTCATGTAATACTGTGTCATGTATGTGAAATGTATGTAGCAAAATATCTGTAAAAACAAGAGTGTAAAACAAGGTTGCTTTTGTCCTCCAAAGGGGTGGGTGATGGGTTTGAAAGACAAAATAATTTCTCTATTGTTTTATGTATGTGTTGAAATTGTAAAAAAACAAATAAATAAATATTAAGTTAGCTCAGCCTGGGCTCACAAGTTTACTCAAATTCGAATTGGCACCACCCCCTGAAATGCCACTTTGAGGGCATATTGAACACATGCTGGTGTCTGTTGTGTGTGCATATGATGACATCAAAAAAGGATTGTCTTTGGCTTTCTGAACGCTGATTTTGAACACACCCCTGAGGGAGTTCCTGCATTGTGACAGCTGAATTTCCCCCAAAAAAAACATTTTAAAATAGAATTTATGACAGTTGATGTCAACCTAGGTGAACCATTGGCCTGGAGGGAAGCAACATCTAACGACATTGGAGAGGCCCAAGATAGAGCAAGCCTAGAGAAATGGGGTCTCAAGGGGCATCTACAAAGAGACGTGCGAGAGGATCAAGCTATCTTTCAACTGTGTAAACTAGCTAGTCAGATTGTCAGCTTTTCTCTGGAGCAGAAGAGGGATTTTGCCAGTTCTGAAATTAGGGAGAAAATGATTGAGAGAGAGAGAGAGAGAGAGAGAGAGAGAGAGAGAGAGAGAGAGAGAGAGAGCGAGAGAGAGAGAGAGAGAGAGAGAGAGAGAGAGAGAGAGAGAGAGAGAGAGAGACAGAGCATGGCAAGCCACACAGTTTACAGCTAAAAAAAAGCAGCAGATATGTAGAAAAAGAAATACCTATAAAAATCTTAATCCAATATGGCTAATAGAATGAAAGTAAACAGAGGAGAGCATCACTGTAATACAGAGGTTTCTAATTATTGTATTAACTTAACCTTATAAGATATTGCTAACTATATTATATTATATTATGTTAATGTATTACGTTAAATACATTTGCTAAGATATTTTTTCTCGTAAATAATGAAAGTATGTGAGTATTTATTTACCTTAGCAAATGCATATTTACCCAATACATTCAAGATTCAGGACAAAAAAAGTATTGCATTTTCCAAATGTGCAAATGTTTTCTTTTCTGTTCATCCTCACTGGCTCTCTATGCAGGCATTTTTGCACTGTGGGTTCAAGGAGGCATCCCGAAAGCACAGATAACCACCCTTTAATCTTTCTCTGACTGTCAGGATGGCTGACGTTATACAACATGATGAACTGTGGAATAAACACTGCATGGAGGGAATACACTTTACACACAAGCCACAGATTACAGCATCCATAGCACTGATATCCTTTTTTATTCAAAGTGACAGAGCTGCCGTAGAGGTATAGTCTCAGCATTAGTAATATGGAGTCAGTGTCGAATCAGTTCTTTAGTTACAGTCAATGTCTAGGGGATTTAGAGGACTTCCCTGTGACCTCTAAATATAGGGTTTGGCCACTTCAGATCTTTGTTGTGATATTTAAATGACAACCTCATAAAATATCAAATAGTATATACTTAACCATTAAGGCAACGCGGAATGTCTGGATACAGCCATTAGCTGTGGTATTTTGGCCGTATACCACAAACCCCAAGGTGCCTTATTGCTATTATAAACTGGTTACCAACGTAATTAGAGCAGTAAAAATAAATGTGTTGTCATACCTGTGGTATACGGTCTGATATACCACGGCTGTCAGCCAATCAGCGTTCAGGGCTCGAACCACCCAGTTTATACTGTACCTCAAGACACGTTGTTTTGAATTGTTCTTTGTGCCTTTAGATCAGAACAGATTGACATCACTACTACATAATGAGCAGTATAATTTGAGCTTGGGCAAGCCATCAAGGTTGTGCTATTAAGATTGTTCTGCTCCTTTAAATCGACTTTAAAACAGAAATATTAAATCATAAAGTGCCACAATCTGGCTATGGAGTCTAGTCTAACGTCATCTGGTAAGTGGTGTGGTCTGATTCTCTGAACTAAGCGGATTGTTCAGGACCCAATTATAAAGAACAAAGTAAATATCTGTGTCTCTTATACTTTAGTGCATTGACAAAACAGACACTCAACCTCGCTCGTATAACAACCTCATGTACTAATTGATTTGTATTGATATTTTCTAGATGTTCATTTGGTTCGTTTTCAGTGGTAATGCACCACATTCTCTTAGGCCGTGGCTAGCTAACCCTCCTTCCACACAAACATTTGTTAACCCTATAAATCTATAAATCACTTCTAGGCAAATCCCCGCCTTATCTTAGCTCACTGGTCACCATAGCATCACCCACCCGTAGGTATGCGTTCCAGCATGTATATCTCACTGGTCATCCCCAAAGCCAACACCTCCTTTGGTCGCCATTCCCTCCAGTTCTCTGCTGCAAATGACTGGAACGAACTGCAAAAATCTCTGAAGCTGGAGACTCTTATCTCCCTCACTATCTTTAAGCATCAGTTGTCAGAGCAGCTTACCGATCACTGCACCTGTACACAGCCCATCTGTAATTAGCCCATCCAACTACCTCATCCCCATAATTATTTTGCACTATGGCCTATTTATTGCCTTACCTCCATAACTTACTACATTTGCACACACTGTATGATTTTCTATTGTGTTATTGACTGTACGTTTTGTTTATTCCATATGTAACTCTGTGTTGTTGTTGTTTTTACTGCACTGCTTTGCTTTATCTTGACCAGGTCGCAGTTGTAAATGAGAACTGGCTTACCTGGTTAAATAGAGGTGAAATAAAAAAATTACAAATAAAATAAAAACCCAGGGCTCTCTGAAACTGTCATCATTCTTCTGGAGTAGAATATTCAAATTATGTTACAACAGAAAAACGTTTGTGCCAAGACCGTTCTGTAGCAGGTCCAGCTAGCCCTGGGCCAAGGTTGGTGCTATCCCACTTGAGAATGTGCAAATGTCAACAATCACTTAACAGGACCAATTCTATCTTAGATTTTTCTGAGGCTGTTAGCCCTGGGCTAAGTGCAGTGTGAACACGGCTACAGTGAGGAAAAAAATTATTTGATCCCCTGCTGATTTTGTATGTTTGCCCACTGACAAAGAAATGATCAGTCTATAATTTTAATGGTAGGTTTATTTTAACAGTGAGAGACAGAATAACAACTAAAAAATCCAGAAAAACGCATTTCAAAAATGTTATAAATTGATTTGCATTTTAATGAGGGAAATAAGTATTTGACCCCCTCTCAATCAGAAGGATTTCTGGCTCCCAGGTGTCTTTTATACAGGTAACGAGCTGAGATTAGGAGCACACTCTTAAAGGGAGTGCTCCAAATCTCAGCTTGTTACCTGTATAAAAGACACCTGTCCACAGAAGCAATCAATCAATCAGATTCCAAACTCTCCACCATGGCCAAGACCAAAGAGCTCTCCAAGGATGTCAGGGCCAAGATTGTAGACCTACAAGGCTGGAATGGGCTACAAGACCATCGCCAAGCAGCTTGGTGAGAAGGTGACAACAGTTGGTGTGATTATTCGCAAATGGAAGAAACACAAAAGACTTGTCAATCTCCCTCGGCCTGGGGCTCCATGCAAGGTCTCATCTTGTGGAGTTGCAATGATCATGAGAACGGTGAGGAATCAGCCCAGAACTACACGGGAGGATCTTGTCAATGATTTCAAGGCAGCTGGGACCATAGTTACCAAGAAAACAATTGGTGAAGGACTGAAATCCTGCAGCGCCCGCAAGGTCCCCCTGCTCAAGAAAGCACATATACAGGCCCGTCTGAAGTTTGCCAATGAACATCTGAATGATTCAGAGGAGAACTGGGTGAAAGTGTTGTGGTCAGATGAGACCAAAATGGAGCTCTTTGGCATCAACACAACTCGCCGTGTTTGGAGGAGGAGGAATGCTGCCTATGACCCCAAGATCACCATCCCCACCGTCAAACATGGAGGTGGAAACATTATGCTTTGGGGGTGTTTTTCTGCTAAGGGGACAGGACAACACCGCATCACAGGGACGATGGATTGGGCCATGTACCATCAAATCTTGGGTGAGAACCTCCTTCCCTCAGCCAGGGCATTGAAAATGGGTCGTAAATGGGTATTCCAGCATGACAATGACCCAAAACACACGGCCAAGGTAACAAAGGAGTGGCTCAAGAAGAAGCACATTAAGGTCCTGGAGTGGCCTAGCCAGTCACCAGACCTTAATCCCATAGAACGTCTGTGGAGGGAGCTGAAGGTTCGAGTTGGCAAACATCAGCCTCGAAACTTTAATGACTTGGTGAAGATCTGCAAACAGGAGTGGGACAAAATCCCTCCTGAGATGTGTGCAAACCTGGTGGCCAACTACAAGAAACGTCTGACCCCTGTGATTGCCAACAAGGGTTTTGCCACCAAGTACCAAATCCTTATTTCCCTCATTCAAATGCAAATCAATTTATAACATTTTTGACATTTTCTGGATTTGTTTGTTGTTATTCTGTCTCTCACTGTTCAAATAAACCTACCATTAAAATTATGGACTGATCATTTCTTTGTCAGTGGGCAAACGTACAAAATCAGCAGGGGATCAAATACTTTTTTCCCTCACTGTAGGTCCCAGGGTGTTCAAAAAGTCATTTATCGCAGATATCATACAGCTGGTAGGGTTCTATTCTTTGAAAACATTTCAAACAAGAAATCAAACTATTTGGAGGTTTTAGTGGTAAAACAAGGCATGCTTTGATGAATTTAACCCGAATCTAATTACTGGCAATCATGATTTAAATAAATAACTACAGTATCAAAATAGAAAACGGTGTCATCATTTTAAATCAAGGAATCTTGAAGTTTAAGTGCTAAAATATTACATGTTTTGATTTATTTAAGTCAAAATCTTTTTGAAATTAAGTTGTACAGTACCAAATTCTATTCCCAATTCGAAATCATCTAAATTAACTGGCTTGTGCATAATTCAACATCAGGCTTCGGTCAATCATAATTTCTGCAAGTATTTCTAGTCTCAAAATATACGTTTTTAGATAATTTAAACTGACTACATGCCAAAATACATTTTTCGAAAATGTTTAACTGCCTGAAATTTTTTTCCTCTCCTTCTAGCAGGTTTAAATGACATCAGGTTTGACCTAGTCTTGCATTTCATAACGTGGGTAAAGAAAATGTTGGTTTGTTTTTCCCTCCCTCTTTGAAAGCTTTGTTTTTCCATGTGGCTTCGAAAAGTAAATAGTGCTCCGATGCCTATTTTTTAAAATAAATATGTTCTACACTACATTCATATTTACACCATGTCTAATCAATTGTCATTATCAATCCCAATGAGAAAAGAGGGGACTCTTTAATGTCAGCACAGAAATTTCCCCAGAGCACTGTCAATCACTTTTCATTCACACGCATAACAAAAACAATGTCCTCATGTTGCCCTTGGACTGGGGGGGGGGGGGGGATTTATGATTTATTACGACACATTAATATGTTAGCATGTACAGCCTATTATTGAAAAATGGGTGCTGCTGTCTCGATAAAGACGCTTGTTTATGGGCGGAGAGTGGAGTGGCCAGGAGTCCTGGGAGAAACAGATATTCCCCCTTAGGCAGTGCTTACTGTTTAACCTTCTCCATTGAATTAGTCATTCAGCAGTATCCTGCTGACATTTCACTGATGAGGAATTCATTAAAGTTCCCAAAACACCCCCGTCTCTTGCCCTATGTCTCTAATGGCCTGGGTGGTTATAGGCAACAGTCTAGAGGAATGTATGCTATGCCATCATGTCATCCGGTGCTGTCATCGTGGAGCTATGATTAATAATACACTGAACAAAAATTAAACGCAACATGCAACAATTTCTAAGATTTTACTAAGTTACAGTTCACATAACTGCCCACACAACGTCTGCCATCTGCCCGGTAAAGCTGAAACCGGGATTAATCTGTAAAGAACACAATTCTCCAGTGTGCCAGTGGCTATTGAAGGTGAGCATTTGCCCACTGAAGTCGGTTACAATGCCGAACTGCAGTCAGGTCAAGACCCTGGTGAGGACGACGAGCATGCAGATGAGCTTCCCTGAGACGGTTTCTGACAGCTTTTGCAGCCATTCTTCGGTTGTGCAAACCCACAGTTTCATCAGCTGTCCGGGTGGCTGGTCTCAGATAATTCTGCAGGTGAAGAAACCGGATGTGGAGGTCCTGGGCTGGCGTGGTTACACGTGGTCTGCGGTTGTGAGGCCAGTTGGATGTACTGCCAAATTCTCTAAAATGACTTTGGAGGCGGCTTATGGTAGAGAAAGGAATGTTCAGTTGTCAGGCAACAGCTCTGCTGGACATTCCTGCAGTCAGAATGCCAATTGCACTCTCCCTCAAAACTTGAGACATCTGTGCATTGTGTTGTGTGACAAAACTGCACATTTTAGAGTGGCCTTTTATTGTCCCCAGCACAAGGTGCACCTGTGTAATTATCATGCAGTTTAATCAGCTTCTTGATATGCCACACCTGTCAGGTGGATGGATTATCTCGCCCTCGCTCTTCTTGTTCAAGTAGCATATACTTCTAGCCAAAAGTCAGGCCAAAGATGTTATTATCGAAATGGTTTTTACTAATCTTGTTCAGGTTCATTATGACCTTGAAATATAGACATATTAGAAGTCTCCGACTTGTCAATGTTTTGGAAGTACTGTAGATATTCAGCAGGCAGATGTAAGATTAATGTTAGGGGTTAAGTCAAGGTAAGGGACAGACAGTGGTTAAGGTTAGGGTTAAGATTAGTGTTAAATTAAGGTAAGGGACAGTCAGGGGTTACATTTAGGGTTAAGATTAGGGTTAGGTTTAAGGTGAAAGGGAGAGTTTGCTTTTTTAAATTTAGAAAGAAAAGTGAACTATCCCTTTAAGGCAATGGTATTCAAACATTTTCAGGAGCCATATTTTTTCCCCACAAATTTCTCACAACCCCACCCCAAATCTAATGACAACCTTAAAATCAGTAAATATCGATATTTACATCAAATAAACTTTCATTCATTGCATTTTCATCACTTATCAAAATGAAAAGAAACATTTACTCAATAAAAACACACTAGGGGTCGCGACCCCGACTTTGAATACCACTGCTTTAAGGTTAGGGGTGATGTAGGTTAAGGGAAAGTGTTAAGGATATAATTAGGGATAAGAATCTGCCAGTTAAATGTCCACTGTCCAACATTTTCCAACATCCTTAGTCAAAACGGCTGACTCAACACTCAAGTGAAATTTGAACTTTAAACTCACAATGGCCCTCCTACTGCTCAATTCAGTCCATAGTGCAGAAGATCTGCAATCGGTAGAGCGATTTACATTTAAAGGCTTTGTTACCACGTACGCAGAGACAGCATTCGCGGTAAACGCTGCATATGTCAGCTCAATCGGAAATTACCTTTAAAGGTCAACTGCGCTACAACACCGATCTTCCACGCTATGGATTGAATTGAGCCCTTAGTCCTTTGAAGCAAAATCTGACATGGTATGACTTGGCCACCACCACAACCACAAAGATGAGAGACTGAACTCCATATGCCTCACATTCCTCAAGTGACCATGAAAATGAAACGGCTTAGCAGTAGGGAGTCAGTAGGAAGAAATACTCTGAATTCCCTTAGTCTGCCTTTACCCATCCTCAGCAGTAATTAGACTTACACATTCTGACTGTTCTCTCTCTAGTGGAACCAATCTACACAATTCACTTCCTGGAGGCAGGACTCTATTTCCCTAAAAATATAAATATATTCAGTAAATAAGTGTCATCATACCATAATTATGAGGGTAAAGTTTCACTGTATTAAATCAGTTATTATAATATCAAACTGTCTCCTACATTTTTTCCCCCTCAGGAATACTGTAGCGACTCTCACAAAAAATGACGTAATAAGATACGATTATGTTGTTATAGTTACATTAGATCGTAGGGATCTCAGTTCATGCAGCGTGGAGAAATAGCCATCAGAGTATTGAAAATAAAAAATACAATCAAATATTTATTGATTTTATTTCCCATACATATGCAAGTTTAAGGTCAACATTAAATAGGTTCTGGATGCTGGGTAGAGGAATTCCATCTCCTCATCCTTTATCCCTGTACCTGTAACCCCTTCACATATCCATCTGACCTGTAAAATAGACCCAAAAGAACAAAAGCAAGAAAATCTTACAGAATATAAAACAAGATGGTTGCATATTACACACTCACACATACAAATACTGGAATGAAAATGAACTCCTCAGGAAGAGTTCGCTAATAGCCAACTCTATGAAACCAACAGTCATTTCATATAGTCTTGGATCACTCGTGTAGATTGTGCCTCATAGCCTTTTAAATGGCGCTGAAAAAGAAAAGCAAAAACTTTTAATGTCCCACAACCTTCATAACCCCTTAGAAATCTTCACAATACAGTGAAAGTATGTCAACCCAAAACCAATCTTTGCACTGAATTGGCTCATCCTTTGTTCTCTCACTCTTTTCTTTTTAGTCTCGCTCCGTCTTCAGTTGTTTATTTTACAAATGTGTTCCTAAAAAATATATACAAATATTTCCAAGACTGTAGTTGTCTGTGACCCAAATATCACCTTTGTGAAAGCAGTGTGTAAAGTTATATCTATGCTAAGCACTTCCATAGAAGCTCTTCTCTCCTCAGGTTCTCACCATCATTTCTGTTTAATTCTTCACTGATGTCCATTGTTACAAGTGGTGCGGTGATTATGGACAAAATAAATAAATAAATACAAAGGAATAAATACATACTGTAAATATTTTCTTAAATAAATACATATCTCAGATAGATTGCCTTGTCTTGAAGAAAAAATACTTGACCCCCTGCTGAGTTTCATAACGTTCATATTTCTCAGAATGTCCTCAGAGCGTCCACTCACACAGCTAAAAATGGACCCAGTCTTTGATTCCAGACAGAAAATACCCAGAAACAAATTTAAAAAGTAATGGTATTGTAACCTGTGGCGCACCACTTATATTCTGTTACGTCATACTCCTCTGTTCGTTATTGTAAAGGGAAAAGTGAATGGATAACACCTCCCTTTTCCCCTCATTTAATCAGCCCACCTTTCACCCTGGAGTTTCAAACACTTTAAAAACGTTGTTTTTCTTTGAAAAACGTCAAACTTGAAGTTTCGAAGTAAGAAAGATTTTTTGACCTAATCCATTTTCAACACACCGACTGGGCTTCAGATCTGTCGCTGTGGAGGAGATGGAGGAGGGCTTTTTAGGACAGTGTTGACACTGGGCTCCCTTGATACAGTGCTGGGGACGGAGGAGAAGGCAAAGGTCTGGGCTGAGGACACTGCTAGGAGCCCTCTTCCTCAGGATGTCCCGGGGCGTAGTAGCCCGCCAGCTGCCTGAAGCGTGGCCCCCAGTCGCTGAGGTAGGAGAAATCCTGCTCGGATGTGGTGGACAGGGTGTGGATAGAGCTGAGGGAGAGGGCCGGCGAGCTGGTGCCCTCAAAGGCGTAGGTCTGGAACGAGTCGTAGGGCGGCACTGACAGGTCGGCATCTGCCTGCTCCACCTTCTTGCGGATGTAGCCCTTGAAGAGGGAGAAGTCGGCTGCCCCGCCATCGCCGCTCACCCGCCCCTGGATCCACTGGGGCAGCGCATGCAGGTCGTGGCCTGACTCAGACGAACCACTCTTGGCCTCAGGGAAGTCATAGAGGTTGCGCAGGGCACTCATGTCATAGGCCTGCGTGTCCTGCTCGCCGCCGCCCTCGTCGTTGTACTTGATGACGTTGTCGCGCATGTCCTCCTCGTCCACTGACATACGCTGGCCCTTGCGGTGGCGCTTCAGGGTCAGGATTAGCAGCACCAGGACTGCAGAGGTGGAGAAAGAGCATTGGATTAGGGATTAAGGGGTTTAGGGATTAGCCACATCAACAGTGGGGAAGTCAGAGCCAAAGATTTTGATTATTATCTGGAGTTGGGAGAAACTTTTCGAGAGTAGCTGGTAGAGAGTAATTTCAAGTAATAGGGCGAAGACTAATAAATTATAGGAAAGAACAAAAACATTGGGGGCCATCTGCCCTTTTGTAAAGATTCTCTCAAGCACAATGGGGAATAACACAATTAATGAAGAATTATTGGATTATGCAAGTGGTGCGTGGCTAATAAAATTACAACAGCCTTTTTTGTCATTATTAGGAAAAAGTTTGCCCTTTTCCAGTTCTGGTTTTCTAACTTTGATTTCACCCCAAAAAGACAGCCAAGTGAAGGGTAACATTTCCAATGCATGAGGATTCTCCACGGGTGCACGAACAACATCCATAATTGCTTGCCGTCATTGTAAATAAGAATTTGTTCTTAACTGACTTGCCTATTTAAATAAAGGTTAAATAAAATAAATAAATAAATATATGTTTTTAATTTCTTGATAGAGGCTGATCGGTCTATCAATACTTATTCAAGTAAAATGTGCTGCGGTAGAACCAGACAGAAAATCACAGCAGAGATCTACAGTATTGGCTTCCACTTACAGAGGGTTTAATGACTGAAAAATTAAGTCTGAATTAAAAAGGAAAACAATTGAGATGGATCACTTAATAGTCTACTGAGGCGGAGGAAAAACAAAAGCTGTATCCACCTCAATAAATCAATGAGGGCTTTAATCCAATCTTACTTATTTTAATTACCTCCTTTATGTCTGATTAGAAAACTTCCACTTAGCTATAGCCCCCTTATCTAGACATATCGTTATTCTGGAGGGGCTCTGCTTGATTCATTAATTAATTAACTATATTAATGTCTACCACCAAAGCAAATGTCATCGCTATGACAACAACACTCTAATCAAAGTGTCTTTATCAAATGTGGAACTAAAACGATAACAAGATAATTATAATGATGATATGAATATTCAGACAATATTAATGTATATCATGACTATTATGGAGTAATATAACCATTACTATGTATATCAATGTTATGACCATTACTATTATAATTGGGATTGATGCGATTACTGTTTCTTCTGTTTATTAGGAACGCCATTAGCCTTTGCAGAAGTAGCAGCTACTCTTCCTCGGGTCCACAAAAAACAAGTAACAAAACACAGTTACACTGATAGACAAGGACAGTCACACAAATTTAAAATACAACGATATACAAACAATACAACTAAAAAATGATGTGTGTGTTAGAGTGTGTCTGTGTGTGCGTGTGTTTGTGTGTGTTTCCCCTCACAGCCATTTCATGAGTTGTTGTTTAATCCGTTTTTTAAAGGTAATTTGCTGTTTGCTTAAGTAATTGGATGGAAGGGATTTTTTTTAGGGGGTAGATCAGCTTTAATAATGCTGATACAATTGCGGTTTCTATCAATCTAATTGTCTGCATCATTTCCAATCCCTCACATACACTACCGTTCAAAAGTTTGGGGTCACTTAGAAATGTCCTTGTTTTCGAAAGAAAATTAATTTTTGGTCCATTAAAATAACATCAAATTGATCAGAAATACAGTGTAGACATTGTTAATGTTGTAAATGGCTATTGTAGCTGGAAACGGCAGATTTTTTATGGAATATCTACATAGGCGTACAGAGGCCCCATAATCAGCAACCATCAGTCCTGTGCTCTTAAAGAAGCAATAAAACTGGCCTTCTTGAGACTAGTTGAGTATCTGGAGCATCAGCAATTGTGGGTTGGATTACAGGCTCAAAATGGCCAGAAACAAATAATTTTCTTCTGAAACTCGTCGGTCTATTCTTGTTCTGAGAAACGGAGGCTATTCCATGCCATGAAACTGAAGATCTCGTACAACGCTGTTTACTACTCCCTTCACAGAACAGCACGAACTGGCTCTAACCAGAATAGAAAGAGGAGTGGGAGGCCCCGGTGCACAACTGAGCAAGAGGACAAATACATTAGAGTGTCTAGTTTGAGAAACAGACGCCTCACAGGTCCTCAACTGGCAGCTTCATTAAATAGTACCCGCAAAACACCAGTCTCAACGTCAAAAGTGAAGAGGCAACTCTAAATAAATCACAGACAGTGTCACCAGCAAAGCACCCCCACACCATAACACCTCCTCCTCCATGCTTTACGGTGGGAACTACATATGTGGAGATCATCCGTTCACCCACACCGCATCTCACAAAGACACGGTGGTTGTAACCAAAAATCTCAAATTTGGACTACAGACCAAAGGACAGATTTCCATCGGTCTAATGTCCATTGCTCATGTTTCTTGGACGAAGCAGGTCTCTTCTTCTTATTGGTGTCCTTTAGTAGTGGTTTCTTTGCAGCAATTCGACAATGAAGGTCTAATTCACACAGTCCCCTCTGAACAGTTAATGCTGAGATGTGTCTGTGACTTGAACTCTCTGAGGCATTTATTTGGGCTGCAATTTCTGAGGCTGGTAACGCTAATGAACTTATCCTCTGCAGCAGAGGTAACTCTGGGTCTTCCATTCCTGTGGCGGTCCTCATGAGAGTCAGTTTCATCATAGCGCTTGATGTTTTTTGCAACTGCACTTAAAGAAACTTTCAAAGTTCTTGAAAGTTTCCATATTGACTGACCTTCATGTCTTAATATGGACTTGGTATTTTACATAATAGGGCTATCTTCTGTATACCCCCCCCCCCTTGTCACAACACAACTGATTGGCTCAAACACATTAAGAAGGAAATAAATTCCACAAATTAACTTTTAAGAAGGCACACCTGTTAATTGAAATGCATTCCAGGTGAACACCTCATGAAGCTGGTTGAGAGAATGCCAAGAGTGTGCAAAGCTGTCATCAAGGCAAAGGGTGGTTATAAAATATATCTTGATTTGTTCAACACTTTTTTGGTTAGTACATGATTCCATATGTGTTATTTCATATTTTTTATGTCTTCACTATTATTCTACAATGTAGAAAATAGTAAAAATAAAGAAAAACCCTTCAATGAGTAGGTGTGTCCAAACTTTTGACCGGTACTGTATATATATAAGAATTTTGTATAATAATTTAAATTGAAAAACTCAAAGTTTTGAATCCGGCGTCGTTTTGTGTATCAGGTCATAAATTATGTGCCATGGAATCAGTACATCGAAAAACTATTCCCAACTATTTAGCAATCTGTACGGCACAGCTGTCAATTTTTTGGTCCTTAAATACAACTGTTAGTTTAAAAAAAAATATTTAACAAATTTTGGTCTTTAATGCAGGGCCGACAGACAATGTCCTTACTTTTTCCCCCTTCCACTTGCCTCTTCCATTTTGCAGTAATTCTGCAATTAGTTGGTTTTAATTTTGGATAGAGCAGACATTTCCATCTATTTTTTGTTAGCTGCATGTGTGACATAACTCCACCAGTCCTATTTATGATATCATTTAAAAAGATTATACAGTTTGTAATTTTTTTTCCAAACATTATTTTATTTTTTATCAATTAGTATTTTTGAGTTTAACCATAATATTTGTTGTAATATTTCTTCTGTCTTTTCTGGTGATTTAAACTGAAATTGCAATCAACTTTCTATGGCTTGTTTGTAAATAGCAATATTTTGGACATTATTTCATTTTCAAATAACCGAAAGTGAGAGGTTGTAATCTGAATAAAGGGAAAAAGGCCATTTTTGAACATGGGATGAGCCATTCTTACTAATCTGCTAGAGAACCATTTTGGATTTAAGTATAGCTTTTGTATGACTGAAGCCTTTAGTGAGAGGTCTAATGCTTTAACATTTAATAATGTCTGCCCTCCAAATTCATATTCATGATATAAATAGGCCCGTTTAATTTTGTCTGGCTTGCAGTTCCAAAGAAAATATAATATTTTTTGCTCATATAATTTCAAAAACAAGTCGTTAGGTTTAGGCAGGGTCATAAGCAAATAGGTAAGCTGGAATATGACTACAGAGTTAATCAGGGTGATTTTCCCACAAATAGGCAGGTATTTTCCTTACCGAGGTAGCAAGATATTATCTATTTTTGCTACCTTTCTATTAAAATGTATTTTAGTGAGATCATTTATTTATTTCGGGATATGAATACCGAGTGTGTCCACTTCACCGTCAGACCATTTTATTGGTAAACTACACAGTAATGTAAAAGTTGTATTTTTTAGTGATCAAAAACGTAATATAGTACACTTATCATAATTTAGTTGTAATCCAGAGAGGTTATAAAAAAGTATCTAAATCCTCTATGAGGCTGTGGAGGGATACAAATTGTGGATTTCAAAGAAAACATGAATCATCAGCATACAATGACACCTTTGTTTTTAAACCCTGGATTTCTAGCCCCTTGATATTATTGTTGGATCTGATTTTAACAGCTAACATTTCGATGGCCATAATAAATAGATATTACTCCTCTTGACAGTAATACTTTCTGAGAAGTAGCCATTATTTAATATTTTACACCTAGGGTTACTATACATAACTTTAACCCATTGTATAAGAGATTCTCCAAAATTGAAATATTCCAGGCATTTACATATAAATGCCAGTCGTACTTTATCAAAAGCCTTTTCAAAGTCAGTATGAATACCAGGCCTGGTTTCCCAGATTTTTCATAACATAATGTTCTATTGTTTCCAGCACTTGCCTCATATTATCTCCAATGTATCGTCCATGTAAAAAATGTGTCTGATTAGGATGAATAATATCCGACAATACCTTTTTAATTCTATGCGCTATGCATTTTGCTAGAATTTTTGCATCACAACACTGAAGTGTAAGGGGCATCAAATTGTTTAAATGGACTGGATCTTTATATTTACCACCTGTGTCCTGTTTTAGTAATAATGAAATCAGACCTTCTTGTTGAGTATCTGATAATCTACCATTGTTATAGGAGTGGTTCAAACATGCTAATAACGTTCCTCTGAATACATCAAAAAAGGTTTGATATACACTACCGTTCAAAAGTTTGGGGTAACTTAGAAATGTCCTTGTTTTCGAAAGAAAAGCAATTTTTTGTCCATTAAAATAACATCAACTTGATCAGAAATACAGTGTAGACATTGTTAATGTTGTAAATGGCTATTGTAGCTGGAAACGGCTGATTGCAAAAGGGTTTTCTAATGATCAATTAGCCTTTTAAAATGATAAACTTGGATTAGCAAACACAACGTGCCATTGGAACACAGGACTGATGCTTGCTGATAATGGGCCTCTGTACGCCTATGTAGATATTCAATAAAAAATCAGCCGTTTCCAGCTACAATAGCCATTTACAACATTAACAATGTCTACACTGTATTTCTGATCAATTTGATGTTATTTTAATGGACAAAATAATTGCTTTTCTTTCGAAAACAAGGACATTTCTAAGTGACCCCAAACCTTTGAACGGGAGTGTACCTCAACTAGTATGCCATCCAGTCCTGGAGTTTTCCCAGACTTAAAGGCTTGAATTGCATCAAGAAGTTCCTCCTCTGTAATTTGGCCTTCACATTAGTCTTTCTGTACAGCTGTTAATTTTAAGGGAAGGGAGTTCCATGCGATCACGGCTCTGTATAAAACTGTGAGTTGCCGTGAATTCGTTTTTTGGACTTGGGGACTGTGAAGAGACCCCTGGTGGCATGTCTTGTTGGATATGTATGGGTGTCTGAGCTGAATGTTATTTGATTATGCAGACAATCTGGAATTTTCATCACAGTAATATTTCTCATAAAAACTAGAAGAGAAGCAGTTAATCTCTCGTCAACCCTCAACCAGGAAGGACTGGCATACATGTTGTTGATGCTACTTCTGTAAGTGCAGTTAAGGGCATGGTGTGCTGATCCGTTTTGAGCCAGCCGCAGCTTTGCTAGGTCTTTCTTCGCTACACTTGACAATATTACCGGACAGTAATCAAGATGGGACAAGACCAGAACCTGACGAACTAGTACAGATGATTTATGTGTCAAAAATGCATAACATATTTTATAACAGACATACCCCTCCCCATCTTCACCAAAACTTTGTTAATATGAGTTGACCAAGATAATTGACCATCCAATGTTATACCTAGGAGTTTAGCTTCAGCAACTTGCTCAATGGTCACACCTTTTATGTAAAACCCTTTATGTACAACTCCAGTTGAGGTTTATGTCTTAGAGAATGTTTTGAATAAAATATAATGCTTTTAGTTTTAGACGTATTTAAGACCAGTTTATTATTAAATCACCCATTCTGATACTGACTGTAGCTCCTTATTTAGAATTTCTGTGAAATCACTGGCTTTGGATGCTGACGTGTAGAGTGTGGAATCATCCACATACATAGTCATTTTAGCTTTGTGTAAGACCAGTGGCAAATCATTTGTAAAAAAAAAAAAATTGAGAAGAGTAACGGCCCAAGGCAACTGCCCTGAGGGACACCGCACTGAACATATTTGATGTTAGAGAAGCTTCCATTGAAGAATACTCTCTGGGTTCTATTGGATAACTAACTCTCCAACCATGTGATGGCAGGTGATGTAAAGCCATAGCAAGTTCGTTTTTTCAATAACCATTTACGATCAATAACATCAAAGGATGCACTGAAATCTAACAATACATCTCCAACTATCATCTTATTATCTATTTATTTTAACCAATCATCAGTCATCTGAGTCAGTGCAGTACAAGTTGAGTGCCCTTCTCTATATGCATGCTGAAAGTCAGTAGTTAACTTATTCTCTGAAAAAGAGCATTGTATTTGGTCAAGCAAAATCCTCTCCATCAGTTTACTAAGAACTGATTGGGCCGTTGATACAGCCAGCAAAGGGTGCTTTAGTATTTTTAGGCAGTGGAAATACTTTAGCTTCCTTCCATGCCTGTGGACACACACACTCCTTTAGGCTTTGGTTAAAAATATAGCAAATAGGGGTGGCAATACAGTCTGCTACCATTCTCAACAGTTTCCCATCAAGGTTGTCTATACCTAGTGGCTTATCATTATTGATGGATAGCAATAGTTTTTCCACCTCTCCCACACTAACTTGACCAAATTCAAAATAGAAATCCTTCTCTATCATTATTAGATATTTTATACAAAATTATGATGGTTCATTGTTCAATGTTGTCATTTCACTGCTGAGTGATTTCAATAAAATTCTGACCTTGGCTTCTGCAAACTCACTGGTTTAGACTCTACAATACATTTTCTTGTTTACAGTATCAGTATGGTAGGCCTACTGCCATTTAAATATTAACATATGTATCCTAAAATGCAACTGTAAATATAGTGCAATATAGACGTGTTATTCAGCACCTCATTATCACTGATAAACTCTAAAAATAAAGATTAACTTAATTTATCTAACTACACAGTGCCTTCAGAAAGTATTCACACCCCTTGACTTTGTCCACATTTTGTTGTTCTACAGCCTGAATCTCTCACTGTTCAAATAAACCTACCATTAAAATTATAGACTGATCATGTCTTTGTCAGTGGGCAAACGTACAAAATCAGCAGGGGATCAAATATTTTTTCCCTCACTGTAGGAATCTGCTCAGGGATTTCACCATGAGGCCAATGGTGACTTTAAAACAGTTACAGAGTTCAATGGTTGTTATAGGAGAAAACTGAGGATGGATCAACAACATTGTAGTACAGAATAAAAATATTCCAAAAGATGCATCCTATTTGCAACAAGGCACTAAAGTAAAAATGAACTTTATGTTCTGAATACATAGCGTTATGTTTGGGGCAAATCCAACACAATACATCACTGAGTACCACTCTTCATATTTTTAAGCATGGTGGTGGCTGCATCATGTTATGGGAATGCTTGTCATCGACAAGGACTAGGGCATTCTTTCAGATAAAAATAAATGGAATAGAGCTAAGCACAGTCAAAATCCTAGAAGAAAACCTTGTTCAATCTGCTTTCCAACAGACACTGGGAGACAAATTCACCTTTTAGCAGGACAATAACGTAAAACAAGGCCAAATATACACTGGAGTTGTTTACCAAGACAACATTGAATGTTCCTGAGTGGCCTAGTTAAAGTTTTAACGTAATCTGCTTGAAAATCTATGACAAGACTTGGAAATGGCTGTCTAGCAATGATCAACAACAACTTGACAGAGCTTGAAGAATTATTTTACAATCCAGGTGTGCAAAGCTCATAGAGACTTACTCAGACTTACAAAAGGTGATTCTAACATGTATTGACTTAGGGGTGTGAATACTTATGTAAATTAGATATTTGTGTATTTCATTTTCAAGAAATATGCTAACATTTCTAAAAACATGTTTTCACTTTGTCATTATGGGGTATTGTGTGTAGACGGGTTAGAAAATATCAATATTTAATCCATTTTGAAGTCAGGCTGTAACACAATTATTTTTGGTGGGAATAAGTGAAGTTGTATGAATACTTTACCGCTGTATGTGTGTGGTTGACTTACCATGGCCTTGCTCTAGCATACCTTGTACAACGTGTTAACCCAGGGGTGTAAAATATGATTGATGTTATTTCCTCTCAGTCAAAATTAGCTAAAAATAGTCCTCTATCCATCACATTTGGAATCTCAATGCTCCCTGACTCGCTAGCTTTCGTTTCGATGACTGTTAGCAAGCTGGACAGTGAAGAGACCATAAATGCAGGTCTATTATAATTTATACACAGTTTCGATTTGGTTTTGGTCATTTCAATGTCGATTGAGATCGTTTCTTCCCCGGGAAACCCAAACCACCCACGGTGGAGATTGTATGCTGAATAGATGGCAAAGAGACTGAATGAAGATGGGAACACTAACCACGCTTATCCACGGATGAGGAGCTTGAGAAGAAACTGAATAAAAAATAAATGGAAAAGAAACATTTGAGGTCACGGTAGTGGGTGTTTCAAGGCAATATAACTGTTCAAGAGAACATTACCAGGCAAGAGAAAAGAAACACTCATAGTTGTGATAGTGTTCTTCATTGAGAATCCACACTACCAAGCCAATTGTCTTTAACAATGAACGCTTGCCCAGACATACTGTATATGACATGTGAATCTTATATGAAGAATATCACCTATCTATAAATGCCTCACAAGCTTTGTTTAACTGTCTAACCCCATCATATCCCATATTATATTATTATTATTATATCCCAAAATATATAGTCAGGCCAATTTTTTTAACTAAGGATTGGGCTCTTAACAATGGATATACTATTATAATGGTAACTTGGCTATCTGGTCTGCACAAGATACTTAAAGACCCAATGCAGACGTTTTAATCTCAATATAAAATAATTTCTGGGTAACAATTTAGTACCTTACTGTAATAGTTTTTCATTAAAATTCTTAAAAAGAAACAAAAATAGTTTTTTTGTAAGAAAAATAAAAACTATTTCTCAAGCAAAAATATTAGCTAGGACTCTCTGGGAGTGGTCTGAGTGGAGATGGGAAGAGCACCAAAGCGGTGGAGGGATACGTCATTTGAAAACTGTTATTGGCAGAGGTTTGGATGTCACAAGCCAAAACTCCACCCCATGCAAAACCTGCTGATTAGAAGGTCCTGTGTAGATTGTATTTTCAACCAGCAACTATCAGGAAATAACACCTTTTCTTTTTTTTAAATCACACTTTTGTAGTGTTACTTTCATTAGATGTTGTATAGTATATGATCCAAAACACAGGAAAAACTGAATTTTGACTGCACTGGGCCTTTAACACCTCACACTACTAAACTCAGACATTGTGAATGTGAGCGATATGGCCTGACAATTAACTCAAAGAAAATGAATGACAGTACACTACTTTTTTTAATTGGGTATGTCAGTTAACCTTTATATCTTGAAGGATTTGATAGACTTCTACTGGATTCGCAGCTTGATGCATAGCACAGGACCTTATATATACAGTACTACCCTTAACCGTGACCTTGAAAGTCGGAACATGACACTGAAACTTTGATTGTTTCACCTTTATTTTCCTCTCAGGGGAAAAGCGCAAAACGCAACAGTGACAAGCATATTCATCGGTATGAACAACTTAGCGCGAGTCATCGTAATTGTCTTTACTTGCTGTAAATGACTTGAAAAATAACACTGGTAGTCGAAGAGAAAATGGCCTGCATTCCCGTCTGGCTAGCTGCGTTTGAAGAAAGGAAGACGAGGACTGTTGATCGTCTAGAGCCTCTTGTACAATAACTCTTCATCTAGCCACTTCTCTTAACCTACATTGTCTCCATGGTGCCATAGGGAGATGGATGTCTTTGACCGTTGTGGGAGTTTTTCCTCCGCATTCACCATCATTGGAGACAGTTAATAGCCGGGTCCAGCCAATAGACACGGGTCATACTAACCTCTTGATGCATGCTGCTGTGCATGCCAAACATGCACTCGATTATTACTCTCAATTCCCAATGATGAAGAGGGTAATGGGAGGTGGAGATCTTTGATTATATGACTCCTCTACATACCAATCAGTGGTGTGGTTGGTCAACTGTGTGAGTGAGATAAACTACATGCGAGTTGGGAGGGGCAGTGTTTTTTCTCTTAGAGATATTAATTTGAACGGTCAATATATTACGGTTATTCGCCGCGTTACAGCGACGGTAACATAGCGCATCATATGCAAAGTCACATTTTGCATGTTATGCATGGCATAATGCACCGGAGCCTGTGATATATGTCCTGCAGACAGTGGCCTAACCCTGCAGTATGTACATGTAGTACTTACCCCACCAACATGTGGCTGCTCCTCTGTGTACAGATGTTCTGATAAGCGGACCTGACAAGACGGCTAATTTACCCTTGGGCTGTGCCTAGCCGCATGAGGCCAGGAGTTCATCTTGGCAGATGGGGCTTAATTGGAACGGATGTGCGCAGATGCCTCGCCAAAAATGGATTCATCACGTCACCCACTAAATTAACTGATGGAGGGATTGTTTATTTGTTGCTAATTAGGCAGAAATTTGTTTTCATTTCGCCCATCCATGTCACAATATGATCTAATAGGTTGCTAGGGCGCCTCAGGAGAGCTGGGTTCTCCAACCCAACCACACTCATAAACACGTACAGAACAAATGGTGAGTTTGTGTTCGTGTGTGTTCCGTGTGTGTGTGTGTTTACACTCTGTGTGTGTATTCTGTGTGTGTGTGTTTACGCTCTATGTGTGTGTTCTGTGTGTGTGTGTGTCTAAACTCTGTGTGTGTGTTCTGTGTGTGTGTGTGTGTCTAGGCTCTGTATGTGGTTCTATTCTCTGTGTGTGTGTGTGTTTACGCTCTGTTTGTGTATTCTGTGTGTGTGCGTGTGTGTTTTGCTCCAGTCCATCTCGCCCATTAACCCACAAGGTGGCTGTTAACACAGCGCTGTCCATTCTCCTTCCGCTCTCTCCCCATACGGCAAAGAAATATATGGCAATATATGTATATTACTTCTATTTTATATGGATATACAGTGAGGGAAAAAAGTATTTGATCCCCTGCTTATATTGTACGTTTTCCCACTGACAAATAAATTATCAGTCTATAATGTTAAAGGTAGGTATATTACTACGTTTCTTGTAGTTGGCCACCAGGTTTTGCACACATCTCAGGAGGGATTTTGTCCCACTCCTCTTTGCAGATCTTCTACAAGTCATTAAGGTTTCGAGGCTGACGTTTGGCAACTCGAACCTTCAGCTCCCTCCACAGATTTTCTATGGGATTAAGGTCTGGAGACTGGCTAGGCCACTCCAGGACCTTAATGTGCTTCTTCTTGAGCCACTCCTTTGTTGCCTTGGCCGTGTGTTTTGGGTCATTGTCATGCTGGAATACCCATCCACAACCCATTTTCAATGCCCTGGCTGAGGGAAGGAGGTTCTCACCCAAGATTTGACGGTACATGGCGCCGTCCATCGTCCCTTTGATGCGGTGAAGTTGTCCTGTCCCCTTAGTAGGAAAACACCCCCAAAGCATAATGTTTCCACCTCCATGTTTGACGGTGGGGATGGTGTTCTTGGGGTCATAGGCATTATTCCTCCTCCTCCAAACACGGCGAGTTGAGTTGATGCCAATGAGCTTGATTTTGGTCTCATCTGACCACAACACTTTCACCCAGTTCTCCTCTGAATCATTCAGATGTTCATTGGCACACTTCAGACGGGCCTGTATATGTGCTTTCTTGAGCAGGGGGACCTTGCGGGCGCTGCAGGATTTCAGTCCTTCACGGCGTAGGGTGTTATCAATTGTTTTCTTGGTGACTATGGTCCCAGCTGCCTTGAGATCATTCAAAAGATCCTCCCGTGTAGTTCGGGGCTGATTCCTCACCGTTCTCATGATCATTGCAACTCCACGAGGTGAGATCTTGCATGGAGCCCCAGGCCGAGGGAGATTGACAGTTATTTTGTGTTTCTTCCATTTGCGAATAATCAATTTGCGAATAATCGCACCAACTGTTGTCACCTTCTCACCAAGCTGCTTGGCGATGGTCTTGTAGCCCATTCCAGCCTTGTGTAGGTCTACAATCTTGTCCCTGACATCCTCGGAGAGCTCTTTGGTCTTGGCCACGGTGGAGAGTTTGGAATCTGATTGATTGATTGCTTCTGTGGAAAAGTTTATTTTATACAGGCAACAAGCTGAGATTAGGAGTGTGCTCCTAATCTTAGCTCGTTACCTGTATAAAAGACACCTGGGAGCCAGAAATCTTTCTGATTGAGAGGGAGTCAAATAATTATTTCGCTCATTAAAATGCAAGTCAATTTATAACATTTTTTCCCTCACTGTCACGGATTCAGCCGAGGCTGCCCCTCCTCCTTGCTCGGGCAGGCTTCAGCGTTTGTCGTCACCGGAGTACTAGCTGCTACCAATCCATGTTTCTATGTTCGACTTGTTCTGTCTTTATTGGTTACACCTGTTTCTCATTATGTAGTATTGTCTTCCCTATTTAACCCTCTGTCTTACACTGTGTGTTGTGTGTGATTGTTTTATGTTTTCGGCAGTCATTAGTGTGCGGGTTGTTTCCCTCCCTGTGTGGAGGTTGTTGTATCTCAGAGTACCTTCGAGTAAAGTACGTTTTCTGATCAGCTCTGTGTCCTGCGTTTGACTTCGCCTACCGCATTTCACTGACGCCCTTGACACTCACTGTATATGGTGGAATCATATATGCCCATTTATGGAGGAAACATACAGTATATGCCCATATATGGTGGAAACGTTTATGCCCATATATGCTTACAGATATTGAAATATATGATAATATATTTTTTAATGTATGTCAAGTTTATATATGGGTTTTTAAAATATATGTCACTTTGATATATAAGACCATACATTACTTTTCCGTATGCGTCCCAGCAGCCCGGGACCTCCACTATGATTGGCAATACCTCAGTGGGCTTTAAATCTGCTTAGAAGCTGCTTAGAGCTCTAGACACTTATAGAGGTGTTGTTTCCACTTTCTATCAATCAGTCGATATTAATTTGTGTGCATCTGACATCACTCGAACTGTGGTAGTTTCAAATGGGTGCAAATCAGCCTAGGTATTGGCAAAAATACATTCCGAACAGCCAATGGGAGTTTAATGATGACAGATATCAATAGTCTGTAAACTTCAACTTAGTCTACTTGCCACTTGCTTGACCAAACATACACCACATCACATTTCATATCTCATCTTCTTCTAAACAATGGGAAACTAGTTTTGGAAGACAGAAGAGTTACTGAGATACCGTAGCAGGGTTGGGCTAAGTAATTTACCGTCCAGTTCCATTTCAATTAAATGAATTCAGGAAGTAAATTAAAATTCCAACTCCAAGTTTTCCTCATTGAAATATAATAACATTTAAAATTACCCCAACCTTTTGAGATACAGTGCCTTCAGAAAGTATTCATACCCCTTGACTTATCCACATTTTGTAGTGTTACAGCCTGAATTCAAAATGGATTCAATGGAATTGTTTCTCACCCATCTACACACAATACCTCATAATGACAAAGGGAAAACATGTTTTTTGAAAATGTTGCAAATTTATTGAAAATGAAATACAGAAATCTTGTTTATATAAGTATTCACAACCCTGAGTCCATACATGTTAGAATCACCTTTGGCAGCGATTACAGCTTTGAGTCTTTCTGGGTAAGTCTAAGAGCTTTGCACACCAGGGTTTTACAACATTTGTACATTCTTCTTCAAACTCTGTCAAGTTGGTTGTTGATCATTGCTAGACAGACATTTTCAAGTCTTGCCATAGACTTTCAAGCTGATTTAAGTCACAACTGTAACTCGGCCACTCAGGAACATTCAATCTCGGTAAGCATCTCCAGTGCATATTTGGCCTGGTGTTTTAGGCTATTGTCCTGCTGAAAGGTGAATTTGTCTCCCAGTGTCTGTTGGAAAGCAGGCAACCAGGTTTTCCTCTAGGATTTTTGCTTAGCTCTATTCTGTTTATTTTTATCCCCCAAAAAACTCCTTAGTCCTTGCCGATGACAAGCACACCCATAACATGATGCAGCCACCAACATGAAACTATTAAGAGTGGTACTCAGTGATGGTAGAGTATGTCGCTTGCAACGCCAGGGTTGTGGGTTCGTTTCCCACGGGGGGCCAGTATGAAAATGTATGCACTCACTAACTGTAAATGGCTCTGGATAAGAGTGTCTGCTAAATGACTAAAATGTAAATGTAATGTGTTGTGTTGGATTTGCACCAAACATAACTCTCTGTATTCAGGACATAACATTACATTCTTTGCCACCTTTTTTTCAGTTTTACTTTAGTGCCTTATTACAAGCAGGTTATTGCATGTTTTTGATTATT
This sequence comes from Coregonus lavaretus, assembly GCF_964263955.1. NCBI lineage: Eukaryota > Metazoa > Chordata > Actinopteri > Salmoniformes > Salmonidae > Coregonus > Coregonus lavaretus. The sequence goes on from NC_139995.1 coordinate 53,091,092, forward strand.
TGTATACTGTACAGGGTTCCCACTTTTCACTCTGTCAATTAGGTTAGTATTGTGGAGTAACTACAATGTTGTTGATCCATCTTCGAATTTCTCCTATCACAGCCATTAAACTTTATTTTAAAGTCACCATTGGTCTCATGGTGAAATCCCTGAGCGGTTTCCTTGCTCTCCGGCAACTGAGTTAGGAAGGACGCCTTTATCTTTGTAGTGACTGGGTGTATTGATACACCATCCAAAGTGTAATTAATAACTTCACCATGCTCAAAGGGATATTCAATGTCTGTTTTTTGTGTGTGTTTTATTACCCATCTACCGATAGGTGCCCTTCTTTGCGAGGCATTGGAAAACCTCCCTGGTCTTTGTGGTTGAATCTGTGTTCGAAATTCACTGCTCGACTGAGGGACCTTACAGATAATTGTATGTGTGTGGTACAGAGGTGAGGTAGTTGTTCAAAAATCATGTTAAACACTATTATTGCACGAAGAGTGAGTCCATGCAACTTATTATGTGACTTGTTAAGCAAATGTTTACTCCTGAACTTATTTAGTCTTGCCATAACAAATGGGTTGAATACTTATTGACTCAAGACATTTCAGATTTCAGATTTTCATTTTTAACAGTAGCAAAACAAAAGTCAAGGGGTTTGAATACTTTCATGTTTTAATACAGCACAATCTAAATGGAATACTTCGAACACCATACTCTATAGCTATAGCACCACCAGAACCACAGTACTTTTTAACCACTGCTTTTTATAGTGAAGCTTGTCTCCTTCCGATTTGTAAATAACCATAACATGTTGGTTGAGGGCCAAAAGGCTTTTAAAAACCACAATGAATAAAATATAAGTCGCTTTTGAAGCTCACTACACTTAAGTTAACGGAAGCATAACTTTAACCGTACTCATTAAAACCACCCTAAAAACAATACCCCCTCCCTGATTCAGAGACCCTGGGTGACCTAAGGTACGTCCCAAATGGCACCCCAATCCCAGTGCCCTGGTCAAAAGTAGTGCACTATATGGGGAGTAGAGTGGCATTTAGGGACGTAGCCTGTTCATCAATCATTCAAAACAAACAAGATGTGAAACATGTTAGTGAAGTAAGCAGAGGTAAGTGAAAATTAACTGATGGCGATGTACACTGCATTTACGTTTGAACCGCAGCCCGAAAGAGGAAAGTTTTGGCAATATTGACGAGGCAAGCGACTCATACATTTTTTAAAGATGACAATCCAAAATCCTCTCTCGCCTAGCACTCCTGCTGAGAGTCGTGTATGTGAGTGCTAGTATCTGAGAATGTCTGGAAAGCCTTGTCTATTTAAAGAGCGTTGTTCCAGGGGGACGTTAGGGCTGATGCCCCCCCCTTCCAGGCCTCCCACTCTCTCCACTCAGCTCCCCCTACCTCCATATTCCGGGGAGCAGAGTGGTTTGATATCATTCTATTGTATACACTCTCCACTTGGACAAAACTTTTTCTCATGAAGGGAGGTTGAGTTTTCAGACTGCAACATCACCAGTTACCCGTCTGAAGGAAAAAGATGGAAAATATAAAAAATGTATCACCTTTTTATGTAATTTGTCCATATTTTTCCATCCTGTTCTACATGAAATGTGAAAAAAAGTAATTCTAAAAGGTGGATGGTCCATTAAAGCCTAACAGCGATAGTGGGGGTGGCGTGATACACTCAGTTTTAGTACTACTTGGTTTATCGTTCAGATAAGTGCTGCGCATTTTGATAAGTGCTGTTTGGTGGGATAGCATCATGAACTGTCTATCCTTAGACAAGCATAAGGAAATGTTGAAGGAAGGATAAAGAAATGGTGACAATAAATGTAAAACAAATCATAGATACATGCAATTCATGAATGAGGGATGCAGCTATAAGGGTAGATTGTTTGGTCGGATTGCAATTGATTGGACATGATTTGGAAAGGCACACATATATATATATATATCTAAGGTCCCACAGTTAACAGTACATGTCAGAGCAAAAACCAAGCCATGAAGTTGAGGGAATTGTCCGTAGATCTCCGAGACAGGATTGTGTCGAGGCACAGATCTCGGGAAGGGTACCAAAACATTTCTGCAGCATTGAAGGTTTCCAAGAACACAGTGGCCTCCATCATTCTTAAATGGAAGAAGTTTGGAACCACCACGACTCTTCCTACACCTGGCCAAGATTAACCCAAGATTGAACTCTTTGGCCTGAATGCCAAGCGTCACGTCTGGAGGAAACATGGCACCATCCCTACGGTGAAGCATGGTGGTGGTAGCATCATGCTGTGGGGATGTTTTTCAGCCGCAGGGACTGAGAGACTAGTCAGGATCGAGGGAAAGATGAACGGAGCAAAGTACAGAGATTTCCTTGATGAAAACCTGCTGCAGAGCGCTCAGGACCTCAGACTGGGGCGAAGGTTCACCTTCCAACAGGAGAATGACCCTAAGCACACAGCCAAGACAACGTAGGAGTGGCTTCTGGACAAGTCTCTGAATGTCCTTGAGTGGCCAAGCCAGAGCCCGGACTTGAACCTGATCGAACATCTCTGGAGAGACCTGAAAATAGGTAGGATGCACCCCATCCAACCTGAAAGAGCTTAAGAGAATCTGCAGAGAAGAATGGGAGAAACTCCTCAAATACAGGTGTGCCAAGCTTGTTGCGTCATACCCAAGAAGACTCAAGGCTGTAATCGCTGCCATAGGCGCTTCAACAAAGTACTGAGTAATGGGTCTGAATACTTATGTAAATGTGACATTTCAGTTTTAGTATTTTTTTAAATTGTCAAACATTTCTAAAAATCTGTTTTTGCATTGTCATTATGGGGTATTGTGTGTAGATTGATAAGGAAAAAATCGATTTCATCCATTTTAGAATAAGGCTGTAACCTAACAAAATGTGAAAAAAGTCAAGGGGTCTGAACTACCCATATACTGTATACTTTAAAACAAAAGCATTTTCTGTGTCCCTATAGACCTCCATCAGGTTATCCAGAGCAGATGTCTTTCCTTTATTAATGCCAGTTGTAAACATACTTAATCCCATGTTTAACAAACAATCTGCATCCTTCAATTTGATCCTAACCCCAGCTTGTGTCTTTACAGTTGACTTATTCCAACAGAAGGGCCATCTCATTAATTTGATCAAATAGAAAGAAATCTCAACAAGTGTGGAATTAATTTGCCCCAAAACTGTACAAGCAGATCAACAGGTCATAGTGTTGTTTGTTTTGTGTGTAGTTTCTTTACATAAATGCTCACTTCTTTGGGAGCTAAAACAGATGTTTTCAGACCTGGTTTCAAATAGTTGTTGTTTCTTTCAAAAACCTAGAGCGTTTGAAAGCCTAAAGTGCACTTTTGCACTTTTATAACTATTATGTTGGCTATTTTATGCTAGCCAACCTCAATCAAGCACAGCTAAAGTATTTTAAGCCAAACAAATACTGTTTGAAACCAGAAGGGGTTTGGTCCATGCTTACCTATGAGTATGAGCATGCAGACTAGTAGAGCTATGAGGGCCCCGGGACTGAGTGAGGCGCTAATGACGTAGGCGGTGGCATTGCAGGACTGGATGGTGCCGTCCGGGTCGCAGCCACACACGTGGATGGTCAGGGTGCCCGTCGAGCTCAGGGCGGGAGGCCCGGTATCCACCACCAGGATAGGCAGCAGGTAGACGTTCTGCTCGTGGCGGTTGAAGCCTGTGCGCTGGGTCCGGATCCCTGCGGTGTTGTCTGGAACGTAGAGATACAATATTATACAAGGGTAGTCTATGTCATCCATAGACCTTCATAACTCTATCTGCTTGTGGTGGTTGAGGCCCGAGCACTGGGTTGTCTGGAACGTAGAGATATGACATATGAGATCATTCTAGTGCCGGGATGATACCAGTATTTAGTTAATACTGTGTCAAGGAAACATATACACAAAGCAGATTTAACTTATTTAGGAAAACAGCCCTACTGTTGGAAACAAACATCATTATGTTGTCATCCAGAGTCACATGTATTTATTTTCCAAGCTATAGTACACAACATTTTAAATACAGCAGGTTTTAAAACGACCAAAGAGTTTGGTCTGTTTCGTGTAATATTGGGATGGAAACTCAAAATTGAATACATTTCAACTCTATATCTGACATGGTACAGCTGCGTTGTTTTTTTTAAGCCCCTAACCATGTTTGTGAGGTGTATACTTTGGTTTCAAAAGTTAATTTGTTTAAGACTACCAAAAAACACTCTGTGTGACCCTGATTTAGCCCACTGCAGTAAAAGGTTATTTCTATGGTCTGGAATTCCACACAGGCAGAGGAGTCAAACAAGATAATCCAGTAGAGCCCCTGTGGAAAAATAAAATAGGTTCTACTTAATAAATACATTTGGCTCTGCTCAGGTAGACAATTGGTCATATGGTTACTACCATCAATAAATGATCAATGAACAGTTCAGAAGCGTTTACTTGTTCATGCATAGATGGGTAATACAGGCTAAATAAACATTATTAAAAGTAAACATTCCCATTTTGCCAAATATAGATACCTCAGATCATCAACTCTAAAATAATAATATTTGTATTTAAGGGAATCACACATTTCAAGCCCATACACTTCAACCATGTCTCTTTAAAGTGAACAAATGAATTGCTAGCTGCTGCCAGTGAGCATTCATCACACATTATTTTTAGTCAAATGAAACCAAGGGGAGAATATGGGAGGACGTCATGATTTGAAATTAAACCTCACATGAAAATGACAATCACAGACAAAGGGACAGGGCAACAACTCTTACAACTCCAACTATTGAATCCTGCAAGATTCTGTTCTTAATTATACAACTAGCTTTTTTGCCAAAGCAGAGATGCTGAATTTTGTTGTTGTGCTCTCAGAGAGACACATGTAACAATAAATACAGTAGCAGGCTTTGACAAATATAGTCAGAATAGCTTGTGTGGATGGACTTGCATATAAGAAACTGGACAATCCATCACCGGAGGCAGACATCACTGTCATGGATGCAGCTCAGCACTGTCAGGAGGCAGACATCACTGTCATGGATGCAGCTCAGCACTGTCAGGAGGCAGACATCACTGTCATGGATGTAGCTACAGCACTGTCAGGATGCAGACATCACTGTCATGGATGTAGCTACAGCACTGTCAGGAGGCAGACATCACTGTCATGGATGTAGCTACAGCACTGTCAGGAGGCAGACATCACTGTCATGGATGTAGCTACAGCACTGTCAGGATGCAGACATCACTGTCATGGATGTAGCTACAGCACTGTCAGGAGGCAGACATCACTGTCATGGATGCAGCTACAGCACTGTCAGGAGGCAGACATCACCGTCATGGATGCAGCTCAGCACTGTCAGGAGGCAGACATCACCGTCATGGATGCAGCTCAGCACTGTCAGGAGGCAGACATCACTGTCATGGATGTAGCTACAGCACTGTCAGGAGGCAGACATCACTGTCATGGATGCAGCTCAGCACTGTCAGGAGGCAGACATCACCGTCATGGATGCAGCTCAGCACTGTCAGAAGGCAGACATCACTGTCATGGATGTAGCTACAGCACTGTCAGGAGGCAGACATCACTGTCATGGATGCAGCTCAGCACTGTCAGGAGGCAGACATCACCGTCATGGATGCAGCTCAGCACTGTCAGGAGGCAGACATCACTGTCATGGATGTAGCTACAGCACTGTCAGGAGGCAGACATCACTGTCATGGATGCAGCTACAGCACTGTCAGGAGGCAGACAATACATTCTTCCTATCATGGTAGCTTTGCTGAGCATAATGTCTTTGACATTGTCCCTCTGACCTCTATTCAGCATCCTATTTCATGAGTACACCGTTCTATCTGAAAAAGAGACAGTGTGGACCGAACAGGGATGCAGTAATCTTAGGCTAGTAATCTTAGGCTCCATCATCATTGAATTGTTTCTTTCAGAAAATATATGATAACCATATGGCAGGTAGTTACTTTGAAATGACTTGTTAAAATGGTAATGAACTAATACTTGCATATGAATTACACTTTAGCTTCTTTGAGATTGACACAAGCATTGTTTTGTACCATTTAGTACCAAGTAGTTACCAATGGTGTTGAATTCTTTGAGATGGTGCCAGAGAGCATCCATTAATAACGTGCGGATACCACCTTAAACTCATCTAAAATAAAGCAGAATTTCATTGCACTAATAGGTGCATTGACAAGTGCTGTCTAAACAGTCTGTGTATTTTAATATATATTTTATGAGGCGACAGGGGAATGTATAAGCTAATTATGTGTGTTTAAATGGAGTGAAAGATTTACAGAACAGTTTTTTATTGAATGTCATGTTCATTTACAGTAATCAATTGAGTTTTTTATAAAAAAAAATATTTCACCTTTATTTAACCAGGTAAGCCAGTTGAGAACAAGTTCTCATTTACAACTGCGACCTGGCCAAGATAAAGCAAAGCAGTGCGATAAAAACAACAACAACACAGAGTTACATATGGAATAAACAAAACGTACAGTCAATAACAAAATAGAAAATCTATATACAGTGTGTGCAAATGTAGAAAGTTATGGAGGCAAGGCAATAAATAGGCCATAGTGCAAAATAATTACAATTTAGTATTAACACTGGAGTGATAGATGTGCAGAAGATGATGTGCAAATAGAGATACTGGGGTGCAAATGAGCAAAATAAATAACAATGTAAATAACAATATGGGGATAAGGTAGTTGGGTGGGCTAATTACAGATGGGCTGTGTACAGGTGCAGTGATCGGTAAGCTGCTCTGACAACTGATGCTTAAAGTTAGTGAGGGAGATAAGTGTCTCCAGCTTCAGAGATTTTTGCAGTTCGTTCCAGTCATTTGCAGCAGAGAACTGGAAGGAATGGCGGCCAAAGGAGGTGTTGGCTTTGGGGATGACCAGTGAGATATACCTGCTGGAAAGCATACTACGGGTGGGTGTTGCTATGGTGACCAATGATCTAAGATAAGGCGGGGATTTGCCTAGAAGTGATTTATAGATGACCTGGAGCCAGTGGGTTTGGCGACGAATATGTAGTGAAGGCCAGCCTGTCACAATGGTGGGTAGTATATGGGGCTTTGGTGACAAAACGGATGGCACTGTGATAGACTACATCCAATTTGCTGAGTAGAGTGTTGGAAGCTATTTTGTAAATGACATCGCCGAAGTCAAGGATCGGTAGGATAGTCAGCTGTTATCTGTTTAGCAGCATGAGTGAAGGAGGCTTTGTTGTGAAATAGGAAGCCGATTCTAGATTTAACTTTGGATTGGAGATGCTTAATGTGAGTATGGAAGGATACCAGATACCTAGGTATTTGTAGTTGTCCACATATTCTAAGTCAGACCCGCCGAGCACCCGGCGGGTGCAAGCAGCATTCGATTGAAGAGCATGCATTTAGTTTTACTAGTGATTAAGAGCAGTTGGAGGCCACGGAAGGAGTGTTGTATGGTATTGAAGCTCGTTTGGAGGTTTGTTAACACAGTGTCCAGTGAAGGGCCAGATGTATACAAAATGGTGTCGTCTGCTTAGAGGTGGATCTGAGAGTCACCAGCAACAAGAGCGACATCATTGATATACACAGAGAATAGAGTCGGCCCGAGAATTGAACCCTGTGGCACCCCCATAGAGACTGCCAGAGGTCCAGACAACAGGCCCTCCGATTTGACACATTGAACTCTATCTGATAAGTAGTTGGTGAACCAGGCGAGGCAGTCATTTGAGAAACCAAGGCTATTTAGTCTGCCAATAAGAATGCGGTGATTGACAGAGTCAAAAGCCTTGGCCAGGTCGATGAAGACGCCTGCATAGTACTGTCTTTTATCGATCGCGGCTATTATATCGTTTAGGACCTTGAGCGTGCCTGAGGTGCACCCATGATCAGCTCGGAAACCAAATTGCATAGCGGAGAAGGTATGGTGGGTTTCGAAATGGTCGGTGATCTGTTTGTTAACTTGGCTTTCAAATACTTTCGAAAGGCAGGGCAGGATGGATATAGGTCTGTAACAGTTTGGATCTAGAGTGTCACCCCCTTTGAAGAGGGGGATGACTGCGGCAGCTTTCCAATCTCTGGGGATCTCAGATGATACGAAAGAGAGGTTGAACAGGCTAATAATAGGGGTTGTGACAATTTAGAAAGAAAGGGTCCAGATTTTCTAGCCCAGCTGATGTGTAGGGGTCCAGATTTAGCAGCTCTTTCAGGACATCAGCTATCTGAATTTGGGTGAAGGAGAAGCGGGGGGGCATGGGCAAGTTGCAGTGGAGGGTGCAGAGCTGGTGGCCGGGGTAGGGGTAGCCAGGTGGAAAGCATGGCCAGCCATAGCGAGATGCTTATTGAAATTCTCGATTATCGTAGATTTATCCGTGGTGACAGTGTTTCCTAGCCTCAGTGCAGTGGGTAGCTGGGAGGAGGTGCTCTTATTCTCCATGGACTTTACAGTGTCCCAAAACATTTTGGAGTTAGTGCTACAGGATGCAAATTTCTGTTTGAAAAAGCTAGCCTTTGCTTTCCTAACTGATTTTGTATATTGGTTCCTGACTTCCCTGAAAAGTTGCATATCGCGGGGGCTGTTCGATGCTAATGCAGTACGCCACAGGATGTTATTGTGCTCATCAAGGGCAGTCAAGTATGGGGTGAACCAGGGGCTATATCTGTTCTTAGTTCTGAATTTTTTGAATGGGGCATGCTTATTTAAGATGGAGAGGAAAGCACTTTTGAAGAACATCCAGGATTCCTCTACTGACGGAATGAGGTCAATATCCATCCAGGATACCCGGGCCAGGTCAATTAGAAAGGCCTGCTCGCTGAAGTGTTTTAGGGAGATTTTGACAGTGATGAGGGGTGGTCGTTAGACCGCGGACCCATTACGGATGCAGGCAATGAGGCAGTGATCGCTGAGATCCTGGTTGAAAACAGCGGAGGTGTATTTAGAAGGTAAATTAGTCAGGATGATATCTATGAGGGTGCCCATGTTTACGGATTTAGGGTTGTACCTGGTAGGTTCCTTGATAATTTGTGTGAGATTGAGGGCATCTAGTTTAGATTGTAGGACGGCCGGGGTGAGTAAATTAACAAAAACTGATAAGCTAAGACAAAACAATACACACTTACGGGGAAAATACAGTCAGTTAAAGCAAGACGTGTCTCTTTTGCCTCCTGACAGTGTCTCTTTTAACTCCAGACCTTCGCTTCTTCAACGGCCAAGATTAGCTTTAGAGACTTCCACGAACAATGACTAAAAAGTTATGTGGAGGATGAAATAAAAGAGTGCTGTTTGTCCTCATGTATCAAAGCTCGAAGACAGAATGCAACGTGAAGCCGTGATGGTGAAAAGAGAAAGTGACAGATCCAATCTGACAGGTTGACAAACGTGTCCATGAAAACAGAAGTACAGTGAAAACAAGAGATATGGGAGGATGCAAAAGGTCTGAGTCACTGTGTCTCTGTGTTAGAGCATGCATCCTTTTCAGCACCAAGTGTGTTGTGTGTGTGTGTGTGTGTGTGTGTGTGTGTGTGTGATTGGTTCAAATAGCCTGTGTCTATGCATGTGTATGTGTGTGCTTGCCTGCATCTCTGCGTATATGAGAACGTGCGTGCGTGCGTGTGTGGAGGGGTGAGTGGACCCATGTTTCCCCGTACTCAGGTCCCCCTGCCCAGGCATGTGACTGGGGCTACATCACGCCACACCGCAGCCTCCTCTGACATTTCCCTGGCTTGCTCCCCTTGACATTTTCACTGTGTCAGATCAATCTTGATTTAGGCCACGTGTCACATTCACTTAGGTACACATCTCCA